>NW_024870727.1:9132500-9512500 GCF_019054845.1 Dipodomys spectabilis | reverse complement strand
TGAAATTCAGGGATGACAAATGGCTGGGGGCCTGACACCATGGCATGTGACAAAGAGAGATATCCAGTGGCTCTGAAACTTTCTCCTTGTGCTCTGGAAGGCTCTGAATTTGGAGCATTTTCTCCCCTTCTATTAGGGATCTTGTGTGTATCATTAGTATTATTCTATTTCCTTATAGAAAAGTCATACTATCAACAGCTAAAGAAGTGGATATAGCCCAAACAGAACTCAGTGCGCAATATGATTTGGGGCAACGTGTTCTCAATCCACTGCTCTTGTTTTCCATACCTGCCTATATTTCATAGCTGCCAAGGTAGTGGCCACCTGCACTTATCCACAGCATACTAATACTGTTGTACTGAAGACTGTTTCAGAGACTTCTACAGGCACTGAGCTTTAAGCAGCCAACTTAGGGGATGAGCCCTGCCCAAGCAAAGGAACACTGAGTCCTGTCTGGATTGAAAGTCTCACTCATTACCAAGATTAAACGTGTTCCTACCTTGTCTCACAGGCTTCAGCAACCCTGAGAACAGTGCCTAGTACCTTCTGCCTCCTTCAGACTGTGTCTGCTGTGTTAGATTAATATTGTGGCTTTAAAGACCAAACAAAAGAAAGATGTCAGTTCTAAGCCAGGTTAGCTACTTTTCTGAACAGCACTTGTTCCAATATTACTCATTTATAAACCACATAAGTGGCCTCAAATCCATGGTACTACACAGGGCTGTTTTACAGTCCAGCAGTTACAAACTAACCACATGCATCTAATACATATGAATGTTGAACACAAGGAGACTACAATAATAAGGGTGCCAATTTCTCTCTACATCTAGCATCATTTGGTTATAAAAATATATGTTGATCACCTATTCTGTACCAGGTAGAGAGTGTTATGTGGGGATACAATGATACCCAAGACAAATATAGTCAATATGTTAGTCAGAAAGACAGGTGTTAGCCAATATCTACAAATAATAAATCATAGTTGTGATAAGGAACGGAATAGATGCCAAGAAAGACTTAATCCAGCAGATCTAATGTAGGCTGGGGTCTCAGGCAAGAAATGATTATCAAGATGATGTAAATTAAATAGGAATATGAGATGTAAAAGCCTGTGTGGTGTGTGTGTGTGTGTGTGTGTGTGTGTGTGTGTGTGTGTGTGTGTGTGTGTGTGTGTGTGTGTGTGTGTGTGTGTGTGTGTGTGTAGAGGTGGGGGAGGGTGTAAAAGAGGCAGAGATTTGAGGGAAAGGGAAGAAGTGGAGGGAGCTAAGAAGAGCATTTCAAGATGTCACAAAACCTGTAAGAAAGAAGGAAGTTGGGGTGTTGGAGAAATGGATGAACCCCATGTGGCTGAAGGGCAGACTGTGGGTAGGATAGAAACAAGGGCGGGGCTGGAATGAGCAGCAGAGCAACAGGTCAGGCATGCCTTGACGTTCCTCCTAAAGCTCATGGCTTTCACGTACTGGAAGCATGGCCAAGCAGAAATCAGCCAATAAATATGTCTGAGCAGTAAAGACATGGTGGTGAACAAAACATCTCATTTGCAGATTCTTTTGCCTCAAATGCATATTCTGTGTGATTGTTTTTTAAGGAACAAACTTGGACAGCAGGCACAGGACCCTGACATGCTGAAATCTGAGAGGGCAGCTTCTTAAAATACCTTCACAGAAGTGAAGGCGAGCCACATAAACCAGCAGCCATCAGGCTGCAGGTATCATGGAGGTCTTTTTTTTGTGTGTGGGGGGGAGTTCAGTCATGGGGCCTGAACTCTGGGCCTGGGCACTGTCCCTCAGCTCTTCAGCTCAAGGTTAGCACTCTACCACTTGAGCCACAGCGCCACTTCCGGCTTTTTGCTTTTTGTTTATGTGGTACTGAGGAATCGAACCCAGGGCCTCATGCATGCAAGGCAAGCACTCTACCACTGAACCACCTTCCCAGCCCCATGCAGGGCTTTTTAAAACTATTTTCTCATTCTTAATCTTCATGCAAGTGTTAAAATAAGCCTCCATTTTCTAACTGAAAAACAGAATGGAGCAGAAGTGGATTGTTCAACATCAGAAAACTACCAGGAGACCTGTGTCCTTGTCCATCTGACTCTACAGCTTATGCATTTTCTTCCACCATTTTCTTCCTGCTCTCCAGGATAAATACAGTCATCGATATAAACTATTGGTTTGGAAAAACTGTAGTGATCATTTTGTGTTGATCACCAAAGGCCAACATATTGAAATGTGAAGAATTCAAGTCTAATCATTGTTTTGTTTTTAGGAAAGATGTGTCTCATCTTTCTATTTAGTGGAAAAGGCTTCTTTGACCTATATATACTATCCTATGAATAGCTGCAACCCAACGTCTACCCCAAAACTCTAGGCACCACTCACTAGCTTACATTCCACGTTGCAGTCTGAATACTTTGAGGATTATGGAATGCTACTCAGAAGCAGAGAGAGGCTGCTTGTGGATGTTTAGAGATGGCTTTCTGGACCCTTCTCTTCCTCTTTTCTGAAGAATCCTGCACTTACATTTTCTACCTATTCCTGGTCCATGGCCCACCCTTCCCATGGACTCACTTCCCACTTCTTCCTGTCTCTTCCTTTACTCCTCCTATACATCTCAGGGTTTATGTACTTAGGGAGGCCGTTTACAAACACCACCATGTTTTTATCCTGCTGCCAGTCCCAGTACAGAGGACTGCTGGTGGGTGACAGAGTTTCTTTTGCACCAGAGTGGTGGGTCATTTATCTTCAAAAAGGAAACGAACAATGGCTCACACTTATAATCCTCGCTACTCAGGAGGCTGAGATCTACGGATCACAGCTCAAAGCCAAAGCTTGGATAGAAAAGTCTGTGAGACACTCATCTCAAGTGATAGGGCACAAGCCTTGACAAAAATACCAAATGAGAGTGTGAGGCCTTCAATTCAAACCCAATTGTTGATGTGAAAAATATGAAAAAAGGAGATAAGCTACAGACACAAAGTCTGTGCTTTCTTGGAAGCTGGAGTCTGGAAAATTAAGAAGTGTGGCTGGGCGTGTATGCTTTGTGTCACCCCTGTCTGCCTGTCTCCTGGCGTGTCTGCATTCCCTGCAGGGTATTGTTATAGGGTAGGGTTTTCATGATTGTTAGTCTTGTTTTTGTTATGTTTTATTTCATTTCTGTTAGACTCATTAACAATACATGGCACAAATTTTTATTGAACTTTTTTTTAATTTATAAATTAACATCAATAAAAGGAATGAAGACTGGGAGTGTGGTACAGTGCTTGCCTAGCATGCATGAAGACCGGATTTGAGTTCTCAGTTCTACATAAACAGAAAATAAATAATAATTTATTTAAGAAAAAAAAATTTTGTCAGTTATGGGGCTTGAACTCTAGGTCTGGGTGCTTTGAGCTCTTCAGCTCAAAGCTAGCATTCTACCACTTGAGTCACAGCACCACTTCCAGTTTTCTGGTGGTTTATTGGAGAGAAGTGTCTCACAGACTTTCCTGCTCGGGCTGGCTTTGAACTGTGATCCTCAGATCTCAGCCTCCTGAGTAGCTAGGATTACGGGCATAAGCCACCAGCGCCCAGCAAAAAGCATTAAATTTTTATTTTTTTATTTTTTATTTTTTTTAAAAAACATTAAATTTTTTAAAGGACTTCCTTACCCTCTAAAAAAAAGAGTATAGATTTCTGTACAACCAGGCACAAGACTTAAATTTTATAAAATAAACATTCTACCCCCCAAACAAAGCAAATCATTACTCCCAAATGACAGAAAATGTCAGCTAATTAAATAAGTTGAGAACTTAAAGCTGAATACAAGTCTACTAATTATTTGATTGTTCATGGACACTAGCCAATTCCTGATTTTTAGCTGTATGTTTTGGCATACTCTGTTATACTGGGCATTATAAACAATTCTAAGACAAAATAAGATTGGCCATAGGGAAAAAACTTGAAACTTTTTTCACAATGTCTGTAATACACTTGGCCTACAAAAACATACGAGGCTATTCCTATCTAAAATATATTTAGAACTCAAAAACTTAAATCCCACAAAAACAAATCCCATTAATAAATGGGTGAGACTTAAAGAGAGACTTCTCTGAAGAGGAAAGAAGAATAGCCAATAGACACGTGAAGAAAAATGCTCAACTTCTCTGTCCATAAAAGAAATGTAAGTCAAAACAACATTGAGATTACACCTCACCCCAGTTAGAATGGCTATAATTAAGAAATCTAATAAAAACAGATGCTGGAGGGGATGTGGCCAAAAAGGAACCATACTGCACTATTGGTGGGAGTCTAAACTTGTTCAACCACTCTGGAAAGCTGTATGGAGGTTCCTCAAAAGACTACACATAGAGCTCCCCTACGACCCAACAATCCTACTTCCGGGCATTTACCTAAATGGTCACAAACAAGACCATACTAAAGCTACCAGCACAACTATGCTTACTGCAGCATCATTCACCACAGCTATCAAACCAACCCAGATGCCCTCAGTAGATGAATGGATCAAGAAAATGTGGCATATATATATATATATATATATATATATATATATATATATATATATATATATATAATGGAATTCTATGCTTCCATCAGAAAGAATGATACCACCCCATCTGTTAGGAAATGGAAAGACTTGGGAGAAAACCATATTAACTGAAGTAAGAAACATAGGTCCCATGGCTTCCCTTATTTGCAATAATTAGTATACGTCTAGGACAATCTTATCAGATGAGCACAAAAGCTCAAAAGCTATGTACATATGACCATATAAGATGATGCTAAGTGAAATGAACCCCAAGAAATGGACACGAGGCTTTTCTTTGTTCTTGTTGTTCTGAATGTACTATGTGATTTTTTTGTTTCCTTTGTATGTTCTTCCCCCTATGGTATATCCTTGTTGTCACTGTATTTGATTTTGGTACCCTGCATCTTATTTATACACTTATCTAATTTGGGGAGGGGAGGGGGAATAACAAAAAGCTGAAACAAAGATACAGGATGACCCACTGTAACAATGATACCCACAAGACAGTATATTGGAAAAGAACTTTACAACTTTGGGGGTTGGAGGAGTTGGGGAGGTGGGGAGTGAAGGGATAGTAGGAGAAAAACGAAGGAGGGGGTAACAATGCTCCACAAGAAATGTACTCATTACCTTACTCATGTAACTGTAACCCCTCCATACAGCATCTTTGCAATAAAATAAAATTAGAAAAAAAAACATATGAGGCTAAATATATATCATTTTAAAACTGTAATGAATATGTCTCTGTGTGTGTATGCAGTAATGCTCAGTGTCTTCCACAAATACTCTGGTCATTGCTCTATATAAGTCAACCTCTTATTTCTAGTAAGTGAAGACTGAAGAAAAGATAGAATTTATTGTGTGTGTGTGTGTGTGTGTGTGTGTGTGCGCACGTGCGTGGGCGCACACACGCGCGCTGGTACCAGGCTTGAATTCAGGATCTGGACTGGGCACTGTCCCTTCGCTTTTTTCCTCAAGGCTGGTGTTCTACCACTTGAGCCACAGCTCCATTTCTGACTTTTTGGTGGTTAAATGAAGACAAGAGTCTCACAGGCTTTCCTGCCCTGGCTGACTATGAATAGCAATCCTCAGGTCTCAGCCTCCTGAGTAACTAGGATTATAGGAATGCTCCATGGATACCCAGCTTGAATTAATTCTTAAATAGAATGTCAATCATTCTAATGTCATATTTCAAAGATAGACCTCAGCTGTGACCCTAGAATAAATTAATGGAAGATATAATCCTGGAGGCCAATTCTGTGTCAGAGATTTACAGATTAAAAGGAATATGCCACTTTTTCCCCCAAGACTGGTAACCTTCACATGCTCCAAAATTCATGGCAAGTACTTCATTACATTTCAAAAGGATCACAGTAAAGTGAAATTCCTTCTCATCTACACCCCATTTTATTCAAATAACAACAACTAAGAAACAAGGGATACAAATCTTACAGTTTATTCTTCTCCCCAGTATACGTGCAACTTACAAAGTTCTCCTGAAAAAAGCGAAGGTAAACTGGGGTTTGTGTACTAGCACCATTGCAGCCTAAGCAGAGCAGTGGCCACACTCCCTACTAGGAGAGCTTAATCCATCTCCGAACACAATGACATCTTTCATGGAGATGCCAGGACTGGGTGTCTCCTGGGAGGTCATATTACTTTAAAAAGGATCAGCTGAATTGTAGCAAGAAATTCACAGTAACTTGCTCTTGATTTTGATATTTTTACATCTTTTAGCACCCAATATCCAAAACATTTAAATTGAGAGGCTCTTTAAATCTATGGCTATGAACCAGTGACTTGCCAATATTTCTAATGGAAGACTCCAAAAGTACATAACAATACATATATTGACTTCCTGTTTCAATGAGTATCAAGATTAATTGTCCCTGTAAAGGTAAATAAATATTGACAGAAGTTTCACTTTGGTCCATATTTTCTACTTTGGATCAATAAATCTCCGTACTCATTTCAACTGAAGTCAATATCAGATTATTATTAATTCATGGTATATTCAACTAGAAACCAAAACTACAACTTAACATACACAATGTAGTTCATAGACCAATTTATGTGCAAATAAGTACATGGAAAGAAAAACCACCAATTGTTTCATAAATCTAATGGAAACAGAACTACAATCTACAGATAATATGTGTATAAAACACTAGATGACTATTCATTTATAGTTAGATATGTCTAGTATACAAATAGCAAATTTTTTATCTCACATTCTAGCATTTTCCTTTGTGTAACTGCTTACAAATACTGGTGAATTTTATGTGTATACACAAATGTTCAAGGGGGAAGGGAGAAGGAAGAAGAGAGAAAGAGAAGGAAGTAGAAAAAGGGAAAAAGATAAGAAATGGAGTTTAAAAGGCCAAAAAAGGAAGAGAATGAGAGACACAAAATAAATAAATGAAAATTCAGAAAGAGAAAAAGATTCTAGAATCAAGTAGAAAACTAAAATATTACTAGGGATCAACTCTATTTTCACGAATTTATGTAAAAGATATATATATATTTCTTCCTAATATTATTCTCCATTTAAAAAGTTGCTTCTGCTTAATCCTACTGACTTAGACATTATAAATATCCTAGTTTTGCATTCAGTATCTAAAATGCAAAGGGCTATTAACTTACATAAATAACCAAAGAAAATTTAGAGCAAATATTTTAATACAGTAAATTTAATACAGTAAATTTCAAGGGTTGAGACATTCCCACTAATAATGAAAAAAACGTTTATTGCAAATAGATAAATTCTTATGAAATTATGACACATTTGGTTCCCTTTGAAGACACATTAATATTTGAGTACAGGCTACTTAAAAGAACTTACTCATCAACACTAGAAATTGACAAGCATATCAGAAGACTTATTGATCTTTCTCCTGAGTTATGCAGATACATTTGTAGTAAAGCAAGTACCATGTAAGACTGATAACATAGCTACTTGATACTACCCAGGGACGGCTTTGCCCATTAACAGGGCTTTAAGTTCACATTCCAGAAGCATGGTATTTCTTGATCTTTACTGTTGTTCTTTTAAATCAAAACAAGGTTTAACACATCTGTCTTTGCTTTTCATGTTTTTCATATTAGCCAGAACTTTCTGTTACTCTTTACTCAATCAAGGATGCTAAAATTCAAAATTTATCTTAAATATAACATATTTTCTAAAAGTTATGAGCCATATGTTATCTTGAAGTATATTACAATGAAACATTTCTAAATATCTAAAACACTCCTTTGAGTCACTAGAAGTTTTGGAAGTGAAAGGAAATATGAAGATCTTGCATTCAACATGTTTACTTTAAAAACAGAAAACCAAAGCAAAAGAGAAGACACAGCAAAGGCAAATGAGAACTCATGTCTCACTCGTTTACTAGAAAGGCATGGTGATCAAATACAGTTTCTTGGCTTTCACTTTCCCAAATGGCAATTTGACAATAAATATACAGTATTACATTTGATTGGTAAGTTTCTGAACAGAGAAGATCTTGGAATATGTAAGATTTTCAAACAAGCCATAAAACCTTTAAAAACATATTCACTATCCTAGAGATCCTATCAAATTTAATGGGATTCTTAGGGGTAAAAATATGAAGAGTTGAGGGTATTAAGAGAAACTAAACTCTCCCTAATTGATCATTCATCTTTAAAAAAAACAATAATAACAAAAAGCAAGGTAGCATTGAACCTGAGCACAGAAAGCATGTCTCTAAAATGTAAAGGTTCACCAAATCAAGGAGGCTAGTTAAGGATGAAGCAGGACATGTGAGGACATTGAAAAAAGAAAGGTCATTACTATATTACAGCATGAAGCATCTGTGAGAAAAGAATTGCAGTCAAAAAACACAAAGTGGGAATCCGATTATTCCAACTAAGTGGAGTTTGTAGCCTCAAGCAATAAAGAGTTAATTCAACCAGAATCTCCTTCAAGAAAGAGCTGGCATCAGTGTTGAGGGTCTATGGAAGGGAAGGATCCTGGATGCACAATTATCTGTTGACAGTAGGTTTTAGATCATCCAGGAAGGAAAAGAGAGCACCTCCAAAACTAATTGATTTGGGTTATTAAAAGAAAAAAGAAAAAAAAAGGCTTAGAATGAGTGGCAAATGAGAAATAGGCCAAATTCAGTCTGGAACTCCTAAGCTACCGAAACCAATGCAAAACTTCTCCAAACAACATAATCTCCATACGATATCCTCAGATAAAGCTTTGTGAAAATGAGCTCATATCCCCAAATTATAAAACACACAAAGAAAATATTTGAGAACAAGACTATCCAGCCATAAGGAACTTCAGGATAAAATATAATCTCAACATAAATCTCATATGTGAAGGGTTGGGAAGGTGGCTCAGTGGTAGAGTGGTTGCTTTGCATGCATGAGGCCCTGGGTTCAATTCCTCAGCATCACATAAGTAGAAAAAGTCAGAAGTGGTGCTGTGGCTCAAGTGGTAGGACGCTAGCCTTGTGCTGAAGAGCTGAGGGACAGTGCCCAGGCCCAGAGGTCAGGCCCCATGACTGACAACAACAACAACAAAAAAACTCATATGTGACAAATGTGTATAAATCTAAATAATCAAGAGGAGCATTCATAACTTATAGAATAAACTGAGACTACAATGTTTATTTAATAATTAGAACATAAAATACACACCCAAAGCCAAAAGAAAGGGCATATGACTTTGTCTAGAGAAAGAATTTAAAGGCATCCTACAGAATTTCAAGATCTTTAAAAAAAAAACAAAACAAGGCTACTAATAAAGGAAACATCAATTAATAAGCTAATACCAAAAACAAGGAGAAATAACTAAAAAGAAAGTTAGTAAACTAACGGGGTGATATCGATCAAGATGCTTTAGCCTTGTAAATTGATTTGAATGGTAACACTTTTGCACAACTACCTAAAGATAATGAAAACACATATTTTTACTAGTTGTTGGAAATCTGAGGTGCAGAAAAATAAAAAGAGGCGAATATATATTTCCTATAATAATTATATGAGAAAAAAATTAAACTATATTATTATAATAAATTGGCAGCAGAATTCTCAGCAACAGCTTTTAAAATGTAGTAATATTCTCAATGTGCTGAGAGGAAATGTCAATCTTTAACTGTATAATCCAAGAAACTGTTATTGACAAAAAAAAGTATAAAAGACATTTTCAGACAGATAGAAGCAAAGAGAATTTACCTTTAGTGAGCATTGCTAAAAGAATACAAAGACACTAAATAGTCCAAAATGAGGCCTACTGAATCTATGAGCAAAGAATAGACACATCACACAAACATGAGAAAATAAATAGGTAAATAATCATTAAACACATTAACAATGATTCATTTGGAAGACATACACATGAGGTAAAACTAAAATCCTGGGCAGGACTACCAGGAGAGGAAAGCAATATGAAGTAACATGCTCTAGAGTAGAATGTTTCTTTTAAAAAAAATAATAAATATAGTTGACTATGAAATTTTGCTAAGTAAGAGCATTAAACACTTGTTAGTGCTTATGAAAAAATGTAAATAAAATATAACAAAGGGATTTTTTTCCATTTCAGCCAATTGTCCATTAAGCAAGAGAAGGAAGGGGCAACAGTGCAATCTAGTACAATCTACTCTGAAGGCTGAGGCAAGAAGGTAACTTGAGCCCAAGAGTGTGAAATCTACCTTAAGGACACAGACAGACAGACAGATGGATGAACGAACAGACGGATGGACAGATGAAGGAAGGAAGAAAGGAAAGGAGGGAAAGGGAGGGAAGAAATGCAAAGTAGAAAATAAAGTGACAGAAATAAATCCAAATAGATCCTAATCACAATAGATATAAATTAGAGTCAAAGAAAGAAATATACCGAGTTTCAGGTAAGAACTAAAATCCAAGATGTATTGAAATGTCATACTGTACTCTATTAAGTATGTATAATTATTATGTGTTAATTAAATAGATATAAGAAATAACCAATAAAATCTATAAAGTGACAATAAACAAAACAAAGATACATGTTCTTCAAAAGAAATACAGGGAGATATTCTTCCAGAGTGATACAAGAAGAAAAAAGGACTCAGTTTGAAACACAAATTGTTTTTCTAGATGATCATAAAATGCATATGGAAGTATAAATAAATGACTAAAACAATGTTGAAGATGAGGAAGGTAATATTTGCCGGCTCGTATAAACACTATTGCAATGCAGCCACTTTAAAAAATAAGTATCCATGTCATCAAGATAAAGAACAGACTAGTTGAATGCAGTGACTCACTCCTATAATCCTAGCTGATAAGAGTAGGATCACAGTTCCAAACAAACTTGGAATATAAAGTCCACAAGACCTCACTGCAACACCAACAGCTGGATTCAGTGGTTCATGCCTGTCATTCCAGCCACAGTAGAACACATAACTAGGAGGATCACAGTCTAAGTCAGCATGAGCAAAAAGTGAGGCCTCTATCTCAAATGTAACCAGAGCCACAGCTCAAGCAGTACAATACCCACCTAGCAAGTGTGAGGCCCTGAGTTCAAACCTCAGTAGGAAACAAAGAAAGAAAGAATGAAAGAAAGAAAGAAAGAGAGAGAGAGAGAGAGAGAGGAAGGAAGGAAGAGAAAGGGGGAAGGAAGGAAGGAAAGAAAGAAAGAAAGAGAGAGGGGGAAGGAAGGAAGAAGGAAGGAAGGAAGGAAGGAAGGGAGGGAGGAAGGGAGGGAGGGAGGGAGAAAAGGAGGGAGAGAGGGAGGGAGGGAGAAAGGAAGCAAGGAAGGAAGGAAGGGAGGGAGGGAGGGAGGGAAGGGAAGAAAGGAAGGAAAGGAAGGAAGGAAGGAAGAATTATTCATCTATATGGATGACCAATATGGATATCCTACAACTGGCATAGAGTCAACTCCATTGACAACATTGTCAACCAAGGCACATGTTCTAATCATGGGATTTGCAATTTCCTTGCATATCCTCCAGGCTTCATAGGTGTGGATAAGTAAAAATGTATTAGTGACTTCTAGACTGAATATTTCAGTGACCAGTAACTAAAACTAATAATCATATATATGTATATATGTACACACATATACACACATCCACTAATATTTCGCAGAAAAAAGCATTATAGCACAAAAATGACTATTCTCAGAATACACAAAAGTCTTTTAAATGAAACCAACTTATCTCCATGAATAACCTTTCTTCCTCTCTTTTGCACATGTCTCACAACAATAAAAGTACCTAATAGCCCAAGAGGAAACTGCTTGTTTGGGGCTACCAGCATTCAGCTAGCAGCCAGAGCCCAAGTTGCCAACAAAGCTAGCATCATGAAGCCTTGCTTCCAATCTCCAGGGGACCTCAGTGATCACAGGATAGGCTTCGATTTTCTTCAGCGAGGTTTCTTGTGTCGTGTTCCAGCAACGTGCATGAGCTCCTCAAACCCACATTGCCACCAGCCACACAGCCTGCCACATTCACCAGTTGTCAATTGTTCTTTTTGTGGGTTGAGGAGGAAATACAATTCCACCCATTTGTGCTCTACTTTTTCTTGCTTATTTTTGTTTAGCTTAGCAAGACATGCCCGGAGCAACGTTACATGGTAAAAGAAAAAAGAAAATAATGTAATTTGGGACTCGCATCTTTAAAGATAAATGCCTTTTATCATGCACTCACTGAGTGCATGAATTATGTTTCATTTCTGAGCACAATCGTGAATCTAGTCTCCTGGAGTCAATGCCATGACCCCAGCAACTTTGAAGAGAATCTAAAAGGAAGAGTTAATACAAAATGTTAAGAATAGACATGCACTTGGTAAGAAATGTACGCATTATCCTGCCCATGTAACTGTAACTCCTCTGTACAGTATGTTCACAAATAAAATTAAATTAAATTAAAAAAAAAAAAAAAGAATAGACATGCAGCTACTTCGATTTTGCAGCAAATGAGAGTAAAAGGAAATTGGGAGGTGAGTTTTAGCTCCTTATGAAAAGCAAACTTTGACCGAGCTGATCAACTTTACAACAGCATCAGTCAAGCCAACTAGGTGACACTAAAACCTGCTAAACAAATAGGTCCTTCCTCCATTCACTCCCATGCTCAAGGTAAGCCATTACTAAAATTGGTTTAGCCAGCCTCAGGACTTGTCATTCACTGAATATTGTTCTGGAATTTATATCCTGAATCACTAACAAAGAAAATCTCTGCCCTTAACCTAAGTAGGAAATACAAACTAACTGTCTGGGATAAGCAGAGTCACACCAAGATATAGAACATCAATTTGAATATAGTTATTTAACATGCATATCTATCATGTAATACCACCTACAATGCTACTATAAATAATATTAGTGGAATAATACTAAAATTATTTCATAGTTTAAAAACTGAGTAGCTGGATATTAGTTGGTTATAAACTATAATTCTATCTACTTAGAAGGCAGAAATGATGTGGATCATGGTTCTAGGCCAGCCTCAGCAAAAAAAAAAAAAATCAAATCTTACAATACCACATCTCAACCAAGAAAAAAGCTGGGTATAGTAGCATGAACCTGTCATTACAACTGCCGTGAGAAGCATATATAGGAAGGTCAGGGTCCAGAAAAATGAGATTCTATCTCAGAAAGAATCAGAACAAAAAGGACTGGAGAAGTAGCAGTAAAATGTCCGTTTGATAAGCATGAGGCCCTGAGTTCAAACTTCCATACAACCAACACACACACATAAACACACGCACACATACAAACACACACACACACACACACACACACACACACACACACTCCTTAAGAACACCTACCACTCTTACATGGAGCCATAGTCAGAACAATGAGTAGTCTGGTTGTTCAAGTACTGAAACTTTTAAATAAGATATATTTCAGTTACCAGACAATATTCTATATTTTTCCATTGCCCCCAACCTTACATGCCACTTCATTCATTCATTCATTCAAAACAACTTTTAAGCATTTATTGGGTGCCAAGCACTGGTGCTCAAACGCTGAGCTTCTAGTACTAAGAGATGGTTTATATGATCATTTGAGGAGGACGCATGCATAATAAAACCTCAAAATATCTGTGCAGCATTCTACCTTTGAAATGAATAATTGATCATATGGGGGTGGGAATTTGGTTGTTGGTGGTATGGAAGTGGAGCCATAGTTCTACTTTTTGGCAATTAATTGGAGATCAGAGTTTCATAGACTTCTCTGTTGCGGCTGGCTTTGAACCTCAGTTCCTCAGATTTTAGCCTCTCAAGTAGCTAGTATTACACGCCTGAGCCACCAGAGCCAAGTGTATTAATTATAACTTTGAATGTCATACAAAACCTGAATGGAGCACTAGGAGCTCCCACTAGTAACAAAACCATACAGCTGCCTCCTTCGTTTTTTGCCTTTCCTTAGAAGCCCAGATGAGCTCTGCACTTGGCGGTGAAGTGTATTGCACACTCTAAAAAATATGCACTAGGAAAACCCAAGTTCCTCAGAGGGAAAATGGTTTAATCTGTAGTAACCTCTCTCTGTACACATGATGTGTACGAATGGCCCTGACATTTTTATGAATAGGGAAATGAGAGAGCATGTTACAGGAAGCTTGAATGAGAGGTGAAGATGCAGCGTAAGCTGTTGAAAGCCTAACAAGATAAAGACAGGCAGGAGACAGTCTCTTTAAACGTGATGAAATAAGGCCTGAAGGGAAAGAGCCATAGGGAGATTGACGAGTAGATACGTTCAGACACAAGATGAATGTGTTCGACCTGACAGTAACATGTGGCTAAATTAATCAAAGTACCCAAAGTGGGAGACAATACAGATCTAGGCACACACTATCTTTGATGGTAGGTGTGAAATCTGAGATTATTTCAAAGAGGTAGAAGAGATTTGAGAGGACATGATTACTACCAATGTTACTGTTACAGTATAATTTTCATACTGTAAACGTGACTACTGATACTGACTTTTCTTCTGTGTGTGCGTGTGCATATGCACGCACTCACAGTGGTCCTTGGGGCTTGAACTCAAGGCTGGAGTGCTGTTCCTAAGACACATCTCCATTTCAGGTTTTGTTTGTTTTTTGTTTGTTTGTTTGTTTTTGGGTCCGGTTGTGGGGCCTGGGCACTGTCCCTCAGCTCTTCAGCTCAAGGCTAGCGCTCTACCACTTGAGCCACAGTGCCACTTCCGGCTTTTTTCCTTTTGCTTATGTGGTGCTGAGAAATTGAACCCAGGGCTTCAGGCATGCAAGGCACGCGCTCTACCACTGAGCCATCTTCCCAGCCCTCTATTTCAGGTTTGGTGTGGTTAATCAGACATAAAAGTTTCATAAAGCCGGGCGCCGGTGGCTCACGCCTGTAATCCTAGCTACTCAGGAGGCTAAGATCTGAGGATCATGGTTCAAAGCCAGCCCAGGCAGAAAAGTCCCTGAGACTTTTATCTCCAATTAACCACTAGAAAACTGGAAGTGATGCTGTGACTTAAGCGGTAGAGCACTCGCCTTGAGCTGAAGAGCACAGGGACAGCACCCAAGTCCAGAGTACAAGCCCCACGACTGACAAAAAAAAAAAAAAAAAAAAAAAGAGTCTCATAGACTTGCTGCTTCAAAGCGTGATCCTCAGATCTCTGCCTCCTGAGCAGCTAGGATTACAGGTGCAAGCCACTGGTTCCTCACTCTTTTCTTCCACTTGAAAATTTCAAAAGAGAGGGTTAGTATCTGTTTCTACTGCCCCCTCCAACAATGCTTTAGGTGACCTTTCTCTTGTGAATTTCAGTTATTAGATCTCAAGGGCAGAAATGTTTGGAAGACAGTTATGTATGACTAAAACGACCAAACTGATGATTTATCCCTCCCATTTCTTCCCTTCTTGCCCCTAAGGGCAGGTTTGGCTCAGCTCCATATGCCAAGCTCGCATGGGGCTTTACTCTTTTTATATATATATAAACTTTTTATTGTGAAAATACTGTACAGAGGGGTTACAAGGTAATGAGTACATTTCCTATCAAGCGTTGTTGCCTCCTCCTTTGTTTTTCCCCTACCATCCCTTCCCTTCCACCCCCACAACCACACTCCCCCCACACCTAAATTGTAAAGTTTGTTGTTCAACAATATCTTGTACATCTCATTGTTACAATGGGTCAACCTGTATCCCTAGTTAAACATTTTGATTTTTCCCTTTCCCTCCTCAAATTAGACCGACATCAAATACAGTGAAAACAGGGGTTGTACTGTGGGGGAAGAACATACAAAGCAACAAAAATAATCACATGGTACATTATAAATATGTTAGAAACAATAGCAAGAAAGAAAAAACCACTTGTGTCCCTATCTTGGGATTCATTTCACTTAAGTTCATCTTATCTGGTCATAGCTTTTGACCTTTTCTGCTTGTCTCAGATATATACTAATTATTGCAACTAAGGGAAACCATGAGACCTATGTTTCTTTGGGCCTGGCTTACTTCACTTAATATAATTATTTCCAAGCCTTTCCATTTCCTAACAAATGGGGTGATGTCATTCTTTCTGATGAAGGCATAGAATTCCAATATATATCTATATATACCACATTTTCTTGATCCATTCATCTACTGAGGGGCATCTGGGTTGGTTCGGGGCTTTACTCTTGACCCAAACTTACATGAAATCAGGTGCTACAAGTTCTTCCTGTTCAGGACATGGTTAAAACAAGGAAGGGATAAAAAAAATTTCAAAACATCATGGTTTTGAAGGTTAGGCATGAAAATGAATTAGCCTCTAGCCAACTAACAAGGCAAACTAAACAGAACACCCCACTGAATGCCCACATCGCTGAAGGTTTCCTATCCACCACAGAGATCACCATGCTAGCTGACAGCATGATCTTCTACTGATGTTGTTCTTCACAATACAGGGGGGGGGGGAAATGGACAATTTCAATAAATAGCAAAGATGGAGAGGAGAACGGAGAATCCTGTGTGAAACACGCCTCCAGGTTAGATCCTTCCTCTCCTGGCTTAGTCACTATTCTCCTGTGAGAGGCTCCCGGTGATATTGGTCACCATTCTCTTAATAATCCTTCACACATTTGAGGACGGCTATTAAGTCACCTCTAAACTTTCTCAATACCAGTAATCCTGATTCCCATTCATCTTTTTTCATCGGTGCTATTCTGCAACCCATTAATCATTTTCATGGCTCTCTCCTGGACCCTGTCCAAGTTCTCACGTATCTTTAAGCTTCTGTGAATTATGTGATTGGTTTACAGCTTTGATAAGCCGGATTGGTGGAAGAAGTAGGATCTCATCCCAACACACTATAAATGTCTATGGGGGAGGAAGGCAAGGATGAAGATGCAGATGATTGGATTGTATAAGACATTTCAACCTAGATATGATATTCGTTTATGTATTTATACCTCTGTAACTAATTCTAAATCCATCACATCTTCATGTACTAGCTAAGAGCTCTACGACTAGAGCCACAGTCCTAACCTTTTGAATAATGCTTTTGGGGTTTTTTGGCAGTACTGGCATTTGAACTCAGGGCCTCAAGATTGCTAGGAAGGTGCTCTCTCATGTGAGTCATGCCTCAGGCCTCTGAGCCACAATTTGAGTCTATTATCTATGTCTTTTTAGGGCCAATCTACACCTGATTCTTTTATGTAACAGAAAGGATGCTACTTTTTTTTCAAGGTTTTCTTTATTCTTTAGTGCAAATAACTTTTAAATTGCAAAGAAGTGCTACACACAGCACCTAGGAGTAATAGTGTCTAATATGTCTCCCATATTGATTCTGGTTACACCATAGTTTTTTTTCCAAATTAGGGTCACAGTCCCCAGCCTGGATATATTGATATCAGAATATCTGTGTACACTCAGAAGGATGGATAGCAAGAAAAAGAAAGCAAAAAAGCTGGGCTCATTTCTATAATCTGAGCTACTCAAGAGGCTGAGATCTGGGGATCACATTTGGAAGCCAAGGCAGGAAAGTCTGTGAGACTCTTATCGCCATTAAACTACCAAACAAGCCAAAAGATAGAGCTGTGGCTCAAGTGGTAGAGTGCTGGCCTTGAGCAAAAGCAGCTCAGGGGTAGCACCCAGGCCCTGAGTTCAAGCCCCCAGATCAGCATAAAAGTTTTTTTTTAAGATTTTTTTAAAGCCTTCAAAGAATGCATATACCCAAGGCTGTTTGCTTGGGTAAGCATGCAGGACCCAAGAACCTCCATGAATCCAGGGAAAAGCAGGAGCCGAGAATGTGGTGATGGCCAATGACAGAGGACCTCACCACAGCAAACATGGCAGAGGGTGCAGAGTTTGGCAGAAGAGAACAAGGTTCAGTGGACAGCAAGTTACCTCTCCAAGTTCTAAAAATTCCTTGGAGACTGCACCCCCCCCATCTTTAGACTTTTACCCCTGTGTCAGAATCAAATGTGCATATGGAAATTATTATTCTCCCTTGGCCAAGGGGTTTTGTTATAAAAGATCTGTAATGTTTGTAACCTCAAAGAGCGATTTCCTCAAATTTTCTAAAACTGTTTCATGTTTTTTATTTTTAAAGGCTCACCATTATCCATACCTCATTTGAGAGCAAGTCAAGTGTCAAATTAATGTGTTTTTCCAGGAAGCGGCTTCCATTACTTCCTTGGGGGAGCAAGCCTCTTTCTGGGGGTTATCAGCTAGATGCTGGCCTGGCTGCTTGTGCCAGTCACTGGGTTCCTGGCTGGCCACTTCCCCTCTGGCTGAGATAACCCTGCCATGACTTCACATTCTTTCATTCAGTATCTGATTCCACCATAAAGCTTTCCCTAGATCATGGCTAAACTTAAGTATTTCCACATCTTGGTTCATTCCCCAAGATCCCAAACTGACTGAACTTCAGTGGAAAATCCAAGTCATGTGACACTTTAAAGAAAAGCAATGATTTGTTTTTTTATTCCAGTTTCTACCCTACGGAAATGAACAATAAATACTTCCATATAGTTGTGATCAGTATTGACATTTTTCTTAGAGACCCATATAAAGGTAGATTAAGCAAGGCACTGGTGGCTCACACTTGCAATCCTAGCCACTTAGAGGGCTGGGATTTGAAGATCATGATATGAAGCCAGGCAAAGCAAATAAATTATGAGAGACTATTATTGTTGTTGTTGCCTTTAAGTAGTTGTACAAAGGAGTTGCCGTTTAACAAAGCAGTTTATGAATACAACATATCTTGATCAATATCATCCATTTCAATGTTCACCCTTCCCTCGCCTCCCCACCCCTTCCCTCACTCTTCTTAATTTTGTAGGATATACATTGAGTTAAGCTGAGTCAGGCATCAGTGGCTCACACCCATAATCCTAGATCTCAGCAGACTGAGATCTGAGGATCATGGATCGAAGCCAAACCAAGCAGGAAAGTTCGTGACTCCCATCTGTTATAAACTACTAAAATTTAAAGAATATCCAGAAGTAGAGGTGTGGCACAAGTTGTAAAGCACTAACCTTGAGCAAAAATATCTAAAGGATGGCAACACAAGAACAACAAAAAGATAGCTCCTAGTCCCTAAACGACAGACAAGAATGCATAGACTTAAGGAAGACTAATACACCTATTTTTCACCTCTTCCTTGCCAATGTTGCTCCTGGGGAAAAAAGTCTGTAACTTCTTAACACATTTAAAATGGGCACTACCATTATTTGTTAATCTGCTGTAGTCTGGTTTTATCAGTTCTTTCATGACATCATTCTCCCCATCCCATAATGTACATGTAACTTCCTCTACTTGCTTTCCACACACTGTCAGCAATCTGCCCTGCTGATCTTCCCCTTACTACTTGTTCTTTCTGTTCCTAGGGCTACAACCTAATCGAGTTCTTTCGCATTTACCCCCAATGTTTCTTTCATAGTGACCCACTGGCTTCCTGGTCTTCCAATTTTTCTCCTCCACAATTCATCCTGCATACCTTTGCCACATTAAACATGCTAAAGCATGATTCTGATTTTATCTGTTCATATCTCAGACCATGCCAGTGACTCCTCCTGATGTGTAAATCAAGATCAGTGCATATGAGACCCATGTGTTCTTGAATGAATCAGTACAAGACTTCCATTGGTGGGCTATAACAACTAATTTGCTATGACCCAAGGACCCTGAACACATGACCAAAAAAAAAAAAAAATCCAGAATTAAAACCACATTGCCAGCCTCTGACCAGAAAGCAAAACTTCTTTCCATACCATCATAATCTGTTGTAGGTGAGCAACTGCTAAACAGTCATACAGGAAAAATTAAATAAAAGTCCCCCTCAAATAAAATAATGTTACACAAGAAAGGCATCAGAGTAAAAGACAACAAATAAGTCCACAGAAAGGATAGCTGGTAGGAAGAAATAACAGTTAACTAAGAAATCTGAAAAGATATTTTTAAATACTGATGTTTATAGTTCTTGAAAATGGAAAAGAAAGACTAGCATCAATGAAACAAAAGCAATATTATAAAATAGGAAAGTGGCTATGAAAAGGAACCAATAAGAAATCCTGATGGGAGAGAAGGGATGGTAGAGGAAAACCAAAGGAGGAGGTAACATTGCTCAATAGGAAATGTACTCATTACCTTACTCATGTACTATAACCCTCTGTACAGTATTTTTACAATAAAAAAGCATAAAAAAGAAATCTGAAACAGAAAAGTATGAAATAAAAAATTAAATATAGGAACTAAAGCGTAGACAGAGGTGAAGAGAAAATCAGTGAACTAGATGTTAAGCCAAATAAATTTCACATGCTCTAAAGAAATAAATAGTTGAAATAAAAGAAGTCTAGCAACAGAATATAATATACATATATGCTATAAATATATATACAAACGTATATATATGTATATATTAAATATGTGTGTATGTGTGTTAGAAGAAGTGATTCTTTCCTTAATTAAAAAGAAAGAAATGAATACGGGAAGGGCATGAAACATTAGAGGATGTTAAAATATATTAAAAGTCCTGTCTTCCATGGAAGGAAGTTAGCAATACTACCAATAAATCTCTTTTAAAGAAATTAAAAGAGTACAATATGTAGTGAGGATAAAGATAAGAAGAAAAATAGGAATTAAAACTATAGGGTTTTTTTTCCCCTATACACTGATAGCCTCTGTTACTATCCTAAGAAAAGATTTTTTTTAAAAAAACTATCTTGTTAAAACTACAGACTTAAGCCAACCACTGAGCACTCACTCTATAATCCAACTCAAGCTGAGATCTGATTAACACAGTTTGAAGCTAGACCAGGCAGGAAAATCCACGAGACTCTTATCTCCAATTAAGCAGCAAAAAGTAGGAAGTTGAGCTATGGATCAAGTGGTAGAAAGCTAGCTTTCAGAAAAAAAAAAACAACAAAAAAACAACCTCAGTGAAGCACCCAGACCCTGAGTTCAAACCTAAAACCAGCACACAAAAACAAAACAAAACAAAAAACCTACAAACCTTGCTTTATAATTCAGTAATAGAAGATAGTATTTAAGCCGGGCGCTGGTGGCTCACGCCTGTAATCCTAGCTACTCAGGAGGCTGAGATCTGAGGATCATGGTTCAAAGCCAGCCCCGGCAGTACAGTTCATGAGACTCCTATCTCCAATAAACCACAAGAAAACCGGAAGTGGCACTGTGGCTCAAGTGGTAGAGTGCTCGCCTTGAGCTGAAGAGCTGAGGGACAGCGCCCAGGCCCAGAGTTCAAGTCCCACGACCGACAAAAAAAAAAAAAAAAGAGAAGATAGTATTTAATAATTTAGCAGTATGTTAAGGAAACATGATTTTAAATAACTAAAAAATACTAGGAAAAGCATAGTTATTATGTCATGAGAGCCTAAAAATTAGAAAGCATTATCTGAAAGTTAAATAAAACTGAATGAAATAAAAGGCATAAAGCCAGCAGCCAGGTGATAGTGGCTCATGCCTGTAATCTTAGCTATGAAGGAGGCTAAGAGGTGGAGGATTGTAGTTGAAAGCCAGCCTGGGCAATAACCAGCTAAACACAGGGCTGGAAAAGTAGCTCAACTGGTAGAGCACCAGCTACGCAAGAAAGCCAAGCAAGTAAGCTGAGCAAGTGAAGCCCCATTTCAGCTTCAAACCTCAGTAAAATACACACACACACACACACACACACACACACACACACATACACACACACACAATTGATGACGTTTAGCTAGTTACTCCTGCCATAAGAGCATCCAATGGGTACATATTACTTCATCTTCTCCAAATTTGATAGAGTTTTTCCCTAATCATAAAATTCCAATCACTTATTAATTATTCAGCCTCTGAATAATCTGCTTATGTCTAAATAGATAATATTGTACTGTAAGAATAAATACACAACTACATGTGGTGGCTCACGCCTGTCATCCTAACTACTCAGGAGGCTGAGATCTGAGGATCAAGGTTCAAAGCACTCCAAGAAAAAAAATGTTCAAGACCAAAAATCAATTAATTAAAAAGCTGAGTTTGAGCCGGGTGCTGGTGGCTCATGCCTGTAATCCTAGCTACTCAGGAGGCTGAGATTTTAGGATCATAGTTCAAAGCCAGCCTAAGCAGGCACATCTGTGAGACTCTTATCTCTAATTAAACACCAGAAAAACCAGAAGTGGTGCTGTGGCTCAAGTGGTAGAGTGCTAGCCTTGAGCTGAAGAACTCAGGGACAGTGCCCAGGCCCAGAGTTCAAGCCCCACAACCAATCAAAAAAAGCTGAGTTTGGTTGTGGATGCCCCTGCCCCCTGGCAGTCTAGGCCAGCCCAAGTAAAAAGCATGACTCTATCAAAAAAAAAGATACTTAAAACAAAAAGATATGGGGAGATGGCTCAAATTGTAGAGCTCCTGTCTAGCAAGCTTGAAGCTTTAAGTTCAAACTTAAATATCACAGAGAAGATGTGTATAGATATATAGATATAGATACTGATCTATAGACACATATGTATCTATATCTATATACGGAGAAAATAAAATTCAACAATAGAATTTTGAATACTTCAAAATAATAATACTGGGTGACATAGTTATAAATGATATTTTCTTTTCTAAACTTCTCAATAGTTCAGAATGTTTATATAGAAACAGAAGTGTTATTTTGTACTGCTTTATCAGTAGACAAAAAGAAATGTTTAAAATTTTTAACCTTTTCCACAATAATCCTACTTCAAGGGATTCAACTACCAAGCAATTATAAAATTTTTGAAAGGAGGGCTTCAAAATCCAATGAAATTTTTCCAATATCAAAAAAGTTTTGTTTATTTGTTTATTTATGGTCGTTCATGGGGCTGAACTCTGGGCCTAGGTGCTGTCCTTCAGCTCTTCAGCTCAAAGTAAATGCTCTACCACCTGAGCCACAGCACCACTTCCCGCTTTTTTCTGCTTTCTGTGGTGCTGAGGAATTGAACCTAGGGCTTCGTGCATGCAAGGCAAGCGCTCCACCACTGAGCCACCTTCCCAGCCCTCAAAATAGTTTCTGGGGATACCACGTGACCTGATGACACATCCCACCCTACACACAAAAGAAAAAAAATAATTGATTGGATATTTTATGTTCAATTATTCACCTAACTGTATCATATGAGTTTTATAATTCTATATAATCTTTTGCTTATGAAAAATAAAACAGGGCTAAATCTGATTTAGATAAACTCCCTCTTCTTTCCATACATTGAAATGGTTGCTAAAGTCATAAAATCCCAAATGGGACTGAAGAAAAGTTGTAATGGTCCAAGGAAAACCAATTTATTCTTAATCAAAATAAAAAGTATGTTAAATTTGATCATTTTCCAAACTTTCATAAACTATGCCTTTTTGTCCATGGAGTCTCCAGGGCCTACATAAAGGACCTGCTCTCTCAGGCCCTGCCAGAGCCCATAAAACCCTCCTTCAGAAGTGGTATTCTCATATTTCTAAGCATAGCTGATAATCCTGAGGTTTGATGAGAATTTGGGTATACATGCCTGCGTTCAGTCAAGTCATCCTATTCTTCACAACTCTGGAGAATGTAGTGAACACTAAGAGATTTCCTATTTCCTCTATCTCATGTTTTATTATACCACAAGAGCTAAAAACCAGAGAACAGACATATGAATTTTTAAAACAGGAGTAAAAAAAAAATCTACCTACTGTATTTCCTAATAAGATTACTGGAAAGGATTTTACACTGAAGATACAACGATGCTGTACATAATTTTTTAGCTGCACCAATTAAGAGAATGAAAAAAGAAGTAGAGAGAAACAAAACGGAAAAGAGCGTATGATCTTAACCTCTACCCCAGCTCTGGAATATTCATTTGAATATTACAACTAAAATGCTTAAGTGCTATTTCTACAGTATCCTATTGTGTCTACTTTAACCAGCAACACTATTAATGAGGACATAAAACCTTTACATTTGTGCCATTGACAAGATGTTTAGTGATTAGGCTGGTCTTTTACCAATTTTCATTGTATAAAACCTAACAAGGAACGTATTTGAGAGGGTTTGTTTTTTTGGGGTTTTTTGGGTTTTTTGTTTTTGGTGGGGAAGGTTTGTGTTGTGTTTGGTTTTATGCCTCTCCTTGGGCTTGAACTTAGAGCCTAGGTGCTATCCCTGGACTTTTATGCTCAAGGCTAGAGCTCTACCACTTGAGCCACAGCACCAGTTCAGGTTTCTTTGTGGGGGGGGGGAGGGGTAATTAATTGGAAAAAAAGAGTCTCATAGACTGTCCTGCTAGGGCTGGTTTTGAACTGGGATCTCAATCTCCAGAGAAGCTAAGACTATAGGAGTGAGCCACCAGCACCTGGCTAGGAATGTATTTGTTTTTGATGAATACTTTGTCTCTCATTTAAGGTTTTTTTTTGATCATCAAGTAAAAGAAAATTTGAAATAATTTTTACTGCAAATGTATAATTATATTCAACTTTATTCTTAAATGTATAGTTATGTTTAAAAATAAAGTGCTGTCTGGAGAGGATAGGTACGGTTAGAGAGGAGGAAAATAATGCAAGGGGTGACATTGGTCAAGACCCAATGTACTCACAAACTGACGTGTCAAACTGAAACCCCTCGGAACAACTGTCTAAAGATAATTACTGGAAACTGTAAAAGGAGGCCGGGCGCTGGTGACTCACGCCTGTAATCCCAACCACTCAGGAGGCTGAGATCTGAGGATCACAGTTCAGTGCCAGCCTGGGCAGGAAAGTCCATGAGAATTTGAGCTCCAATTAACCACCAGAAAACCGGAAGTAGAGCTGTGGCTCAAGTGTTAAGAGCACTGGCCTTGAACTGAAGAGCTCAGGGACAGAGTCCAAGCCCAGAGTTCAAGTCCCAAAACTGACAAAAAAAGAAAAAGATAGATAGATAGATAGATAGATAATAGATAGATAGATAGATAGATAGATAGATAGATAGATAGATAGATAGATAGAATACAGTTCTGCCATACATAACTAGATACTGTGATTGTTGTGTCTATTGCTTAAAATTCAATGTCTAGAGCCAGTCACCCATGGCTCACATCTATAATCCTGGCTACTTAGAAGTCTGGGATCTGAGGATCATGGCTCAAAGCTAGGCAAGAAAATTCATAAGAATCTTATCTCCCACTAAACACCAAAAAACCAAACCAGGAACTATGGCTCACATGTGAAAATGCTAACCTTGAACAGAAAAGCTCAGGGGCTGAAAAGTTCAGGAACAGCGCCCAGGCCCTGAGTTCAAGCCCCAGTATTGGCACACATTTAAAAAAGAATTCAATGTCTCTGTCAACTGTTATTTTAAGCCAAAATCCACAGGAATATAATAAATAATGCTGCCCTGTATCTTACGCTTTATTTATCTTACCACAGATTACAGTACTCACCAATTGTGGGAAAATCAGCATTATTTATTATCCGCATTGTGGTTGACATCCATTGTTCTGCTACTGCCTATAATCCACATCCTCTTCTATAGTATTCTGATTTCCTTTTGAGGATTTGCCTCTTACTCACAGGAAATGGGCAAAGTTGGCATGCTAGCCAAGCTAAGCCATCACTATGAATTTGATGCTTGTAAAGAGAAATAAGGATATTAAAAATACTAAGAGCTTTGCATCTTGGGGGTAGAACCAGATGATTCTTCCTGCCCCTTGTCCAACCAATGTCTACAAATTCCTGCCTTGACTTTTCCCCCCATTCCCAGGCCTGATTTTCTACCCATCCTTCAACTCAGTATGTTTCCTGTCCTAGTTCAGTAAAATTCAAAAAAAGTTTGCGTAAGTTAGCCAAAACATTTCTGTTCATTGCAGTCAGACAACCCCAAAACACCCTTTCTCAAATAAAAATCAGAAATGTTAAGTAATTTCCCAGCATTGTACAACAAGCAGGAGAGTTGTAGTCTCATGACTCCTGGTCCAGGATTCTTTCTACTTTATCACACAGATAAAGTTGATCTCTTGGCACTTTTTAAACATGAAGCTTGAGTCCCCAGTGGTAAAAATGACTTTAAAGTTTAACGTTATAGAAGTCATTTGGGGGGGAGAGGGGGAAGATGAAGAACAATCTAATTTCAAATAGTCATAAGTATGGTCATAGAACTTTTAAAGACTTGTCATCTATTTCCTTCAGTGATATTTTCACATTTCTCTTTGTTCTGTTCTGTTCTGTTGAGATAAGATTTTTGCTCTGAAGCTCAAGGTGGCCTCAAGCTCACAGTCCTCCTTCATCAGCCTCCTGAGCACAGGGATTACAGACTTGTACCACCACAAGAGCCCAATATTTTTATAAGGACAAACATATTTGCCATGTCACTGGACTACTAAAGCCCACTATTGATTGACTTTCCTAAAAACTTCTATCTTCAATTCAAGTGAAATACACAAGAAAGCAAAAAGGAAAAGTGTGAGTTGAATGAACTGAAAATATTGTTTATAATAACTGCTCAAAGAATAACAACTCAGTCTTTGAGTACTTACCAGGTACTAAGCAATTCACTAGCCTATACTTCTGTAATGCTACAAAGTTCTCACCACAGCTTTTCAGGGACAATATCAATATCTCATTGTAAAGCAAGAGACGTAGAACTTACAGATGTTAAGTAACTTGACCAACTTCACATACCTGAAAAATAGTAAAACTGAAATCTGAAGCCCTCATTCTTTTCAGGAATTCCTTCTAACTTCTCAGAAACAGTGAACAGAATGGCAGAATAAAAGTATGCCCATCAATTCTCTGAACTGACAAAATTATTACACTATGACAACTAGCACTGTATAAAAGTCACAATCAGTAGAAAATTAAATTTTGCCTTCAGAATGTGGAAAATTAGATAGAGAGAGAGAGAGATTTATGTTAAAGAGATTCTAAATGGCACAATGTTTGAAAAGTCAACACTGACTCTCATTTAATGTAATAATTTGAACCAGAAAAAGCTTTGCAATTCAAAAAAAATCCAGAAACTTTTCTCTTAGATTTTTTTACAAGGGGGAAAAAGTACCTTGATTTTCTCCTCTGGAGTTCTTGGACTCTTCCATGCTATATTTCTCTTCAAGAAATTTAACTTGTATCAGTCAAAATTTCCATTTTAACAGATGTACATCTCAAACTCAATATACTACTCCTTGCAAGAAAACCCTGCCTAACCTAAGAGTGAATGCAAAAATAGTTATGTGGAATGTTTCTTAAAAAAAAACTTTTAGCAGTTAAGAAAAAAAAAAGGAGACACACCTAAACTTACTTTTTCCATCTGGCTCCAACCCTTTGGTTCATGGGCAAAGGAGATGTTATTTGCATTGGCAAAAGGAGGTATGTGATTTCAGAGCGTCATCTGGTAGCACTGTGGTGTAGAGTGGAGCACTAATGAGGCTTGGTGGTGAATATCGTTCTTATAATCCTATCAATTGTTTCAATATGATAAAGTCTTATTTAAGACGATACATCGACTCTCTACTCACGTCTGACCATCCTCAAATTAATCCCACAAGTTACTAATACATTTAAGCTTACATTCATCTTAGAAAATACATGCAAAGGTATAGACTATTCTGAAGAGGTCTTAGAGGAAAGATGAAGCAGATCCTGCTCTGCTAAGATATATATAATATTATATGTTAATATATAATATAAAATATATTTTATATTTAATTGTATTTTGTATTTATATTATATATACGTATATATTATATATTATAATATATTATAGCTATTGTATGTTATATATAATAGATATTATATACATATATATTATATATACTTTATTTTTAGCCTATTTTTAATTCATATATGTTCATTATCTTTAAGTAGTTATACGAAGGGATTTTAATTCAACACGTCAGTTTATGAATACAACACATCTTGATCAATGTCACCCTTCCATCATTCTCCTCCATCTCTCCCAACCCCATTCAACCTCAAGTTTCCTGGTTCCGTTTTCACATATGTACATTGAATATAATGACTATATTCGCCCACCTTTCTTCTCTCCATTTGCTTGCCTCCTAGGCCTCCTCCCCCACCTAAAAACACGTTTCCGCTTCCTAGTATTCATTTTGTCCAACTGTAAGTGAATCGTTCAAAGGAGTTCCACAGCTGTGACTTTACAAGCCCACTTCTGAGATCTCAGCTTGAATTTGCTCAGGAAGGCAGGTCCCTGTGGCTTGATCTCCTCTTCCAGATCCACCTTTCCTCCTCTGAATACCATCGCCATTGCCCAGACATGTCCAGTGCACCAGGCAGCTGAATGTCCATAAGAACCTGCTGAGATCTTGTGGCTTTCAATAAGATCACACCCATAACACAACCCATAACTTGATCCTGGGAGTTGCTATGTCAGCACTCTGCTATCCTGGATCACAATGGGGAAAGATGTCTTCCCAGTGCCACATGTATTGAGTGCAACTGTTAGGTCAATGTTGGCATCATTCATGACTGGGAAAAAGGTAGAGGTGGACCTTAGTGACCCAGAGGGATTATGGTTGTGTGTGTGTGTGTGTGTGTGTGTGTGTGTGTGTGTGTGCGCGCGTGTGTATGTGTGTGCGCGCACGCATGCTTACTGATCCTGGAGCTTAACCTCAGGGCCTGGGCTCTGTCCCTGAGCTTTTATGCTCAAAGCTAGTGCTCTACCACTTGGGTGCTAAACACAGCTTCACTTCCAGCTTTTTGGTAGTTAATTGGAGATAAAAGTCTCATGAACTTTCCTGCCCATTCTGGCTTCAAACTGTGATCCTCAGAGCTCAGCTAGGATTACAAGTGTGAGCCACCAGCACCTGGCTTAGTTGTGCTTTAAAAAAATAAAAACAAAAACACCTCAATGAATGAACACACAAGCTAATGGAGGGGTTTGCCAGACTTGCCTTCTGGGCAGGGGAGGTTACCCTCATTTCAACACCCTGTGAGACTGCTAAATGCAAATCTCGTACCAATAATGTACTTAATGAAGATGTTCTCTGATGGAATTCTCACCTGTCACTGTTTCCTACACCTTCTCTGCTTGATTAACTGTGATATTCCTCAGGAGCTGGTGGCTCCTGCCTGTAATCCCAGCTATTCACTCAGGAGGACTGATGCTTGAGGACAGCCCAGACATAAACATGAGATCCTGTCTCAATCAATAGCTGAATGTGTAGCACATACTTATCGTTTAGCTACTTGCAACCTGTAAATGGCAGATTTTAGAATATTCAGGTTGATCTGGGTAAACACATGAGACATTATTCAGAAAATAGACAAGGCAAAAAGGCCTAGGGACATAGCTCAAGAGATTGAGTGCCTTCCTAGCAAACACTAAGCCTTGAATTCAAACCCTAGCACCCCAAAAAATATAAAAGTTTTTTTTACATATACTAAAAAGTCTAAGTAAGACTGAAATGTAACAGTCATAGTAAGGCCCTGGCTGCTAGTACTATCTGCATTTAAGTATTATTCTATGGCTCTCTTAGTTGTTAGAAGGGGTTTTTTTTGCGGGGGAGGGGGTAGAGGAGGTTCTAGCTAGTACAGTTGTTTGAACTCAGGGCCTTGGCCTTTGGCTTAACTTGTTCAGGGGAATACTACCACTTTAGCCACATCTCCAATTTGGCTTTTTGCTGGTTGTGGTGGAGATGGATTTCTTAGACTTCTCTGCCCAGGCTGACTTCAAATTGCAATCCTCCAGAATTTAGCCTCCTGAGAGGCTAGGAATGTAAGCATGAGCGACTGGTTCCTGACACACACAGATATATATATACATATACACATATATGTGTGTGTGTGTGTGTGTATATATATATATATATATATAATATAGATTTCCAAAGTCAAATCATCATCACCCATAAACTCACATTCTTTTCATGCTGCATTGCTGTTGTTCTAGTTGTTTGCTGTTTATTCCAAGCCCAACCAAATCGATCCTATCACCAATCAGCCTGGCCCCCTGAAGAAGCCCCGTGGGGACAGTAGAGGCAGGTGGATGACACCATGGATGCTCATTGGTTCTGACTCTCACAGGGAGATGTGGAGTTTGTGCATCTGAACATCAATTCTGTAAATTGATACTATTTTTTAAAGACCCTCCATAAAGCAAACTGAGACCTTAACACTGTCTGCATGTGCACTAGTGAATTTATTACATCTGCATTCTTACACATGTGCTTATATTCCTTCCCCAAACACATTGGGGTATGGGGACCAACTGCGCTGTGCGTGGTCTGTACTGCAACAGAGTCTCCTGTTGCTGGACACTGAAAGTCAAACTATTCAACATCTATTTATGGTCTCACTCTATCCCGAATCTTGTCATACATGCACAAGCCTCTGCTCAAACACTATTAACTATTAAGAAAAGATGTAGGGGGGCTGGGAAGGTGGCTCAGTGGTAGAGTGCTTGCCTTGCATGCATGAGGCTCTGGGTTTGATTCTTCAGCACCACATAAGCAGAAAAAGCTGGAAGTGGCACTGTGGCTCAAGTGGTAGAGCACTAGCCTTGAGCTAAAGAACTGAGGGACAGTGCACAGGCCCAGAGTTCAGGCCCCATGACAGAAAGAAAGAAAGAGAGAAAGAAAGAAAGAAAGAAGGAAGGAAAGAAAGAAAGAAAGAAAGAAAGAAAGAAAGAAAGAAAGAAAGGAGGGAGGGAGGGAGGGAGGGAGGGAGGGAAGGAAGGAAGGAAGGAAGGAAGGAAGGAAAAGATATAACTAGATCTAAGGTACACAAAATCCTGGAATTTTCAAAGTAAATTGCAACTTAAATAAAGTCAAGGCCAGGTACTGGTGGCTCACGCCTCTAATCCTAGCTACATCGAAGGCTGAGATCTGAGGATTTAATGCCAGCCCAGGCAGGAGAGTTCCTGAGAGCCAGAAATGGAGCTGTGGCTCAGGTAGTTGAGCACCAACCTTGAGTGTAAGTGACAGCACCCAGGCCCTGCATTCAAGCTTCAGCACTGGCACGAGAATAGTAATAATAATAATAATTTAAAATCTAAACTTTTCCCTAATCCTGGAGCGTGTATTTTGAGGCAATAGGTGATATTTTGCAGCTTTTCCAATGGCATACCAAAGAATTACATAGTCTAAATTCCATTTTCCTTGGTTTTCTCAACTTTCGGGAGGCATAACTGACTACAAATCATATATAAGAAAAGTACACAGTTTGATGCTTGGATATATGCAAATACTGTGAAATGGTTCTTATAATCAATCTACTTAACAGATCCAGTCATCTAACACAATAACCACGTGTGTGCATGTGTGTGTGTGTGTGTGTGTGTGTGTGTGTGTGTGTGTGTGTGTGTGTGTGTGTAAGCATGTGTGTTGAGAACACTTAAGGTATACTTTAACAAATTTCAAGAACACAATACAACATCGCTAACTCCAGTCATGGTGGAGACGACACACCTCTGGAAGTTAAAGTCAGCTTTGCATGCTTGGAAACCTGGACCACTTTGGCTGGAGGCTTGGAGGAAGAGGAGACCTCATGCCTGCTCCTTTTGGGAGGCTGATTTTCCTCAGTAGCAAACCCTTCTGCAAACGATGGCCTCTTCTCCATCTTCATCACAAGGACGGCCTAGTGCTTCTTAGAAGCAAACCTCACTGTTCATCAGTCAGCCCCGACGCCGCACCCACAGGCCATTATTAATCTGCCAATTCTGCTCCCAAACAAGCCAGACAAGAGCTCACTAATTTGAAGATCAAAAAGCCACTTGTCCATTATATAATTGGAATGAAAGGCAAAATGTTGCCGTTCTGAAGAGCACAGTAATTACTAGCTGTTAATTGCTCTCTCGTGGTGGCTCACTTTTAATTAAAAAGAACAGCTCGTTGCAGGCCGATAAGCAATAGTGGAGACCATTGGTTTAATCAACAAAGCAGAAACATTTGTTTCTGCCCAAGCCAACAACAGCTTGAGAAATCTTCAGATGTCCAATGGAGATTAAAAACTGTCTATTTAGTGCAGTCAGATTTTATTTTAACCAAGGAAATGACTATTTGAAGTCTTCCAATGCCAGTATCCCTGCACAGGCCCTGCTGGTGCCGAGGAGACTAATCACAGGCTGGGTTGTGATCACTCAAGAAAAGAAATTTAGCGACTTTCCTCTAGACTTCATCATTCTTGCGTAATTGGCTTGTCTGAGGTGAGCACTCTTCCCCCTTACCCCCACCCTTTCTTTTTCTTTTTCTTTCTTTCTTTTTTTTTTTTTTTTTTTACTAAAAAGAAAGCGCTTTAAAGTATGGAAAGCCCACAAACTGTGCATTTAATTACTGTTCATATTTCATGCAGTCAAACTGAATTTCATTTAAAAAGAAAATGATTTACCTATCTTTAAAAGGCCCTATATGCTCTGCTTTGGAGGTCCCCCCCCTTCTTCTTTCTTTCAGGGGTTATATATTTACATGCCAAAAAAATGCATTTAGAGCATCAAAGTGAATTCTGTTTGATGCATCCCTTGTCTTCCTATTTCTTGTAGGAGCCACCAAATGACAGCTTCCCTTACAAGGGGTGGGGCTGGGGTCTATCCTTGGAAGGAGAGAGCTATGCTGAATTAAGAAGGGTTCCTAGGTTAAGTGGGGTTACGAGGTCCTAGTCTGGCCCATAGTTCCAGCTATGGGCAGTGTGGTCACCTGCCCAGCCCCCTTTTCTTCTCTCTCTTCTAAGTCACACTAGTTAAAGGGCCATTTGCTTTTACACTTGCATATATTTTCTCTTAATTGTCTCTTAGGAATCTTATGTATATTTTTAAGTCTAGTCCATCAAAAGTCACCATTTTATTTCACTCATCCTAACAGGTCCCTATCTCTGAGCTATATGGATAAAAGTCAAAATAATAGCAAAATTTGATGGAATGAAACTCTGTCCAATTGTTGGTCACGTTTTTGCCTTGGACATTCTTTGGTGAGCTTACAAAATGGCTGTCACCTCAGCTCAAACAGGATCTGTCCCCTTCGCAATCACTCCACTGCTCTTCCTGCTCCGATGAAACAACATCCCCCAAATACAGCTTAAAAGTTATGTAGGAAAAGGGGTCATTGAGCTGGGACAATGAAAAATGAACCTGCTCTGCGCTTGATTTCCTAGCTCTTCTTTTCATCCTCACTTAGGTCAGTCTGATGGAGTGGTCCCAATTTCATGTCTCCATAACGATCTACTTAAGAGCCCAGAGTTCTCCCTTCTACTTGGGAATTTATCACTGGGTTTCAAATTAACTTATCCACCTGAAAGTGCCCGCTTTCAGGAAGAAAGGACAGGGTAAGGAAGGGAAAAGTTTTATAACGTTTTCCTTTATCCTCTCTTTATTTATATATTTATATATTTATTTATATCCAGGAATAAATGTCCTCCTACTGTAGAAAAAGCAGAAAACAATTGAAGTTTAAAGCTTAGATTGGCCATGTCTTAACGAGTAACTATGAGGAAGTCATTTAGCCTTGTAAATCTCCATTCATTCCATGGGGGTACAAACTAGCTATTCTAAATGATTGTTGCAAAAACTAAGTGAAATAATACTTTGAACAAAGTAGGTACTCAATAAATAGTAGCTGTTCCAAAGGAATACCAGGTGTTGGTGATACACAAATACTAGCTGAAGAAAGATCCCTCTCATTCTGCCCTTAATATACTTTCAAGGCAAAAGAACCCAGAGAAGACCAGCATCACCCACCCTTATTTTCCTCAACCCAACAGTTCATCACTGATCATGTTAATTACTTTGCCCACTGTAAAATTTGGCATGCATTGGATAGGAGACATTGAGTTACAGTCAAATTCCTGGAATTTAATAGAAGAATGATTTTAGTATGAAAGTAGAGAGATAAAAAGAAGACACACCAGGAACTGGTGGCTCAGGCCTGTAATTCTAGCTATTGAGAGACTGAGTTCTGAGGATCACAGTTCAAAGCCAGTCTAGGCAAGAAAGTATATGAGATTTATATCTCCAATTAACCAACACACACACACACACACACACACACTTACACACAAAGCTAGCAATGGAGCTGGGCTCAAATAGTAGAGCACCAGCCTTAAGCAGAAAAGCCAAAAGATAGCAGCAGAGCCAGGTGTTCTAGCTCTCGTTCCAATACACACACACACACACACACACACACACATATGCACACACACACACACACACACACACACACACACACAAAATTGTATTCTGAAGTTTAAGTTCCTGAGTACGTGCCTTATGATATCAATGAGCATTCATCTTATCTAGCTTGGCAGGGTTATTAATAAGAAATGCATTTGCCAAACACCAGTAGCTCATGCTTGTAATCCTAGCCTCTCAAGAAGCTGAGATCTGAAGATCACAGTTCGAAGCCTGCCTGGGCAAGGAAGTCCATAAGACTCTTATCTCCAATTAAACACCAAATGCCAGAAATGGAGCCTAAGTTCAAGTGGTAGAGCACTAGCTATGAGCAAAACAGCTTAGGGACAGTGCCCAGGCCCTGAGTTTAAGCCTCAGGATAAGCAAAGAAAAAAAAAAAAAACAGGAAAGAAGGAAGGAAGGAAGGAAGGAAGGAAGGAAGTTTGGTGTAGTAAGATAAATATGGTGAATGTGAGGAACTATTGATTACAGTAATAACAACATCTAATTTTAAAAAGACCCTGCCACTGAGCAAATAATTAAATTGAATTATTTTTCCTAAAACAAGTGCTTTTCTAACTTTCTAATCCTACTGGGAACTGTCGTTTGGCTTCTTCTAGTTCTCACTGAGAATCAAGAAGCTTTTAAACCAAACACTGAACTCAATGGAAAATTCCACATCAAGGCAAAGAATATTTATCTTATTTTTTTAATCACAAAATAACTTAAATCTATAGTCATCCTAGCTTTAATCAGTCATGGAGATATCAACTTGTGTAGCCGAAAGAGACCTACCTCCATTAAGTCCTGCACAAATAAAAATGTTGCAGATAAGTACAAATATATTCAAGAAATAATCACCAAATTCTATCTGTCAAATGCCAAAAAGAACCTCTATAGATATACTTCAGGGCATCGTTCTCCCCAAATCCTGAGTCCCAGAGATCCCCCAGGTGAGACTAGCACTTGCTAGAAAAGTGAATGGCCCATTGGTCAGGTAATGGCTTCGCCACCAGCTCCTAGTGAACTCTAAAAACCAAACCAGCTTTAAGTCTATTTTTCTGATTACTTCAAGCAAATGTCATAGGGGTGGCATTGATCGAGACACATGGTTTTTATAAACTGCTTTGCTGAATGGCAACTACTTTGGAAAACTTCATAAAGATAAGGAAAATATTTTAAAACTCAAGAAGATTATTTTTTAAAAATTAGATAAAACCTCTCCTTTCACCATTTCTGTATCTACAAGTCAGATACATTAAGTACATCGCACAACCATCACAGCAAACCACCGCCAGAATTCTTTTTTTTTAATTATGCCATAGTGAAACTCTGAACCCATTAAATACTAATCCTCTCTCCCCATCTTCCATCTTCCTGGAACCCACAAGTACAGTTCTGTGTCTGTGCATCTCCCTATTCTGAGTATCTCATAAAAGCAGAGTCATTTGTGACCCTTTGGTGTCCAGCTTATATCACTAAGCCTGTCTTCGAGGCTCATCTATGCCACAAGATGTGTTAGAATTCCCTCCCTTTTCTTTTTTTTTTTTTTTTTTGGAGGGGTCTGGTCTTGGAGCCTGAACTCTGGGCCTGGGCACTGTCCCTCAGCTCTTCAGCTCAAGGCTAGCACTCTACCACTTGAGCCACAGCGCCACTTCCAGCTTTGTTTTTCTTTTTGCTTATGTGGTGCTGAGGAATCGAATCCAGGGCCTCAGGCATGCAAGGCAAGCGCTCTACCACTGAGCCACCTTCCCAGCCCCAGAATTCCCTCCCTTTTCAAAGCTGTATAATATTCCATTGGATGTTTGAACCACATTTTGTTTGTTTGTTCATCTGCTGATGGATTTCTTAGATGTTCCCACATTTTGACTTTTGTCACATGCAGTACCTTTTTGAGTTCCTGCTTCAATGACTGCTTTGAGTTTCTGGAAAATCCAAACACCTATTCATGCGCTCTGTCCCACACCAACTACCAGAAAATACAAAACAAATGTCTTCAGATAAAGTGAGAACAGTCTTTCTGGATCGGGTACATGGTAAGCCAAAATCCTCCCACAGACCACGCACAATGCATGACGTGAGTGTGATGCGAAGTATGGCCAAAGCCAAGCAACGTGGCCATACAGAGGCTTTTTCCTCTTTGTTCCTATTATCTTTAAGTAGCTGTACAAGGGTTTTCAATCCAACATATCAAGTTGATGAAGACATTACCTTTTGATCAGTGTCTCCCCTTCCATCATTCTCCTCATCTTTCTTCAATTTTCCTCGTTCCATTTTCACATGTGTGCATTATACCTTGTGACTGCATTCACCCACCCTTCCCCCTCTTCCTGCGTCCACCTCTCTCCTCAACCTCACCTCTTTCCCTCATACACCTCCAGCTGCAGCTTCCTGGTATTCATTTCACTGGACTGTAGGTTAGTTGCTCAAAAGAGTCACACCACTGGAATTCTCCCCCACTGTACCCTACTATAGTTAAAACATTTGCATATACATGCATATAGGCCCTGTATATGATTACTTGCTTGTATTTACCATTTAGATCTAATATCCACTCTAGGACAAAATGCTCATCGGTTGACCGCTTACCTCAGATCATCTGCTCATCACATGAGCCCCAGCAGGCCTAGGGTGACTGGGTAATTCGGATCCCGGTTATGTTCCACATTTACTTTGTGATTGGGATAGGAGTGAGAGGTGGGGAAAGGGGGGAGAGGGGGTGTTCACCTATTTCCTGTTTCTAATTTCAGGCACCACCTGTCACCAGCAGTTTTGACTTTTCACAGTTTTCTTTAGAGCCTCTTGGCTTTCTTTCTCATAGCTGTCCTAGAGTTTATCAGAGGAAACACTTGCCCTCCGAGGATGGCTTCCATGCTGTGACAGATTAATCCAAGTTGAGTGAACTTCCTTCAGACAGAGGACACTAATTATTCTGAAGGCACTTAGAACACAATATGAGCTGACAGCTCACAGACCTTTCCCTGCCAGCTTCGCATTGTCTTAATGTCAGACCCTGTCAGTTCCCAGCCTTAATTACATCCTGTTTACAAACATTAAGCCTGACTTCAGATGAAGACTTAACAAAGGTTGACAAAGGTCACGGCCACAAGGCAAGGATGTTATCTGTCTGTTCTCTGTGCCTGATAAACCAGAGGTACAGGGCCGATGCCTGAGATAGCTCTGGGAGCCCCGACACCCACCATGGTCACCAGAATATCTAATCTCTATGCACAGGTGTCCGTCCAGTCCTGTAAGCACCATGGTAGGGAGAGAGGACCATGTTGAGAGCCAGCTTGGTGCTACTGCTTATCTGATGTCCAGGGCAGACATGGCCAAAGGTCCTGGGAAAGTCCTCCTTCACCGCAAAGGGCATCCTCCCCCTTGACCACTGAGTCAGGAAAAACAAATTCCACGCGTGATAAATGAACCTCACTTGAAACCACAACCTATCTCAAAGATGACAAACAACATTTTGTTCTAGATTTGTACAGGCACCTGATTTCCGTTTGTGTTTAGTTTGTGCTGGTCCAAGAGCTTGCATTCAGGGCCTAGACACTGTCCTTGAGCTTTCTTTTTTTCTTTTTTTTTTAACCCAAGGCTGGTGCTCTACCACTTGAGCTACAACCCCACTTCTGACATTATGGTGGTTGCTTGGGTTGGCTTCCAACTGTTACCCTCAGATCTCTGCCTCTTTGAGTAGCTAGGATTATAGGCATGAGCCACTGACACCAAGGTTCAACCTGATTTGTAGATGCATATTGTGTGTGTGTGTGTGTGTGTGTGTGTGTGTGTGTGTGTGCGCGCGCGTGTGTTAGAATCAAAGAGCAGGTTTTTCTTCAGCAAATCACCCTGAACATTCATTCTACACATTCAACCTGTGGACATCCCATTCTCCTTGCCTTCCAATTCCATCAGACTTGGATTTCTTTGAATGTCAATACATTAAAAGCAATAATTAAAATCATAAGCCATCAATACTTTTAAGGTTATAGCCTGCATGACCCTCTGCCAAGCCCCTATGTCTTCTACAGGAGAAGAATGAGCTAATGAGGTTGAAGACTTTAACACAACTGGATTTTACAGCACTCTGATGGCCAAGCCGGGCTGTAACCCAAGTCTGGAGTTCTTCCTTATATTTAGAGGAACTGAACTTCTCTTTTCATTCTGTATCATTAGTATTCCTGCAGATTAGACATCTGTTGAATTTACACAAATCACTCTTCAGTTTTCCCAAATCACTTACATTTTTTTGTATGATGGGTTCCTATCTCCTGTCACTTCAATTTCTTTGAATATTCTCTGGACACATAGCTCTCTCTCTCCATGTTGGCATTCTCTAGGTGCTTAGAAAAGCAGTTGGTACTGTATTTATTGATTTATCTATTTGGGGCCTCTATTTGGGCTTCTCTCAGGTCCTCATGACTTGTACTGTGCCAAGCTCAGGCCATTATTGATCTGGGTTCAGTTAGTCACAATCTGTCTGCCAGGCAGGCTCTCAACATGCACATCTTGAATGAGCAAACTCCAGATGTCTTTCCCACAGCTGTGTTCTCATCAGATTCCTAGGTAATCACCGTGATCAGCACTGGCCTCCTTTGGTCCCTGGCTTCTTCCTCATCCTTTCTCAACCAGGTGCATTGCCACCAGCACTCCACTCCAACACCAGGTCTTCACTGAGGTCCCAGCTCAGCTGGATGCACAATGGGCAGCTCTGCATGTTTCTCGCTGAGTCCTAAATCTTCCCTGTCTTTCTTTTTCCCCTTTGTGAAATACAGCCACTATACCAAATCTCTTCCAACACAGTTTAGCCAAGGGTAAATCACTGCCAGAGACTTTCTCCTGGCCTTCCCATCTTGGATATAAGAGGCACCATTGTCCCGATCCCCAGGCTTTAGAGAGTTTTTCCTTAAGCTTCTTTTCCTCACTGCTGCCCCATAGTGAGGAACTACATCTGTTTCCTATTTTGTCCAAAATGCCATCTCAGTATCCGGAACACAGAAAGTGCTTGTGAGAGCCTATGAACTAATACTCAGGTGAAAATGAGAAAAGTCAATAGATAGATGAATAAATGAACATCAGCCAGGTACTAATACCTCATGTCTATAATCCTAACTACTCAGGAGACTGAGATCTGAGGATCTCAGTTCAAAGCCAGTCCAGGCCAAAAAACAAAAAATACAAAGCCCCTGAGACTCTTCTCTCCAACTAATCATGAAAAGAACCAGGAGTGGAGCTGTGGCTCAAGTGGTAGATTTTAAGTGAAAACGTCAGCAAGAGAGAGAGTCCCTGAGTTCAAGCCCCAGTACCACCAGCACAAGCAAAAGCACATATAAACGTGGTGAAATCACTGAGTCTCAACAATACTTCCCCCCAGTTTTTCCCCTTTACTCCCTCCTGGCCACTCCCATTGTTAAAGTCTCTGGAGCCAGGAGTCTGCTTTGCCTCAAACCATGGCTGCTCCGTTTGCCTTTGTTTGCCCCACCCAATCCCCACGAACTACGTCCAAGCCGACTGAAACACTGTACAAAAAAATAAAATAAAAAAGGACATTTCAATCTGAACTAAGTATAGATTCTGTGCAACTACCCTCTAGAATATTCTAATTTGTTACAGAAACAGGACAAGTAGCTCTAGGCCCAGGTCCAACTCCTGCCAAGTGTGACTTATTTTACTCCCTCAGGATGACAATGAACTGTTGTTAACTACTCGTAGACCGCGATCCTCTGAACAGGTGTGCGTCCCATAACACTCTGCGGTCTAGACCAGATTTCCCAGCTTATGGGAGATTATGTCATTTGGGACTGGATCCAAGGCTTGGCTTAAATACAGACGGATTACTGCCTCACTGCTCAACCTCGACCGCATACACAGAGCAAAGGCAGATGGATCTGCCCACCAAGTGCAATATGGAGCTCTCTGACGACACTAGAGGGAGATTACAGTGAAACTGAACTACAATCCCCAGGTGTTACCGTACTTAAACTTGCTTCTCTTGCCGCGATGAGCTACAGAGTTCTCCATAGTCACTGAAGATTTAAACCCAATTGGGTTTTAAGGTGCCTATCTTGTCTTCTGAGGTTGCCAGCTGGTGGCTAGAATGTCCATCCCCAACTTCTACCACTTAGCGGAGGAAACAGATGTGGAGGAGGGAGGCTGAGGGGCAGGGAAGCGGGCAGAGGGTAAGCTGAATGAAAGAATGAATTCTTTCCCATAAAACCCTCAGAAGTGTGAAGAAGTTGGCCTGATTTGCAAGCATTAAATATACATGGGAGTGTTAAGTACAGTTTAAAGATAGGCAATAACCATTTGTTATCAAGGTCACCCTGACACCTGAGCGGTTCTCTGTGTGAAGGCTTTAGTCAAGAGCTTTAAACACAACAGCTGTACCTGCAACCTCTTCCCACTCCCCTGAAAAATAACTGTCCCCCCCCCTTTTCTCGGGCTGGGCCACTGTCTCTGCATTTGTGACACCAGCCACATTCCATAACAGCTCTACCAGGGTCTACACAACCAAATGCTTTCACTAACCTAAACCCAAACAAAAGTCTAATTTTAAGAGGAAAGTTGAGAGTGTCCTAGCAGAGTCACCTCAATAAATCTAGCACACACTTTTACATATTGGGAGTGTACAGAAGTCTAGTGCTCAAATGAATCCCACAATTCCTAGTCCTTTCTCAATACTGAATGCATTTTAGAAAGGAAAAAATATGCTAACGTACTAAATATTTTACAGCTCTTTTGCCCAGCATCAAAAATATAAAGTACATGGGGGACCAGTGGCTTCACACCTGTAATCCTAGCTATTCAGGAAGTTGAGATCTTAGGATCAAGGTTCAAAGTTAGCTCAAATAGGAAAGCTTGTGAGCCTCTTATCCCCAATTAACAAATAAAAAGCTGGAAATGGAGTTGTGCCTCAACTAACAGAGCTCCAACCTTGAGGGGAAAAATACTAAGGGGTAGCACCTAAGCCCTGAGTTCAAGTCTCAGTACTGACACAAAATAATATAATAAATAACAATAATAAAATGATCATTTTAGAGAGTAATTTATTTTGCCAAGGAACTACTGACCCCACCATAGAGAACTGTCAGGAGTGCAGAGGAAGCCAAGCGGGAGGCAATTACCGAGAGGTTTGGTCTGCAAAGGCTCTAGGTGCATGGGATATAAACTTGAAGACAGAACATGAAGCAGGCATCCTAAACACTCAGATAAAAAGGATGGCTGCAAAAACAATCCTGCTCACCCTGACTACTGAAGCCTTGAAAGCTGACATCTTTCAGTCAGGTACTTGGATCCCACCAGATAATTGTTACCTCAAGGCAGTGCCCAATTTCCATGTAAAAAAAAAAAATGCAACGTATAGGTATAAATGTTCTCCACGTACTTATTTCCTCTGCATCTTGGATACCCAGCGTGCAGCAGGTATGGGACAAATGTATGTGGTGTAGGCAAATAGGAAAGCTGGCAGTAGAGAGAGGAAGGGCAGGCAGACAATAGAGAGATGAAGTGCTGCTAAATTTAGTCATTATGGTCAATGTATGTATGTGAAAATGGAGCCATGTAGTTTAGGGATATGGATAGAATTGGAGCAAATGGGGGAGAATGATGGAAGGGGTAACATTGATGAAGATATATTATATTCATCTGACTTGTTGAATTGAAACCACTCTGTACAACTACTTAAAATAAAATCTTTAAAACTTACAAAAAGGCAAGATATCATGAGAGTTTGAATACTATTCAGGGCCTCCTATGCAGTGTACTTTAAAGCCATCTCTTTGGAAAAGTATCTGAGAGCTGGGATATTTAAGAGTCAACTTTTCCATAATAACCAATTCAACTCATAAAATAAGTAGACAGAAGGAATATAAATTTTTATCCTCACTAGTCAGCAATCAAAAAATGTTAATCCCAGTAGACACAGTAATGGATAATTCAGCATTAAAAAAATGAAGAAGAGGAAGAAGAAGAGGAAGAAGAAGAGGAAGAAGAAGAAGAAGAAGAAGGAGAAGAAGGAGAAGAAGGAGAAGAAGGAGAAGAAGGAGAAGAAGGAGAAGAAGGAGAAGGAGAAGAGGAGGAGGAGGAGGAGGAGGAGGAGGAGGAAGAGGAGGAAGAGGAAGAGGAAGAGGAAGAGGAAGAGGAAGAAGAGGACAGAAGCAGGCACCAGTGGCTCGCACCTATAATCCTAGCTACTCAGGAAGTTGAGATCTCAGGATTTCCAGCCCAAGCAGGAAAGTCCATGAGACTCTCATCTCCAGTAAACTACCAAAAGCTGGAAGTGGAAATGTAGTTCAAGTGATTACAGCACAAGCCTTGAACAACAAAGTTCAGGGACAGCACCCAGTCCCTCAGGAAGAAGAAGAGGAGGAAAAGGAGGAGAAGGAAGAGGAGGGGGGAGGGGGGAGGGGGGAGGAGCAGGAGGAGGAGGAGGAGGAGGAGGAGGAGGAGGAGGAGGAGGAGGAGGAGGAGGAGGAGGAGGAGGAGGAGGAGGAGGATAGAGTTGCTCACAGAAGCCCTGTCCACATTCCTCAACAGGAAGAGCTGTCGTCTTCTGAGAATGACCAGAGTGAGCTAGAAAGATCTAGCCTCGCCTTGAGTTCCACCAAGACAGCTCTCCTGTGGTCCTTCTAGGCCTTCTAGCTGAAGGAGGGTGCAGGAGGGAAAGCAGGAGGGAGGTGACAGGGATTTTGCTTCCAGCCAGACCCCAGGAACAATATTATTCTATGCTCCTATGACAATCCCAACCCATTTGTTGTGCCTGCCCAAGTTTCTGGGCAGCAGTGAGCTGGCCAGCCTCAGCCGGGCCAGCAGCCCAGACAAATAGCAGTGATCATTTATTGATACAACATAAATGTTCAGTACAGCATACAAAGTAAATATTACCACCACCATTTTACAGAGGAGAAAATTAAGGCTAATCTGTTTAGCAGGTGATGGAGTGAGGATTTGAACTTCATTTCGTCTGACTCGAAGACATCCCTTCTTTTTTCTCCATTCACACCACTCTGCTTCTTGGCTTACCAAGTAAGATCGTTCTCCAAGGAGAATGTGAGTTATGGAGGGGATTTTCTCTTTCATATTCAAACCCAGCATCATTTTAGATGAAATTCTTTGTATGGAAGGGCCTCATCATTTAAGCTCAATAGCTTAAAACTTGGAAAACCTCAATTATTACAAAGTAGCACACATGTTGGAAGTCTCTCCTCCCACCCCTGTACTCCACAACACGGGGAGGTCTCATTGTAAGATCATCCTGCAAGACTGAGTTGTACTTAAGAAAATAAATAAGGTAACATTGCATAGTACTTTTCCACGGAAAGAGTTCAAAGCATTTTTCAAATACCAATTTTGATATTTTGCTGAAGGAAAAAAAAAGAAGTTGAAATGTTATGAACAAATCCTAGGAAGTACCTCTAAAATAATCCAACTTCCTTCTTCCTGAAAGAATGTTAACCATCTCAAGACAAAACACACACAAACATGAGGCTATGGGTGTCATTCAGTGGTAGCGTGCTTTCTAGCATGCATCAGGCACTAAGTTGCATCCATAACACCATAAATACCACACATGTGTGCATGCACACGCACATGTACACACACACACACACACACACACACACACACACGGAGACTTAAAAGTACAGAATTCATGACAATTAGCAATCAGTTACTACCACTTGAGTATTGACTCTACTATGCAATTTCTTGAAAAGCAAACAAGAAAGCTATAATATTCATTAGCCAATAAAAGGGATTTATATGGCTTGTTTTTAAGAGACTGTGAGTAAAGCTAGGAACTGTTGCTCAGGCTCATAATCCTAGCTCTCAGGAGGCTGAAATCTAAGGACTAAGGTTCAAGGCCAGTCCGGGGAAGAAAAGTCTGTGAGACTTTTAACTCCAGTTGACCAGCAAAAGGCCAGAAATGGAGCTGTGGCTCAAGTGGTAGAGTGCCAGTGGAGCAAAACAAGTCAAGTGAGAACATGAGGCCCAGAGTTCAAGCCCCAGTACTGACAAAAAAAAAAAGACTAAGATAGTGAATAGTATCTCCAACCACTATAAAGAAAAAGCACAGTCTTTACACTACATGGTGTCCTCAACAAAAGTTAAGGAAACATCATTAACGAAAAATAAAACAATTCTATTTTCCTTCTATATTGACCATATTTCATTTTTCTAATTTTTATTTTTTTTGTCAGTCCTGAGACTTGAACTCAGGGCCTACGCACTGTCTATGAGCTTTTGTGCTCAAAGCTAGCACTCTACCACTCTGAGCCACAGCTCCCCTTCCAGTTTTTAGCTGGAAATGAGGTTCTCACAACCTTTCCTGCCTGGACTAGCTTCAAACTGCAACCTTCAGATCTCAGCCTCCTGAGTAGCTAGGATTACAGGCATGAGCCACCAGCATCCGGAATATTTGATTTTATTTTTACAGAATTAATAATAAGCACATCTATTTCTTATATTTGTTTCTGTAGATCTTTGGCTTTCTCTGCCCATAGTTAGCAATGAAAATCTACCCTTTCCTCAAGGTATCACCTGTGCACCACACACAGTCCTGTGCTGAGCACACAGCTCTGCACTCAGAGAATCAGGGCTGTCAGACAACTTGAGTCATGTCACAGGCCACAATTCTATCCAGGTTCGTCTGAGTCAGAATCAAGATCTTAAACATAATCCCATAGACTCTTTCTCACCATCTGCTTGCTGCATGAGGTGCAACTTCTCTTTTTTTTTTTTGGTCAGTCATGGGGCTTGAACTCTGGGCCTGGGCACTGTCCCTGGGCAATTCAGCTCAAGTCTAATGCTCTACCACTTAAGCCACAGCACCACTTTCAGTTTTTTGGTCGTTTACTGGAGATAAGAGTCTCACAGACTTTTCCTGCCCAGGCTGGCTCTGAACCACAATCCTCAGATCTCAGCCTCCTGAGTAGCTAGGATTACAGGCATAAGTCACCGGTGCCTGGCTTTGTGCAACATTTTTATCTGTGTTCCCAAAGTCAGAGAGATCTGAATTCTCGTCCTGGGAGCTACTATGTTCCTTAAGAACAGGCTCACAGAGGAAACTAGAACCTCACTGCCTTTGATCACTCAAAGCATTTGGTATCATAACCTGAATTAATTATTTTTTTAATCTAAGCAACAACAATTGGTAGTGCAGGCAAATGAAAAGGGTCTAAGTGGATGACAGGAAGTCACATGATTCCTGGCTAGAGAGACTTTCTCTTTAGTCCTCAAACAACTCAAAGTCAGTTAAAAGTAACCAATTGTCACCATCCACAATGTCCCATTTGAAATCAGTTGGTGATCAAAAAAAACATCGGAAATACTATGAGTTCTATACTAGCAAAAAAGAAAGAAAGAAAACTAAAAGCAATTATAATCATGTTTGCCCTGGCAGGAAGCTCCAGGGAGACCAAGAACTAAATGATAAAGGGGCCACTATCACCTCTTAAATCTTGGTGACTGCTTCCAGATGAGCCATTTGGCATAGGGAGGAAATGAAGTCAAGAAACTCTGCCCAGCTGTTGGATTTCAGTTAGAAATTATCAATAGTGGAGGCTGATTTATAAGCCTCAAACTAGGCATGGTAATTGTGTTACTACTCTTTTTTAATTACTTTTTACTAATTCTTATTACCATACATCAATAGTAGAAAGGAGTTTTGTGTTAATTCCATAAATGTATGCAGTGCCCTTCACTACTTTTAAACAAATGACATGCTTGAAATTTTGTGAGAACTCACCAAAATGTAGCTAGCATGTAGACATATTAGGCCATGAGAAAAAAAATATATATATATATGGTCTTGTTAGATTGTCTTTGAAGAATTATACAGAAAAGGAAGTCTCTTTTAGGCTTATACAAATAGGCTTGTCTTTTCAAATCAATCCAAAATCCACTCTGAAAACTAAAGATTTTCCAATTATTTGCTAGACACACCAAAAAAAAAAAAAAAAGAAAGAAAAGAAAACCCTCTGGAATTACTGCAATTTTCAAAACATCAAGAATACCACAGTTAATGGCAGCTATGTTTCTCATAAAAACACCCCCAAACAGAAATGGTTCAATGAAAGCTTCTATCCATTGATTTGGTCAGGAACTGTGTGTGGTAGGTACTAGGACTTCAATCATAAAATAAAATAAAATAAAAAAGGACAGAAATAGCTCTTGCCCTAGAGGAATTCACATTCCAACGGAGGAAACAGATACTGAATATCTAATTATGTATAGCAACTTAATCAAAATTATGTTAAGAAAACAGCTGACAATGTATTACTGGTTTTTTCCAATTTAATCTAAAGGAGCCTAGAATCAGGGTGTGGGGGAGAGTATGCAGTAAGATGTCAAGTGGCCAAAAGCACTACTCCAAAAATTTCTCCTCAAAATGAAGTTTAGAAGTATTTTTCCAGAGATTACCTCATGTCCAGTTCCAGCGATTAGACATACTGCGGCGTCTGATCACCAAGATAAAAATATGGTAGCCAGTGGTAATCCAGTCTTCATGAATTCAAACCCCTAGTATATAATATATTTTGTGTCTCTTGTTTTTCTTCTCGTTGTTATTGTTGCTGTTTTCTTTCCCCCAGATTTACATTTTGTTAACATCCTCATAGTAACTTCTGGAATGTCTTTATATTAACCTTGATAGCCAGAGTGGCAAAATTCTTGACTTCCCTCCCATCTAATAAAAATAAATTAAAGGAACATTTTTCATTCTGTAAAATAAGGTATATTTTTTTCTTAAAAAGGAAAAGTAAGTTTAAAAAAAAAAAAGTGTTGTCTAGATTTAAAGCTACTATTTTGATCTAGCCAGAACTTGAAAACACAGGATCCTATGCTATGTGAAACTTGGAATTGAGCTTCAAGGAATCCTGTCCAGCCCATCATATCACCAATGAGGATGCAGAGAATGTGCCTCTCGGAGGGCCTCGCTCATGAGATGCCTGAGACGTTGCACATGGGATGGAGCAAAGACACAGCAACTTGGCTGTAGCACCACTGGCTCAATGCAAAGGACCTAAACGCACCGACTGACATGCAAATGCACTGCTGTGCTGAGTGATGCTCATCTTGGCTGGTAAATTACTACGCTTCAAAGTCAGTAACTCTACACCTACGCCAGCATGACTGTGCTAGTAGATACAACTAAAACGACCAAGTGAGTACCTGATTCTTGGTTGAGACTTCACTTGTGTGTGTGTGTGTGTGTATGTGTGTGCATGTGCACACGTGCATGTACATGTTCATGTGTCAGTCCTGGGACTTCAACACAAGGCCTAGGAGCTATCCCTGAGTGCTTCTCTTGCTTACCTGGCTGACTCCACTTTTAAGAGGAAGCTATCATACAGAACGATGGTGGGTTGAGGAGCTATGCTACATGACTCCTTGCCTCCCCCCGCCCCCGCGCCCATAATCACTCTTTGACACATGAAAAATACCTCAAGGGAATTTGGACTTTAAAAAGTAAAACCTGAGCCGGACACCGGTGGCTCATACCTGTAATCCTAGCCGAGGAGGCTGAGATCTGAGGATCACGGTTCAAAGCCAGCCACAGTGGCTCAAGTGGTAGAGCGCTAGCCTTGAGCTGAAGAGCTGAGGGACAACATTCAGGACCAGAGTTCAAGCCCCATGACTGAGAAAAAAAAAAGTAAAACCTGCCTGGTGCCAGTAGCTCACTCCTGTAATCCTAGCTATTCAGGTAGGAGGTTGAGATCTGAGGATCACAGTTCAAAGCTAGCCAGGACAGAAAAGTCCATGAGACTCCCCAATTAGCTAGCTAAAAGCTGGAAGTGACACCGTGGCTCAAGTAGTAGAGGACTGGCCCTGAGCACCAAAGCTCAGGGACAGTGTCCAGACCCTGAGTTTAAGCCCCAAGACCAGTACAAAAAAAAGTAAAACCTCAGGCAAACTCCTTTGCTCAGCTTTTTCTCCTGCTTGCTAAACTAGATGCTCATGAGTCCTAGTCACTCAGCATCTCTTTCTCTTTCCCCTTAGCCATCTCTGGTCACTCACAGATCTGGGATTCAGGTGAGATTGCCTTCATCCTGTCCCATCCAAAAGATGGGACATATCTCAGGCCTGGACAACGGGAACATTTCACCCTTGGCCACTGTGATACAACAAAGGTCTAGCATATGGTACTGGCTAGGCTAGAGTCTTCATCCAGGACTTCTGAGGATATTACTGGGGGAGAAAAGTGGACCATTTCTTACTAGCCAGGAGCTGCCTGCAACCAGAGGAAGAGAACAGATGGCCTGAGGATGCATCCAACATGGAAGAAAGCCAGAGACAGAGATGCAAAGAGAATCTGAGCAGATAAGTGGAGTCCATAAGAATTCTGGGTGAGTACCACTAACAGGGTACTCATCTACAACTCCCAATCATAAAAGGGTTAATCTTAGAAGAGCCAAAGTTTGATAAGTGACCCCAGAAATGCAAGCCAGGTCCTTCTGGTATCTGCTCAACCATGATCAGATAGTCTCTGCTCTCACACTAATCCTGGCATCTTGATCCATGGTATTTACAGATTACATGTGATTATACAAATGCGAATGCAAGAGAAAAATGTAAGCTCACAGTATCAGGTACAGACCTGGTGGGAAATAAACCATTATGGCAGAAGAAAATATTTTAAAAAAAGAGCCTCATAATGTCATCATTCTTGTGACTTGGCCAGATTTGATCACTAGTAATCGTGTATACACATTGCCTCCTTGCTTGTGTACGTGTCCATACTAAGGTGATACCTAGCATTCGAAGACTTAAAAGATGAGAACCTTGATTACTGATGTCCGCAAGACTTTCCCACCATAGCTGTTACCACGACACAAGAATTACATCTTATATAGATACATTTTTAGTGGCTATCACTTTTAAAAATAATTCAAAGAAAGGTCAAGCTAAGCTCTTTTCTCTTTTATAGAAAACTAACCAACAAAATGTGATAGCTAATGTTCTCAGTAGAAAAGCATCTAAAAGCAATTAGCCCTTCCAGACAGGCCCAGGCTAAGGGACACAGCAGCCAAGACCACACAGACACAGGGGTACCAAAGGTGAGGGACACTGAGCAGTCTGGAAAGGACTTTTGTCCTTCCTTCTGGGGCCTCTACGGGAGGCCTCATCTTTTCAAGCAGACCCTAGTTCTGCGGGAAAGGGGAGATCAACCCCCTTCCCCGCAAAGAATCCTTGGACACCAGTGGTATAGTGACATTCCAGAAGAAACTCGCCATCAAATTCAGCCCCAAGAATAAAGCTGAAGCTACTCTTCCGTCCCTCAGTTCCTGGGATCTGTGCTACAGATGCACACAAAAGAAGTGTATTCCAGCCAGAAGCAGCCTTTCCAGATTTAGCAAAGAAAAATACAAGGCTCTCAATTCAATTGGATTCTCAGACGAGCAAGTTATATATATTTTTTTGCAAGGATACACCAAATATTGCACGGGATATACTTACATTAAATATGTGTTTAGGTATGTGTACATACATACATAAAATATTCTCGTTTATCTAAAATCCAATCCAGTGTTCATTTTCGATTTTATCTGGTTACTCTGTCCCTAAAGCTATCTATCAGAAACTCCTCTCATAGATTCATACATTGCCTCAATGGAGCACACTATGGAGATATAGAAAGTGAGCTCTTTTTAAGAGTGTGTGCAGAGCTGCTGCAGCGTTATGCAAGTGCAGTTACTTTGCAATGTCTCTGCAAGGTAGGACTAAAGTCCCTAATCCCCACTTAACAAGTGAGGACTCTGTTAAAGAGCTGCACAAGGTTACAAAGCAAAGCAAAAGAGCTGGGATTCAAATCAAGATCCTCTGGCATTCTGTAGGGGTTGTCTGTCAATCACTAAACTAAACAAATGTACGAAGAAGGAAGAATTTAAGAGACTGGCTAGAAAGCCTAGATTTAGCAAACTAAAATACCTGGCGCAGCCACGGACACTCTGGTTTTCCTGCCTAAGTAAGCAATCCTCTGTCTGGGTTCTTCGCAGGCTAAGAGTGGCCATTAAGAAATGAAAGCGAGATTAGATTTCACTGGCATATTTGGATTTCATTTTTGCATTTTAAGAAACCAAGGTCAGCACAATGCTTTTAGCTCGGGGACACAGATACCACTGTAATTTAAGCAAACAACTCTGGCAAAATTAGGAGTAAGTGCTAGAATAATTGTTCACTCTCTTCCTCACTTTAATTTGGGTTATCTTTACTTCCAAATCTATTAAGGAGAGTCTGAGTTCACTTTGCACAACACCAGCAAGTTCGATAATGAGGCAGAATTTATCCTGGCGATCACACTTAAAGAATTAAAAAATTGAGGTGCAGTGGAAAATATCTGCAATATTACTGCTTTATCACACATGCCTTGTTTCCTAACTTGAAGCAAAATGATCACCTGAAAATAAGAAGACATTAGGAAATTCTAGTAAATCAAGCCAAATACTGCTTGCTTTAAAATAAAATGAAAAAGAAATACCATGAGACGAATCTACCACTATGAAGACATTCCAATGAGAATCTTTCTCTGTTTTCCCACTTAAAACAAAAAGTCAAATGCCCAGCTCCATAATCCACATCAAAAGAAAATATTGGAGTTTCTAATATCACAAAAACAAACTAATAATTCCCATCTGCATGACAATGGTCTATAAAGAATAGTCAGAAATTCCAAACGGCCCCCAAAATTGTGGCAAGAAAGTCCAGAGACTATTATTGTGAAATGACACTGGAAAATTTTTAAAGTATATAGTATTACAGTATTGAGCTATTAGAGGAAGGAATCAATTCAAGGAGACAAGGAAAATTTATACACTTTATTGATTTTAAATTTTACATGCTCTGCTATATGAGTAAATCTTTTATAGTAATTCTAATGCTTTGAAACACTGTAAATAACAAGAACTATAGGGACTTCCGGACAAACAATTTTTTTTATACTGAAAGTATATAACCTCTAATGCATATTAGAAGAATTTGAGGTAATGAAATAGCTTAAAGCTAACTTAAGACAGGACTAGCGTTTTTGTTTGTTTGTTTTTTTCTCCAAAAATCCAGCATGTATCAGGTAGTGAAGTAAATCAGGTCTCATTGTACTTAGTGGAAAGCATAATTAAATTAATCCTTTTGTATTCCATAAATCCAACATATCCTGTATAAAACTCAGAAACAGGTGTTTCTTTTATTTAAAAAAAAGCAGCTTCCTGTTCACCAGTAGTAATGAAATTTTCTCACACAAAAACAAATATGCTAGAAGAAAACTGAAACAATGACCCGAAGATCCCTAATTGAGAAAATAGATTACATTTACCATCCTCATGATGTGGTCAACGCATCTGAATCCAAAACAATATCCACATTGGGTGCTGGGCCGGGCTTGTTTCCAGACAGGCATTTAAGTAAGCCAGTCAGGTTACTAGAGCTTGCCATCCTTTTAAAAGTAATTGCAGCCTTGGTCATTTGTAATGTTCAATCATATATGTAGTATAAAAAAATGACAGACATGAACGGGGTGGGGAGGAATTTTCTATTTTTATTGCAGTAAGCCAGACTGACACTTAGGAAAACGTTTTGACACATTCAAGTGTGAGTAACAAATCTGTCCACTGATTCATAAGCCACATGTTTACTTAAAGAGGCCTGGTCCAATAAATGAGGATCAAAACCCCAAGTGCTTAAGTGCAGAAAATTCCCTGAAGTGAAATAGCACCAACCAACAGAACACATTCCGACTTTCTGAAGATGAGAAGAGATTTTCAAAAAGGCACATAACATACTTTCACCGTTCTTCTTCTTTTCATTCAATTATTTTTTTATCTTTTTTTCTTGCCTCTGTGTACTGTTTTTTTCCCTACTCGGACTTAAAGAAGTATTTAAAGAAGTAGATGTGATCTCAGGACTCAGGGAACACAGCCCTAAGCAGTCCTCACAATTTCACACTCAGAGTGTGAGTAGTACACTGGTCACAATCTGAATGCTCACTGCCACGTTTGATTGTTGATTGTTCTTTTATTTTCTAGTACCAGGGCTTGAACTCACACTCTCAGGTGGCTTTTATCCTTTCATGTCTGATGTTCTGCCACTAGAGCCACACTTCTACTCTCAGCTTTCTGCTGGTTAATTGAAGAGTGTCTTTTATCTCTAGATACAGGTTAGCTTTGGCTCTGGATCCTCAGCTCCCAGCCTCGTAAGTAGCTGAGATTAGAGGTGTGAGCCACTAGTGACCAATTGTTAGTTGACTCTTTTTTTCCTCTTGGGCCACACATACAAAGCAAATAAAATCCCAATGGTATACACAAAAAACCTAAAGGAGAGGACAATGACTCTAAAATACAATGAAACACACAAAAGAAATATGAGTTTTTGTTCTTTTTAATAATATATGATACACCTGATCATTTTTAATATTAAAATATTTAAATAAAGATATCTAAACAAATACTTTCCTATTTATTTTAAAAGAACAAGAACTCTCTATTTATTCTAGCTTCCAAGGTGAACCATTGAGAATAGACATCAGAATCACTGTGATTATTAAGCCTTTTTAAAATTTTTATTGTAAAGGTGATGTACGGAGGGGTGACAGTTACATAAATCAGATATTGAGTACATTTCTTTTTGAACAGTGTTACCCCCCTCCCTCATTTTCTCCCACTTTCCCTGCCCCCCAAGTTGTATAGTTAATTTCCAACACAGGGTCTAGTGAGGATCCCTGCTGAATTAATTATTAATTCGTCAAAGGTAAACAATGAAGGTGTGCACTGGGCTGGTGACTCACACCTGTAATCCCAGCTACTCAGGAGGGTAAGATCTGAGGATCCCAGTTCAAAACTCACCCAGGCAAGAAAGCCTATGAGACTCTTATCTCCAATTAACTACCAAAAGGTCCAGAGGACTATGGCTCAAGTAGTAGAGGGAGACTGCCCAGGCTCTGAGTTCAAGCCCCAAGACCAGCACAGGGGGAAAAAAAGTCAATCAAATGAATCATTAGTCTCCTAAACAAGAAACCTTCTCGAAACTAGATGTTGCAATGCTCAATAGGAAATGGACTCATTACCTTGCTCATGTAACTGTAACCCCTCTGTTCAGTATCTTTACAATAAAAAATATATTTAAAATAAAAAAGAAATTTAAAAAATGAGATTGGCCTTATTTTCCATTTTCCAGGTAGTTGTACAAAGCTATTTCCATTCAACATGTCATTAATGAGTACAGTGCATCTTGATGGATGTCACCCTTTCACAATTCTCCCTCCATCTTTCCCAACCTCAACCATCCCTTCAATTATTTTTCTAGTCCTTTTTTTACACATATGTACATTGAATATTATGGGTGCTTTCTTTGCTTTGCTTTTTTTTTTTTTTGATGATACTGAGGTTTGAACTCTGGGCCTCGTGCTTAATTAGGCTGGTGCTTTACCACTGGAGCCACACCTCCAGCCTTTCTTTTTGCTATTTATTTTTTCAGCTAGGATTTCACCAACTTTCTCCTCATGTTGGCCTCACACTGAGGCCTTTCTGCTCTCCCCCACCCAGGAATAGCTAAGAGTACAGGTGTGAGTAATCAATGCCCAGCAAAAACTGCACAGACACCTTTGCGAACTGGACCTGAAGCAAGGTGGGCACAGTAATGGTCAATGAATGGAGGGAGCGAAAAGGAAAAAAAAAAAAAAAAAGAAATCTAACTGGAAAGACCTTGAAAAGGTAATTTGGAAACTTTGTTAGTGACTTTGGACTCCATGTATCACTCTAGCAGCATGATCTCAATGGTCTGAAAAGTATTTGTCATCGGTGAAAGGAAAACATTATTTTTAAAGGAGTAAAGAGATTGATGCATCACTGTGGGCTACTTAAGCCTCACACAGTTTCAGTCTTTCATATTAATCTACACATGATGGCTTTTGCATACGGCGCATAATTAAACATTTTCTTTTCAGGGCTTCCTACAATCCCCATATGTTTTTAATGGCATCATCTGAATGTTTTTCTTAATCATTCTGGCTGCCTGCTCCTGAATCTTCCAGTTTGTTTTTTGTTCCTAATATCTTTTCTACAGAGGCTACATTATGCCAGAGGTTGAGGCTGACAGAGAAGGTACACAGGGGACGCACACACTCACATTCCTCTCCTCTCCCCTCTCTTCCTTTGAAATCAGTATAGTAATTGGCACCAGGAAAGGATGCATTAGGGAGACAAGACAAGGAAAACACAACAGAGCCCTGAGTCACAACTTTACTTTATACTGTGGCTCTAGCCCTGACTCTTCCTTTCCTTCTTTCTTTGCTTTTTTCAATGTGTGTGTGTGTGTGTGTGTGTGTGTGTGTGTGTGTGTGTGTGTGTGTGTGTGTATACATCAATACTGAAGCTTGAACTCAGGGTCTCACATTCTTTCCTGGCTTTTTTGCTCAAGGCTGGTGCTCTACCACTTGAACCACACCTCCATTTCTGGTTTTTCCCTGGCTAATCACAGATAAGCGTCTTTCTGAGATGAAGGAGATCTGTTGAGATCTCAGCCTCCTGAGTAGCTAGGATTACAGGCGTGAACCATGGCATCCAGCAAGCCCTGGCTCTTCTTTAGAGGACTTGGCTACCTCTGGCCCATCTAGACCCCGTTTAGCCGGGTCTACTTCAGTGTGTGCGTGCTTGTGGGGTGACTTGACTTTACCACAACTAGAACAAATGGTATGTCTGACACTTTGGAACTGGACCTACCATATTTTCTGACTGTGTGCCTGCTGTCTAATGGGAACAGCCTTCCTTCAATCGAACGGCGATCCATTTGTTGAACTACACCCCTTCAGACATGACCCATAAAGGTGATATAATGGAATATTCAGTAGTTGGCATAGTCAGGAACATCATGGGCTGTAAATCAGAATCACCTCACTTCACGTGGTATACTTGGACTCCAGAGGCCCAACAACCCACATCCAAGCGCAGACATATGGCGTGAGATGCTCGTACACATGTCCAGCCCACACCAGTGCCCATAGACACCAGCTGAGCACCCCAGAGCCACTGCCTGAAGGAGTAAATCAAACAGAAGAACATGCTTCATTGTTGGTCGAATGTAGCCTTCAATTGGCTTTATCCCAACATAAACTTAAATTCTAGAAATTGACAAAGACCCACGTTAAAAACCGTAAGTCTCCTTTAAATTGTTTTTGAACTTGGGTCCAAGTTTCAAAATATCTTTTCTTTCGGGGGAAAAAAAAGAGAGTTCTCATACTCTTTCCATATTTGTCATCCTGAAATCTGGTACTGGGAATAGGCAAAATGGAAATCATAACCGGAACAGTTTCCTGATGGTGTTTTCTTCATTGAACTTCATTTATTTACAGATGGCCAAGTGGCTAGGAAGGCATTTGGAATTTTCCTAATATTAAGAAGTGAGCTTTATCAAAATTTCAAAGAACTGGTTTGTACTTCAGAATTCTACAGATGATGTGTCTTAAATAGAAACAACCACCTTGGAAAGTCTTAAAACATATGCAGGTAAAAAAAATAAATGCCCGGGAGGGGGAATGGTAAGCCTCTCATTGGTGCTACTCATATTTGTTGTTGAAACCTGACTGGCACAACAAATAATATTTCATAGTCTCTTCTGGTAAGGGTTCCTAGTACACACACACACACACACACACACACACACACACACACACACACACACACACACACACACACACACACACTCTCACACACACACGGGGAAATAAAACCTTCCTTTCATTTTTTCCGCATCTGAAATGCTGTAGGGGAATTTACAATGTGGCAAATATAACAAAAATAAAACAAGAAGGTTCTAGAAATGAAGTGATTGAGTAAAAAAAATGTAAAGTAAGGTTTGGAGGGGGAAAAAAAATCAGTTGATACTTTCCCAATCCAGACATCATTTCAACTGCTGATCTACCTACCCCCAAAGGACAGAGCTATTGGAGAATCAAAGCTTCAAGTCTAATAAAATCCAGTAAGCACTCTCATGTCAAAACTGCTATCTGGATCTGGGTGTAGTGGTGCATGCCTGTAATGCACCACCAGCTACTCAAGAGGGCTTAGGGAGAAGACTTGCAGTTTGAGATCAGCCTGGGAAAGGTTAGTCCTAGACTCTATTTCAAAAACAAAACTTAAAAGCAAAAGTCCTGGGGGAAAGGGGTGGGCGGAGGAAGGAGGGGGGTACGGTGTGATTGATGGAGTACCTATCCACCAAAAAGAAAAAAAGACTCCTTAACGCACCCCACATGCCTATTCAGCTGTGGTTAAAACTCAGACAACTTTAAAACCCATTGTCGGAGGACAATTCTAGATCCAAGTGATGTGCAATTGGAAAAGCCCTAGGCCAGTAGCTAACTGGGCTTGGTTTTCAGACTTCTATTGGTTTTAGTGGGTGAGTGCAATGTGGATGAGTGTCCTTGTCTTGCTCCTTAGAATGGAATCCAGGGGCATGCGCAAAAGGATGGAACAAGACTTCCCAAGATGAGACCGGGCCTGCATCATTTTCCCTTCCCCTCCCTACCCTGCCTGTTGGTGGAACTACCCAAAGCCATGCACAGGATCAGGGACCAGAGAGAGGAATGACAGCAAGCAGGTCTCAGCTCTTACTCTCAATGAAATCTGGAAAGGACAGATATAAGTGTGTAACTACGGGGCTGGCTTAGGATTGTAAAAGCTGGTAGGAAGGATGAAAGTAGAGATTGTCACCTCTGCAAAAAAAAAGAGAAAATGTCACAAGAGAGGCCACATCTGAGGTGGCCTCTAAAGATGATCAAAAGTGGAAACGGTGCAAAGACAGAAAGGGAGAACCGAAAGAGGAACTTCCTGAAAGGAACCACAATGCATCCAACGGCGGAGCCATGGCTGCCAAACTCTGTGCTCAGAGGAATTGCTCTGGGTGCCTGAAACGCATATATCTGAGCTCCACTTCCAGATCTGAACTCTTTCAGTGGAACCCTGACACCTGGGACTCAAATCTCTTAACAAGTAGGTAGATTTGAGGCTCATACGTGAAATAGCACTGAAGTCAGGGACAAAATGAGGCATGCCATGTTGGAAGAATGGGAAGAAGTTCTTCTGAAATTAGCACGGATTTGGGAAGGTGAGAATTGAATTAACATCACTGCTCAGTCAGTTCTGGTTGCAGTCTCCAAACCACCTGAGACGCCTTAACAAGAGGCCAGGGGCAGCAACAGAAAACAGAGGCCTCTCAGAACTGTACCAACACCTAGCTTTAGTCTCTATCTACCAAAGAGGGACAAAGAAGAGCCCTCAAAGCTAGGTGCCAACCCCAGCTGTCACTGGCCTTAGTCTGGGTGAGTCAGGAGGCCCCCGGAGCCTCCCTCAGTTTCTCCTCTGAAAAGCACCAACAGCACAGGTTGAACATCGTTAATCAGAGAATCCAAAATGCTCCAAAATCTAAATGCTTTTGAGCAATTGATGGGTCATCCCTGTGAAAAATTCTAAGCTAGGAAACTTGTTTCATACATAACAGTATTAAAGTAGTGTGTAAAATCACCTTTGGGCCCTGTGAAAAGCTACAATATATATGAACTTTGCAAGATAAATGAATTTAGACTTGGGTTCTATTCCCGGGATACCTTATTAAATAATAATGTAAATATTCTAAAATCCAAAATTCTAAGTTGTTGAAATCAGTAGTATTCAACCTATAACATCAAAATGCCAGGATCCTTTTAAAGATTAATGGTATAATATATACAGATTAGTGGTATAATATGCATGTAGTATTATAATATGATGCCTTCAACATAGTAATATGTTAAAATTAAACATGTGGCCAGGCACCTGGCTTGCCTGCAATGAGGTCAGGTAATCAGCCCTGGTAACGTTTCCTGGCTCACCTGTAATCCTAGAGTTGGGAGACTGAGATTTGAGCATCACAGTTCAAAGCCAATCTAAGCAAGTCTGTGAGACTTTTATCTCCAATTATCCAACAAAAAAAGCCACAAGTGGAGCTGTGGTTCAAGTGGTAGAGCACTAGCTTTGAGCAGAAAAGCTCAGCAATGGCATCCAGGCCCTGAATTCAAGCCCCACGACTAGGACCCATAAAAAAAATATACCATTTATGGAAAACTGAGGTAAACAGAAATAAAGGGATGATTTCAAATTCAGAGTATCATAGTTTCCTACACACACAAGAGATGAGCTTTCCCAAATTATATTAAGTGAAGTAATCCAGGCCCAAAGAAACATAGGTCCTATGGTTTCCCTTATTTGCAATAACTAGTATATGTCTGGGAGAAGTAGAAAAGGTCAAAAGCTATGTACATATGACCAGATAAGATGAAGTTAAGTGAAATGAATCCCAAGACAGGGACACAAGTGGTTTTTCTTTTTTGCTATTGTTTCTAACATATTTATAGTGTACCATGTGATTTTTGTTGCTTTGTATGTCCCTCCCCCATAGTATTACCCCTGTTTTCAGTGTATTTGATGTCAGTCTAATTTGGGGAGGGGAAGGGAAAAAACAAAATTTTTCAATAGGGATACAGATTGACCCACTGTAACAATGAGATGTACAAGACACTAGGTTGAAAAATGAACTTTACAATTTAGCAGTGGGGAGTGTAGTTGTGGAGGTGGAAGGGAAGGGATGGTAGGGGAAAAACAAAGGAGGAGGCAACAACGCTTGATAGGAAATGTACTCATTATCTTGTAACCCCTCTGTACAGTTTTTTTATAATAAAAAAAACTTATTTTAAAAAGATGGACTTTCCCATGATGGCATTCTACCCTGCAGGTGGCTACACTTAATATTACCTGATTTGGATGCTTCCTTCCATTTTCTATTGAATCTCATCCCAGATCACAGCACTCTTTCTAGAGCTAAATACCCCTGTGTCTCACATGGCTGACCTGCCCACCACCACTACCAGAACACTTGAAAGACTTTCATAGACTGTCTCTCTCCTGATCATACACAATCACAACCTTACTCCAATGTTGCCATTGCTATTTGTGAGAGTTGATTCCATGTCTAAATACAAACAGTTATCTACCAAAGATACACTTAACTGACTGTCCAGTGAAGGGCACATTGCCACTCTACTGGCTGTTTGATCTTGAGCGAGGCCCTGGAATTCTTTTTACTTTTTGTTGTTGTTGTTAGTAGTGGGGCCTGAATTCTGGGCCTGAGCGCTGTCCCTCAGCATTTCAGCTCAAGGCTAGCACTCTACCACTTGAGCCACAGCGCCACTTCCGGCTTTTTCTGCATATGTGGTACTGAGGAATTGAACCCAGGGCCTCATACATGTAAGGCAAGCACTCTACCACTGAGCCATCTTCCCAGCTCATTGTAATAAGATGATAGCTTCTAAGCTCAAGTACAATTATATACAAATAAACATCACAAGCTAAGCTTGAGAATGGAAGAGCAATCCCAAATAATTGCTAGCCTACCTTGCCTATACTAGTATCTTTAATTTCTAGTGTACCTGAAAGCTTGTTCAAAAGAAAAAGGAAGGAAAGGAAGAAGGGAGGAAGGAAGGTAGGAAGGAAGGAAGGAAGGAAGGAAGGAAGGAAGGAAGGAAGGAAGGAAGGAAGGAAGGAAGGAAGGAAGGAAGGAAGGACATTTTTTGTTGTTGTTGGTCGTGGGGCTTGAACTCTGGGCTTGGGCACTGTCTATGAGCTCTTCAGCTCAAGGCAAGCACTCTATCACTTGAGCCGCAGCACCACTTCCAGTTTGCTGGTGGTTACATGGACTTCCCTGCGCAGGCTGGCTTTGAACCGCGATCCTCAGATCTCAGCCTCCTGAGTAGCTAGAATGACAGGCGTGAGCACCTGGTTTGAAAAGGCATTTTCTGAGTTACCTGATTCTCAGTAGATCTGGGTGGAGCCTGGAAATCTGCATTTCTAACAAGTTTTTCCCCCAGAAGAGGCTGATGCTGATCATCATGGAACTTTACCTTATAAGCAGTAATTCTGGAGCCTGACACAGATAGGCATTGAGAGAGAAGCCACAGTCTATAACTCTCTGCCAGAGAATAGGTCTGCTAACCTATCAGATGTCAACCTTCATCTCCCATGCCAGGTAGAACAGAAGGCCAAAGACCCATAATCCTCACAGACTCAGTGTCACAAGCACCTCAAGATCAAAGATTCTATGCCAGAAGAACACTTTGTCTAAAACTTCTTACAATTCAGATTCTCTGGGATCTGAAATTCACTCAGAGCCTCCCTAGTCAACTCCTGGGAATCTTGCTGTTTTGTTAAGTATTCCTATAAGCCCCTGGAAGTATTTGTTTCTCAACCGAATGCCCATTGATCTTCACTGTGAGCTTTTCATCCTGGCACCTACCACTCCCTACCACACCACTCTCTCCCTTCCTGGACCTCCACACATAAGTGTACATTCTCATGTACATGTGCACACACACATTCACAGATTTAGAGTCCTTCGTGAGTGGAATTACAGGAGTCATTAGCAATGGCTCATGTTCACACACGAACCTCTCTCTTACAAAGACTGGTGGACTTTTAGAAGAAAACAACAAAACTACAGAAAACATATTCATCCTACTTCTTTATATACTATAACACAGTATATTCTCTTCTAGACAAGAAGAATACATTCGAACGTGATGAACAGGTCCTGACATATATATCATCTTCTTCTTGGAAAGAAATGTGTAATAGATTCTTTTGAGTCATCAATTGCCTCTGTATTATCCATGTGCATCTCGGATGGAATAGAAAACAGTCACCATATTTTGAACTTCGCATTTCCTCCCATTTGGCCCTTCGATGATCAAGCTCTGTGTCTCTGTGATTATAGATATATATCAGGCCCTGGAATCAACTTTCTTTGTTTTATCAAGACCTGGCGTATAGTGATTCTGATTTATCATTTTTACAACAGTCTCTTCCCTGCGGGCTCCAGGTCGTGAGAATGGCATTGCTAGGATTTATGGTGGGTATTGTTGACGGAAAATGCATGCTCTTTTTTGATTTTCCTCCCTCCAACACCTGGTTCTTATTTTCCCAACTCTAGCTTCTGCCATTTTAAGCATTATTTACCATTTTCTGAAATGCATGGGTCTATTTGAAGGGAGGGATGTGTAAGGTAGAAGACATATATGTGTGTGTGTGTATATATATATATATATATATATATATATATTTTACACTAAGCTCTGATTTCTCTTCTTATCAACCCAATGCAGATTTTTGTTGTTGTTGCATTTCCTTACGTTGTCAGAGGCCTATAGTTTATATTCATTTCTCACTTGTTCTGCCTTATCTGTCACAACATATTAGTTCTTTCAGAAAGAAAAAAAGAAAGAAAATATAGGCTGGGTTAAGTTCTTCACTGAGGTTTGTGGATTCTGTCTGTGATTCACACCGTAGGTGGTCACTGGCCTTTCCAACCTGGGCAGGTTATTTATTACTTAGTGAAGGCTAGTCTCCCTCAAAGTCCCAGAGCAAGGCTAATTTTTCTTTAGAGTCTTAGAACATTTCGGAATAACTTGGCAGAAGGCAGGGCTTCTAAAGCCGGATAGAAAGCGGCTTGCCAACATTGAAGAACACCATCACAGATCAGGATAAAGCAGGAATGCTCACACCTGAGAAATGTTTGCTTTTATTTGTTCACTTATTTATTTACTGACGTGTATTTGTACCAGTCCTGGAGCTTGAACTCTGGGTCTGGACACTGTCCTTAAGCTTCTTTGTTCAAGGCTAGCACTCTACCACTTGAGCCACAGCTCCACTTCCCGCTTTCTTGGTTATGCAGTGGAGATAAGTATCACAATGACTTTCCTGCCTGGGTGGGCTTTGAACTGTGATCTTTAGATATCAGCCTTCCAAGCAGCTAGGATTACAGGTATGAGCCACTTTGTTTATTGAAGACTGCCATGAAGCTTTTCTTCAACTTATAAGCCAGTAGACACCTTATTTCACCACAAATTCCTCAAGTATTCTCTCCCTTTTATGCTACCTCTAGATACCCAGTGCATGATGGCACTTCCTTGTCAATAGTGACTTTCATTTTGTGTGCCCATGTGTGTGGTGTGTGTGTGTGCGTGCACACGCACATGCATGTGCCAGCGCTGGGTCTTGAACTCAGCATCTGGGCACTGTCCCTTGGCTTTTTCATTCAAGGCTGGCATTCCACCCCCTTGAACTACACCTCTATTTCTGGGATTTGTTTTGTAGTTTATTCAACATAAGAATCTTACAGACTTTTCTGCCTAGGCTGGCTTTGAACTGGGATCCTCGGATCTCAGCCTCCTGAGTAGCTAGAATTATAGGTGTCAAGCACTGACACCAGCAAGACTGTCATTCTTTTAAGTGATAAATTTGTAGAATAGGTCAAGCACACATGCTCTGGGAGAGACAGCTGATAAGAACCCTAGATAAAGGGCCAGACATATCGATTTTCCCTGGATAATCCCTGCTGACACCTGATATTCTAGTGTAATTAGTAGTAGTGATACCCTTTTACTCTCAGAAGTAGATTATTTCAGATGAAAACTGTATAGTGCTTCTATCCTGTCCGTATTCATTCTCCCTTACTTCCTCTTCTTACTAATAAGATTCCTGTGGTGTTTTCTTTGACAGGACTCTTTGACTGCCCAGCTAGCAACTGCATTTCCAGTTTTCCCATGCAGCCAATTATTTGTATCACAAGCCAGCACAAACGTGCTTACTATTTGACATATGCTATGCTGGGTACACTACACATGACCACCTCCATAGCTGCAGCCTGTGAGCCAGTTCTTGTTCTTCTCATCCCCACTTTACAGATAAGGAAACTAAGGAACAGAGAGGTTAGATAACCTGCACAAGTAGCACAACTGGGAGGTAAACTCCCACAGTCCAAATCAAGAATCCATGTTCTTAATCTGCTCCCTCCAACTATGCCCAAATGTTGACTAACAGGAAGTGGTGTGGGCAACTTCCTGTCTAGACCTAGAATGAGATCTCAGTGCCTACCACTCTTTCTCCCTTCATTCCCTCAGGCAGGAGTTTTGTGTTTCATTTTGTTTTTGTCGATTGTGGGGCTTGAACTTGGACCCTAGACACTGTCCCTGAGTTCTTTTTGCTCTAGACTAGTGCTCTTCCACTTTGAGCCACAGCTCTACTTCTGGTTTTCTGGTGATTAATTGGAGATAAGAGTCTCACAGGCTTTCCTGCCTAGGCTGCCTTTGAATTGTGACCTCAGATCTCAGCCTCCTGAGTAACTGGATATACAGGCATGAGCCACCTGCACATGACTTAGACAGGAGTTTTATTTGACAGGAAGTGGGTCACTGGTCCACAACTCTAGCTACTAAAGGAGCCACAGATTAAAGTATGTGGATCCTAGACCCAAAGCCCTCCACAGCCTGTCTCCTCCTAGACAGTGTGTGTGTGACAGCGCACCAAGCTGCCCACAATCTACATTTGTCCCCTTTCCCACATACGAAGCCCCACTGGATATAGCACTCAAGACATATAGGAAGGAATAAGGGACCTTATTGTGCCCCAATCAAATCAATCAGATCAATCAATCCCAGATCAATCATATCAGATAAACATTCCTGCCCACTGGCCCCAAGAATCTTATGTATTCTGATAACTGTTCACATTCCATTACCCTACTTCTGTATTGTAAATACAGCAATTTCTCAGAACAAGCAGAAAAGAAAGAGAATGCAGCTAGACATATGCAACCTCAGGCCTTCTTCCAAAGGATCTAGTTGTCATCATGACCTCAACTCCAGCCCAAGGTCATTCCAGAGCAAAAAAGCTTCCAGAAAAGGCATCTTTCTGCCTATATATGGGCCAGGAGCATAGCCCAGTGGTCAAGTATTTGCCTGACATGAAATAATAGCTTCTTACCTTCCCAATTTCCATCAATAGCATTAACCACCATCTAAGATAGGTTAATTTCTTTATGGACAGCCCATCATATCTGGATTATGCAATGATAGCTGGAGGACTGACTGTGTTGACTTTGGTCATTGTGTGGCCCCCAGCTCCCAACAGAGCCTGACAGGCTATAGATGCTCAACAGACACAGAATGAATAAATGAATGGAGAATGAGCAGACTTTGAACAGCGCAGGTATGTGACTTGTAATTACTTAACCTCCCTACATTCTTGACAATACTATTGGAAAAAGTTATTGTGAGAATTAAATGCCATGATAGGTCTAATATATTACCCTCTAGGGGCTAAGAAGGTGGCTTAGTGGTAGAGTGCTTGTCTTGCATGCATGAGGCCCTGGGTTCAATTCCTCAGCACCACATAAACAGAAAAAGCCGGAAGTGGTGCTATGGCTCAAGTGGTAAAGCACTTGCCTTGAGCTGAAAAGCTGAGGGACAGCACCCAGGCCCAGAGTTCAAGCCCCACAACCAATAATAAAAACAAATAAATAAATAAATAAAATAAAAAGATTACCCTCTAGTATATAAGAAAGGCCCAATAATCAGTAATACAGTAACAGTAATAACAAGTATATAATAGTAGCTTAGTAAGATAATAACAAATAATATAGCACTCACTGGGTACAGGCTCTTTGCTATGTAACTAGTTCATTTAATAACAGTGCATGTGTTCAGGGTCAGACACCTCTGGACATCATAACTGGAGTCCTGGCTCAACTCATATGTCCCTGGCCTTGTTCTCATTCTATCTCTGGAATTTCCCCAGAAAAGCCAAAGTGAAATGGCCTGTAGTAAGACAAACCCTAGCCTTCTCTCATGAACCAGATCAGGAGCCACTAGAACTGTTCTTGCCTTTGATAAGAAAAGACAAAGTAGTATTGATTTTGGGATTAGCACCAAATCTTGTGTGAGAGCTACTGGGTTTGACATTGTTAATTAAATATCTGTATTCTTGTCTTTTGTTGTACCACAAGATCAGAAGCTCCTCATCCACTTTCAACCTTTCAGTCCTCCTTATGGACTTCTGACTGGTATAAGCAGAGTACAGAGGCTGAACTTTTCATTCTAGAACAAGACTATGTCTGATGCTTACTTAAAAATGAGATATCCTGGGCTGGGAAGGTGGCTCAGTGGTAGAGCACTTGCCTCGCATGCATGAAGCCCTGGGTTTGATTCCTCACCACCACATAAGCAAAAAGAAAAAAGCCAAAAGTGGTGCTGTGGCTCAAGTGGTAGAGTACTAGCCTTGAGCTGAATTGCTGAGGGACAGCGCCCAGGCTGAGTTCAGGCCCCACAACCAGATCCAACAAACAAAACAAAAATGAGATATCCTTCCAAAAAGACAAGTTAAACTGTAGTTCTGGGGATAGCAGGTATTAAACACCCCAACAAACACACATACACAATATATACACACAAACACACATACATATACATACACATACACACACAGATATCAGAATGCCTTTCAAAATGAAACATCCACAGCCAAGTTTTGTGACCCTTAATTGGCCACTTTTTCCGCTATTTCAGAGATGATCTTCATACTACCCATATTCAAAAATCAAGCCCTCAGCTCTTTCCAATTTTAACATAGGTCAAACTAGAAATGATGTAGGACAGAAAGTAAACAAATCCATACGCAGGAACTATCAAATGTCTTACACTTGGTATTTCTAATCTCATTTTTAATCTTAAAATCATATGAGTACTCTGCTATTGATGCTGCTATTGTTGCTTGCTGGGGAAACTGAGGCTCCAGGACATTGTTGCAGGAAGGAAGAGCAAAGTGAGAATTCTAATCCAGTTGTTTGTAGCTCCAACATCTATCAGTGGGACTTCCAGCCTTTAGCATTTATAAATCCTAATGGGAGGAGAGTTCACATGATATTTCTGGAGACCTCAATATTATATTCAAACTTTACTAAGAAGGGTTATTATTCATGAGACATGCTGCAGGACACAGGTGTGGTTCCAGGCAACATGCCTGAAAAACATCATGGCAGTCTGTGATCTGCTGGGGAGCCCTGTCTGAACCTCTGACATGAGCATTGTGTAGGAAATGTCTTATTGATGAGTCCCTCTTTGTACTTTAGCATCCATCGGGTGCATAGTTTGGAATGGGTCAAAAGCAAACAACTTTACCTTATTACACTGACCCTGTGTGCGTCCTCTGATTATTCCCAGGCCTGATGTGATGAAATCGGGAAGGTAAGTAGATGCAACCTGACGCCCCCTAATCTCATAAGTAGATTTTGTTGACAAAAGCATGTGCAAAGAACTTGTCAATATGTTAGCATCAACATACTTAAATGTGCCTGTTGTGTGAGTCTGAACAATTTTGACCTTAAAGACTCCTTTAAATACAGAATGGTGGAAAACAACCCCCAATGTCTTAGCTATATTTTGATGGAGTACTTTCAGTGAAACATGAAAAAAAAAATTCTGCTCGAGGAATTAATAAACTTTCTAGTTAATTGAAATGCGTTTTCTGAATGTTTAAAAAACAAAATGAAGAATAAAATGAGTACAAAGATTCCCAAGAGTAGCTGACAAGAGACCTACTATCAGTTTCATAATTTAGAACATACAAGTATTGATAGCCTAATGCAATATCATTGCCTTACCCAGAGACCTTTTAAAGAAAAATGGCAAGATATACTGACACACTTCTGTAATCCCAGCATGTTTGAAAGACATCAAATTCACTTCTAGTTTGATGATTATTTTAAGGCAAGTGATATAAATTCTCCAGCCTTCATTTGCAAAATAGGCAGATTGTAATGTTTACTATTTTTGAAATCCTCAAAAAAAAGGAAAAAAGAAAAACCACAGTATAATAAAGAAGATTAGAACACAACCTGCTGGCAGATGTGGCTCTAATGATACATGCTTGCCTAGCAACCAAGAAGCCCTGAGTTCAAAACTTAATAACACCAAAAATAATAAGGAAGGAAGGAAGGAAAGAAGGAAGGAAGGAAGGAAGGGAGGGAGGGAGGGAGGGAGGGAGGGAGGAAGGAAGGAAGGAAGGAAGGAAGGAAGGAAGGAAGGAAGGAAGGAAGGAAGGAAGGGAGGAAGGGAGGGAGGGAGGGAGGGAGGGAGGGAGGGAGGGAGAGAGGGAGGGAGGGAGGGAGGGAGGGAGGGAGGGAGGGAGGGAGGGAGGGAAAGAAATCTCACCCAACCTGCCTTCTGGCTGTTCGAGTTTTAGCAAATTCGGACCCTTCTCAGAATCCATACATTGCTACAGCACCATAGATTTCTTCTAAGCAGCATAGCTGTTGTGTCTACAATTGTCTCCCAAAGTTAAAAAGTTCCGTATCTCAAAATCAAGGTCTGACAAAGGACAAGGGGGACAATGCAACAGACAATACACAAGACAATATGTTGGAAATGATGTGAACAACTTGGTGGGGGGTGGAGGGAGGGAAAGTGGGAGAAAAATGAGGGAAAGGGTAACAAGTTTGACAAGAAATGTACCTTTTACACCTTACTTATGTACCTGTAACCCCTCTGTACATCACCTTGACAGTAAAAAAGAAATAAAAAAAGAAAAAAGAAAGAAGCACCGTTCTTCATCAATGATTATGATATAGGAACAAATTGTCTCCACTATATGTATAGTCTTTATAATGGCCAATTGACTGTCGCTCTCTAAACACAAGATTTTCATTAAAATTCTTTTCAAAATTAAAAAAAAAATCAAGGTCTGAGGGATAGAGATAAAATGGTTGCCTAGTGTGTGTGTAAGACCCTGGGCTTAATGGTCACCAGAACCACAAAATAATAAAATAACATTGAAAGAAAGAAGAAGAAAAGCTTTCTCTTGTTACCTCTCCAGAGCTGGGCTGAATCTAAAGAACAACAAAGTCCCCACATTTCAAAATCACAGACTGAGCAGCTGTAGACATTTGAGAAGAGACCAAAAACTCAAGTCTAGTAAGTTCAACAGATATTTCAGAATCTGTGTGCTTCGCTGAAGGCCCTAACTTTAGAGACTTGCCAAATCACAGCGTCCTGGGACACTTATCCAGACAAGAAATACAATGTGGTTCTGCATTCTTTGAGGTCATTCACAAATGAAGAAACTTGCTTGATCCGAGACCTACAACATATTTGTTGAGTAATCTTCACTTCAATCAACCCCAATTGTTCTTGTCTCTTCTCAGATGCCTGTGGTTCATTTGTCTGTTTTGGGGTTCTAAACAGCCTCAATACCTTAGTCCTTCCTCACAGATCTCAGGCCTAATCATCCCACTGACCCTTCCCAAAGCCCTTCTAATCCTCTATCCCGCTGTTCATCTCAGTGTCTGTCTCCTCTGAGCTCCAGAACTGCAGCCATCCACACATCTCCACATCACCATGCTAGTCACCTTCCCAGGTGACTGACTGGGGTTCTAAATGTTACCACCAGCCAGAAAACTAACACTGTGCCCTCTCTGCCCTTACTCCATGTCAAACATTCACCAAGATCCTGTACCTATGTACAAGGTGAATTCAAGTACATTGCCAATCAATCTCTCCTGGATACTGTATGAAGCCAAACCCTCACCCCGGATCCATTCTCTGCACAACCACCAAGGACCTTTTAAACCATATTATAGCACTTTCTTGTTCCAGCTATCCATGACCCCGCAGGGCTAGCAAATTAAAAGCCCAAGCCCTTAGGAGACCCCTTTAGATCCTGTGTATATGTGGATTCTAGACCTAAAAGACAAACATACACATAAACACACACATATGTGTACATATATGAATAGATAGATATGGACTGTATATAAAGATAACATGCTTGTAATTGTGGGGTTTTTTGAGGGGGTCATTAGGAAGGGGGAGAAGAAAACTTTAGAGGGTGCACAATACTCAAATACATTGTATCTGTGAATAAAGACAGCAAAAGTAAACTCAGTGGAAGCTATTGAATTTTGGTGGGGATAGAAAAGTGAAGTGCAATTGAAGGGTCATTGTGATGAAAGTACAAGTGTGTGTGTGTGTGTGTGTGTGTGTGTGTGTGTGTGTGTGTGAACTATCACCCTTGGACTCTTTAACACACACCTTAAAAACATGGAAAACTCATGAATGTAAACCAAGTCCTGTTGGGATGGGAGGAGATGGGAAGGGGGTGAATAGAGAGAGCGGAGTGAGGGGAATTGGTCAAAATATGTAGATAAATGTGTAGGTAAAAAACTTTATGCGCATGTGTGGAAACAGGAAACAGAGGCTGTTAAGACTGGAAGTGGGGAGGAGGTTTGAGGAGAATGGGGGAGGGGTGAGTCTGATCAAGGAAAATTGTATGTGTATGTCAAAATGAAACCCCCCTGTGCAACTAATCAAGGCTAATTTCTACCCAAAAAAAGTAGCCAAAAAAAAAAAAAGAAAGAAAGAAAAGAAAGAACGCAGGTTGATCTCCATGTAGTATTTTTTTTAAATCCACTAGGTCTAATAGGGAAAAAAAAGTATCCTGAATAATTAATTATCAGTTATCTTGCTTATACTCCTACAGCCAAATGAACAATCACAAATATACAACTACACAAATATTCAACAAGCAAACAAAGAATGAGAGTATAGAAAAGAGGACTCTCACCCTTCTTGAGTTCTTTTGGCTACCCAGCTTAATTCTCTGCATGCCCATCCTTCCTTTTTTTTTGGGGGGTGGGGGGGGGGGGGTCTGGTCGTGGGGCTTAAACTCTGGGCCTGGGCGCTGTCCCTCAGTTCTTCAGCTCAAGGCTAGCACTCTACCACTTGAGTCACAGCGCCACATCCGGCTTTTTTCTTTTTTACATATGTGGTGCTGAGGAATCAAACCCAGGGCCTCATGCATTCAAGGCAAGCTCTCTACCACTGAGCCACCTTCCCAGGCCCCCATCCTTCCTTTTAAACATAGTATTTGTTTCCCCTCTATCTCTGAAGACATAATTAAAGTTAACTTTAAGGGAGACGGTAGGAGCTCTTCAGGCAGAGTGAGGCACACTCCCTCCCCTGAACTCACCGCTCCTCCACAGGTGCTTCTCCTCCCTCTCCATCATGAAAGTGGGAAACCTTCAAAGCAGAGTTCCATCTTTTCCTAGTGTGTATCCTCAATGGAACTTTACTGGTCATATGATTTGGGAAGTAAATGAGAAACATAGCTATGACATCTTTTAGAGGAATGGTCCAGTGATGGTCCAGTGAGATGCTGGTGCCTCATGTCTATAATCCTAGTTACTCAGGAGGATCTTGGTTCAAAGCCAGCTGAAGTGGGAAGGGCTGTGAGACTCTTATCTCCAATTAAACACTTATAAAAAGCTAGAGGTAGAGCTGTGGCTCAGGTGGTAGAGCGCTAGCCCTGAGCACAAAAGCTCAGAGACAGTCCCTAGGCCCCAAGTTCAAGGCACCAGAAAGTGCAATGTCCATCAACATTAACTGTGGCTTTTGTTGAAAGGCTGACTCTGATATGTAGGCAAAAGGTGGGACCTGGGAGCTTGCATTTTTAACTGGCTCCCTGAGTGTGCAAATGCGGTCGGTCCAAGGCCTACACTTTGGGGATCAAGGCTTTCAAATTCCAGTGATTGTGAAAGACAGAAGAGGAGGTGAGTTGAGAGTCAAATTAAGCAAACAACATCGGTGTGTGTCACACCTTGTCTATCAAATTATCAGAATATCTTGAGAACAACCTGTTTCTAGAGTGCTAGAGAGACAACCATTGTTAGGCTCTTTTCCAGATGGACAGCCTCTCCAAGTCTTCTGGGCAGCTCCCATTGCCCAGAGCCTACCATGGTCTCCAAAATGGATCAGCTGTCCTCCTCATCTCTCCCTCAGGCCCTGGTTCCAACCACTGTCATGAGCCAATGGCACAGGACAATTCATCCCTCACTCCCTCTTTCTGTCCTAGATCAATATCCCTGGCTGCCATTCAGGATACTGCTTTTGAACAGTGACATGTAGTGACAAAATACAGAGTTAGACACCGGCTGGACCACCTGGCCAGCCTCGCACACTTCTGTAGGCCCAGCCACCCCTGAAAGGCGATTCCAGTTTGAGTTAAAAATTTTCCAACCCTCAGAATTCCGAGATGCTACTGGGGATTTACAAGTTGTTTTAAGGCTGTTTTAAAGACAAACCTATGGTATTTACACAGATATATGGGCCTCTGTAAAGTACTGTGTGGTTCTTTATAAGAGGTGCAGTATAAATGTTCTTGTGTTACTAGAAGGATTATATAAAAGATATTAAAACATACTTTGACCCAGCAGTGGTATAGATGGCCACAGAATATAATGTACCCATTGTGAAGAAATCCCCACAAGAGACCTCTGGAATCTTACATTGATTGAGTTATGCTGGACCTGAAACACACTGAAAAGTTTCCAAACGGTAAAATATTAAATATGCTCTTTAAAAAATATTTACCGGTTAAACACTAAAGTACTGTAACTGGTTGACCTTTCATGGCAGTTTTTGTTCCACTTTTCCAAAAGCAGCCCCCCCCCCAAAAGGGGAGGGGGTAGGCATTTTAATGCTTTGTTTTGTCTTTTAAATAAAAAAAGGACTGACTTATTTTGAGCAGAGAACGCCCCCCCTCTCAGCCTATGCAATAACATTATAATGGCAGAATAATCACTGTAAACAATGCCTTGGGGATCTAGTTGGCTCCAGCAGGGAACTCTAGGAGCCAACTTCAGTGCTTTTCTTAACTACATCATTGCATTTTTGTCTGCGAGTGGATAAGAAGAGTCTCCATTGAGCACAGGTTGATGGAAAGTGCTAATTGTTCACACATTAGCTAATTGTTATGATTAGCCCCTGAGCTTTTTCTTTTTCATTCTGTAAGTCAAGATCTCAGCTGGGAAGTATGAAGATGCTTTGTGACAACAAAACTATGAAAACACTCAAACAATGAGGGGCTAATCAAAAGCGACTTAGACAGTCATGCTTTAAAGAACAGACAATTCTCAGCGGGGAAAAAATAAATAAAAGAAAATATTCTAACTGTTGCATCCGCCCAATATTTCAGACATAAGTGTTCTGGGGTTATCATTAATGATCTGTTTTTACAAACCCACTATGTCTTTGGAAAATTGAAGCAAATCCAAGCCAAACATCCCAGGCATAAGCCAGAAGGGTCCACCGACAACAGAGGCGGCTTGGAATCTAACATGTGAACCTGCAAAACACCATACTTGGATGCTTCTTAGTTGTCTTAAAAGATCAGTGTAGGGTATTCAAAATCAGGGTCATTCTCATCCTTAGCTTAACTGAGGAAATGATTAGTTAGGAATACCGGAATATGCAAGTTTTATCATATTTAGGGAGAAAAGGAAAACAAGAAAATCAAATAGAGTAACTAGCAAGAAACTGAATTGCAGGGTTCAATGATTGGCTGTGGTCATTGACTAAATCATAATTCTTTACCTTGAGCAGATAATCTGTCAACACAAGTGTCGGATACGCTGACTTCATGGGAAATATGTGATGGCATGACTACATTTCAGCTGAAAAGTAATTTCAGGAAAATATGAAAATGGAAGCATAATTTTACTGTGATAAAAATGTTTGTTATAATAATGTAACAAATGGACACAATGGAGAAAAGACACTTTCTTAAATAACCTTTGCTTCTAGTCTTCTCTATGTACTATGATTATATTTTCCAATCCGTTTATCAATATAAAAAAAAAGTACAAGGGGAAAAAGTCATTTTAAGATCAGGCATAGGGTGGCAGCTCATGCCCATGATTCCAGCTACTCAGAGATTAGAGGATCAACATGAGAGGCCAGCCTAGAAAAAAAGTTAGATGACAGAGATGTGGGAGGCCATCTGTAGGAGGATCACAGTCTAAGGCCGGCCCAGAGAAAAATGAAAGAACTTACCTGAAAATAAATGACTAAAGCAATGAAAGGGCTAAGGGCATGACTCCAGTGTTAGAGTGTCTATGTAGCAAGCACAAGATCATGAGCTTAAACCCCACATGGAGGCAGAGGCCGGAGGACAGAGGACAGAGGGGTGGACAAAGCCTCCCCTCAGGGCCTCAGGGAAGTGGTCTCACCCAGCACCCTCAGTTCTGACTTCTGACTTCCAGGACTTTGAAAGACTAACTCTCTCTCTTAGCCGGGTGCCGGTGACTCACCTACTCAGGAGGCTGAGATCTGAGGATCATGGTTCAAAGCCAGCCCAGGCAGGAAAGTCCGTGAGACTCTTATCTCCAATAAAAACCACTAGAAAACCAGAAGTGGCACTGTGGCTCAAGCGGTAAAGCGCTTGCCTTGAGCTGAAGAGCACAGGGACAGCACCTAAGCCCAGAGTTCAAGCCCCACAATCTACCAAAAAAAAAAAAAAAAAAAGAAAGAAAGAAAGAAAGACCCTCTCTGATTTTAACCCACCAAGTGTGGGCTGATTTGTCCTGGCAGACCTAGTATTTGGACTTTTACCTCCTAGGTTGGGGTAAGATCACAAGAGATGGACAGAAGGTGGCTGGCATGACACCTGCTCGATGGAAATCAGCTCCCTCCCTGACCCTTCTGTATGGTGTAGGAGGCAAAGTCTCCCTTCTTTGTCTTATTGATTTGGTTCCAGTACTGGGGCTTGAACTTAGGACCTAGGCACTGTCCCTTGGCTTTTTTTTTTTTTTCTCAGTTCTGGCACTGTCCTACTTAAGCCACAGCTTTTTGTTGGTTCATTGGAGAGCAGAGTCTCAGACTTTTTTTCTGCCCTGCACAGTTTCTTTTGATGAGAATTCAGGCTCAGTATCAATTGTCCATAAAAGTATAGGCCTCTAGAATGCCATCTCTGGCGCCTCATGCCTCTGTTAGGAAGTGCCCTGCCTCTCTCTCGCTCTGATGACAAGGTTTGGTGCTGACTTTTCTCCCAGATCTGCCTCTCTGCCTGGCTCTCTACAAGCTACTTCCTGAGTAGAGAGATAGAAACTAGCTCACAGACGGGGGTAGTGGGAATCTGGCTGTCATTGTTCCGGCTCCAGCTCACACCACTGCCCTTTCGAGGCCTTTAGATGGCCTTGATGCTCAACGCCAAAGAAACCCCATGGTTTCACATCCTTTCTTTGCCTTTTCGGCTTCCCTTACTCTTTATTCACTGTTTTCGTTCACTGGAAGGTCAGTTCCAATATATTTCAGCCTCTCTGACCCAATTTCATTGTCTTATTCTCTTGTTGAGAAAAGAAAATATATCACCTATTCTTAATCCCCTTTTCTTCATTTTTATTTCCTCTGGAAGACACATAATCTAGTAAAAAGAAAAATAAAGAACTAGACTTCATACAAGCCTAAGTCAACTACTAATGATATGACCATATACGAAAGCAAGAAAAACACAAGCATCCACACACATACACACACACACACATACATGTAGACCTGTACACATATGCACATGTTTATATGTATACATAAACACATACAGATGCCTATACATGTAGACACATGCATGTACATGAACATACAAATGCATGCAAATATGCTCAGGCACACACAGAAAAATACATGTGAAGCACTCATCTGAAACCTTATGAAAATCTAATCTGAAGCCATTTCTCTTTAGAATTCATCTTTTTCTCTGTTCTCTTCATTTGGAGAACTGAAGCACATGGAGGACATGACCTGGCTGCTTCTCAGCGAGGTTTCTCCCTGTTTCCCAGCTCACCAGCCTACCAAGGACAGAAAGACAGCAGCCATGTTGCATAGCACAGCACCAATTCCCTGGGATGTACTCAATGACTACAGTAAATGCAGAGTATTTTGCTCTTTTAGAATCCAAACCCTAAAATGAAAGCATCTTTGAAAAGAGGATCTACTTCCATAACAATACTGGGGCTTGAACTCAAGCCTTGCTCTCTTGTTCAGCATTTTCACTCAAGGTTGGCACTCCACCACCTGAGCCATGGCTCCACTTTTGGCTTTTTGCTGGATACATGGACACAGCATCTCATAGACTTTTCTCCCCAGGTTGGCTTCGAACCATGATCCTCAGATCTTAGCCTCCTGAGCAGCTAGCATTACAGGAATGACCCACCAGCACCCAACAATAGGATCTCCTGCAGAAAGGAAGTAATGTCGCACATAATCTTTCATGTTTTTCCTTAATTCAAGCAGAAAGTCAGATGGTTTGGGAGACACACTACGGCTGCAGGAAAAAGACAATGATACATGTCCCCTTCAGAGGCTGGCTAAGTGATGCCTCCAACCTGAGTATACACAGTCTTCCCATTCCCTCCCATTCCAAAGAAAGAGAGTGTCTTATTAATTCGTTGCTGTTTTATTCCATGCTCTACTACAGGGGCATCACACATAGAATGACACTGAGTCTCACTTAGAAGAGGCAGGTGTTATCACTTCCAATTTACAAATGGAGTAACTGAGGCTTACATAATGTGGGCATCCACAATCAGGCCACAAATAAACAAAACTGGCACCTGCCTTTGAGAAAGGTAGCCAAGAAGAAAGGATTCATGAACCACCAAAAAACTTGGCCATACTTGTTTTATTTTTAGGTGACTAAGCAGCATTCAACAAAGATAGTTTTACTGGAAGAGAGGGGAAAGGGGGGGAAAAAACTACTTCCTGGGCTTAAATTTGATTACAACGCAGTTTAAATCCACTGAAATTTATCCTGCTATCAAAAGGCAAGCTTTGCATACAGGAGCCTGAGAGCTTTGAAACCCTAGTCCTGAGGCAGCAGGTGTGGACCTCCCTTGCTTTGGAGGACAACATGATTCACCCACGACCATGTTACGGCCTGCCCAGCATTTCCCACATACCGCTCAACCATCTGTTCAAAGCCCACCTTGTTAGACAAGGACAGCACTAAAAAGAGTGTAGGTCCTTTTTTTTTTTTTTTGTTAGTCCTGGGGCTTGAACCCAGGGCCTGGGCACTGTCCCTGAGCTTCTTTTGCTCAAGGCTAGGACTCTACCACTTGAGCCACAGTACCACTTCTGGATTTTTCTGTTTATGTGGTCCTGAGGAATCAAACCTAGGGCCTCATGCATGCTAGGCAAGCACTAAACCACTAAATCACATTCCCAGCCCCTTATATGTCCTTTATAAAGATGACATCATATGTATAAGTTCAAGTGAAGACCCAAGATTCTCAATGTAGTTTGCCAAAATAAATGTTCCTGTGATGCTCAAAAGCTCCCCCGTGGCGACCTGACTGGTACAACTTGATGATGAATGAAGCCTGCCGGTCCGTCAGGGCACTGCTCTGCAGCAATGCAAAAAGAAAACTGTAAGAAACAGCCTTTGAGCCAGATACTAGTGGCTCATGCCTGGAATCCTAGCTACCCAGGAGGCTGAGATGTGAGGATCTGGGCCAGCCCAAGCAGAAAAGTCCAAAAGACTCTTTTTTTTGGGGGGGGGGGGGGGGGAGTCCAGTCGTGGGGCCTGAACTCTGGGCCTGGGCGCTGTCCCCCAGCTCTTCAGCTCAAGGCTAGCGCTCTACCACTTGAGCCACAGCACCACTTCCGGCTTTTTTCTTTTTGCTTATGTGGTGCTGAGGAATTGAACCCAGGGCCTCAGGCATGCAAGGCAAGTGCTCTACCACTGAGCCACCTTCCCAGCCCAAGTCCATGAGACTCTTATCTCCAATAAACCACCAAAAGGCTGGAAGGAGAGAGCTGTGCCTCAAGTGGTGGAACGCCAGACTTCAGTGAAAAATAATCACATACTGAAATAAGAATAATAACACAAGAAGACTGTCACAAAAAAAAAAGCCTTTGCTTTAAAACGTTTGTATGCTAATAAGCAGAACCACCCATCTATTAGAAAGCCTTGCAAACATCTGTTAGGAATGAAAATAATTCTGTACAAGTTGTTGAGATTGGGAGTGTGGGAAGAAGGGAAAGGAGCCAGATGAACCTTAAAGGATGAGAAAGAAGATCTTGGCAGGAGGTGAATCAGAGCCAGAGAGAACAAACATAACTGAAGCGAGAGCCATAAAAACTTAGTACGGTTCGTGTAGTAGGGAGAGAAGGAAATATTAAAGAAAACCAATAAATCCAAAGTGGTTGTGGCTGAAGCTTTTCTTAGGCCAAGATGCCCTCTTTACATCCTGTACTTAACTGCTTCCACCCAGACAGGCTCCAGGGGAGAAAAAAACTCTGGCGTGGGACCGGTCAAGGCTTATTTTACTCTACAAATATATTTACCTACTTTCCACAGAGGTTTTTGCACAGGGGGTTAACACAAGCTTTTTTGCTCAAGAAGAAAATATGGTTGTCACCCATTTCAATGAAGTAAAATAACGGTTGAGTGTGAATGTGGCAGAGTGTGCTTGAGAGACCTTAAGATGAAGAAGCAAGGCCCAGCTAGACCAAGACAGAAGCGCAAGATGAGTCCTGGTAAGTATCCACACGTTACCTGGGAAAACGCATGTGCGCTCGTGCTCAAGAAATACATTTCAGTGGGCAGTCACACCATGAAATCCTCACCCACCTGCTTCTTCAACCAGACGTCCATGGATACAATGATATTCACAATACACCACCCATCACAAAAATGTTTGCCAAGATCCAAATCAAAACGAGGGAGCTAATTCTGAGGGGGGAAGGGAGAACCGATGGACATTACTACCAGATTCCTGGCTGAAAAATAAATGTAGTCTTTATAAAGTAGAGATGGCTTCTTTGTTTTTAAATTATGTCAGTGATGGAAAGGAAAGATGGCTACTGTCGATCATAACACTGGCTCAGAACTGAGTTCACCTAAATCAGCCACTGGTGTAGGAGGCTCCTGATCCTGCATGTCTTGGCATCTATCCCGTATCCACTCACCCTGTTCCCTCCATTCTTCCATTCATGATCTTGGCAAACTTTGGACCCCTTTAAGAGTACTCCTTTAAGAACATTCAAGAGTTACAATCAAAAGAGAAGATAGGAAATACATAGGAAAATAAACATCCATACATATGTGTGTATGTGTGTGTGTGTGTGTGTGTGTATGTGTGTGTATGCTTATACTGGGGCATGAACTCAAAGCCAGGTGCTGTCCTTTAGCTTTTTTTTTTTTTTTTTTGGGGGGGGGGGTGGTGGGTCTGGTTGTGGGGCCTGAACTCTGGGCCTGGGCGCTATTCCTCAGCTCTTCAGCTCAAGGCTAGCACCCTACCACTTGAGCCACAGCGCCACTTCCAGCTTTTTTCTTTTTGCTTATGTGGTACTGAGGAATCGAACCCAGGGCCTCAGGCATGCAAGGCAAGCGCTCTACCACTGAGCCACCTTCCCAGCCCATTTAGCTTTTTTATACAAGGCTGGCACTCTACCATCTGAGCCACAGCTCTACTTCCAGCCTTTTAGTGGTCAATTGGAGATAAGAGTCTTATGGAATCTCCTATCTTGCTGACTTCAAACCATGATCCTCAGATCTCAGCCTTCTGTGTAGTTATGATTATAGGTCTGAGCCATCCGTGCCTAGCTATACCTCTCAAGTCAACTTTAAAATGCCAAAACTTCCCATCAACTCCAAAGGATGAGAAACTATCTCACTTATCTTGGTTTATGCACAGTAATTGAGACAAGATCTCTTGGCCTTTACTATGAAGATTGAGTTGAAATGACTCATCTTTCTTTTCAATTAAATAATTATGTAACTAAATGACTGAGTGGTACAGCCAAGTTGCAAGATAATTGGGCAGTTTCTCAAAATTTAATACATAAAATTACTACATGACTTACTAATTTCACTCCTTGACTCATAGCCAAGAGAACTAAAAACATATGTCACACAAATCTTGTTCACAAATGTCCACAACAGCATTATTTACAATCGTAGGAAAAAATGGAAACAGATGCTCCTCAACAGATGAATGAATAAACAAAACGTGGTGTATCTGTGCAGTGGAAAATTATTCAGCCATCAAAAGGACTAGAGTGCTGATACATGTTATGACATAGATGAACCTTGCAAGCACTACACTAAGTACAGGAAGCCAAACCAAAAAGACTACCTAATGTACAATGTTGTTTATCTGAACTTGTAGGACAAAAAGTCCATTAGTGGCTTCCAGGAGCTGAGGAGAAGGGAAGACAGAAGTAATCAAAAATGACTGCTAATGGACAAGAGGTTTCTTTGGGGGAGATAAAAATGTTCTTGAATCAGCTGTATGATTTTTTTAGAAAAGACTTTAAAGAAAACACTGGATCATATCATTTAAAGGGGTGAATTTTGTGGTATATCAGTTATATCTTAAAAAATTGGGAAACCTCTTGAGGGGGAAACCACATAGTTAGGAATTTTGTTTGGTTCTTAACAAGTTATGAAAACTTTTACTATTCTGATTTTTCTTTGTCAACAAATATTAGGCAACATGGAACATTTATAATTAATGAACCCCAAAAGTCCTTCAACTATTTATTATTGAAATAGCAATACATGTATATAAAATGTAGGTTATTTATATTAATATAATAATATGTATTATATCATATATAATATATTTCCATTTAAATAGATAGCAATATTTATTGCTATGTGAATAATATATAATTCATATGTATATATGAAATCATACTACATAATTATTACTATTGACTAGTATTGGACACTTCCTGTTTTCACATCCAAAGTGCTTTTTATCTTTAACACATACGATCATTAAAAGAACTCTATAAGAATAGTGTTTTTCTCACCTCCATTTTCTAGGAAAGGAAACTAAGGCTTACAGGTTTACCAAGGTCAAATTTTCCTACGCAGCTCTTAACCACCAATTTCCCTTAATGCAAATAGGATCCAGGGGTAGTGTGAGAGAAAGTTCTGGCTGAGTCACTGCGACCTAATCCAAATATTTGGTCTCCATTTTGTCATATGCAAGGCCGCCGAGCCTGGGGCCTCCGTTGCTGTCTGGCTGCCTTTCCAGATATTTAAAAACATGGAATCAGGGACACCATCCCTAAGTTCCCAGCTACTCCGAATTTCCATGTCTCTGTAAGTCCACCAAAAACAAAGAAATGTTCTGATGAAAATATCCTATCATTAACATATTGTGTAGGACAGGAACTTTGAACTTGTACTATACTGCAGAAAATAACTAGGTACTTTAAAATTAAATAACTGAAATGACCTCAGAAGCTAAAGGACAAGACCAGCTACTGAGTACATTTTTTTTTATTCCAACAAAAGGAAATACATTCTGTTCACCTTCCCATCTACTTGAGAAATCATTGCTTACAGACTTTTTTCTTCCTGAAATTGAATTCCATGGTATCTCATTCAATCCTCAACAAATAAATACCAAAATGCTTCTATGTGCTAGGCATTTTTGAGGCACAATACAATTATATCGTAAGTAAGCTACAATTTGGGGAACCCCCTCCTCCAAAAAAGGATGCCTGTTCATTTTTAGAAGAGGAGGAATTGATGACATTATTTATATATTATATGTTACATATATATAATACATTACATGTATTGCATATATTATATATTACATATTATTTATATATTTATTTGTTTATTTATATATCTTGTCTATTTTACAAGATATATCAATAAAGAAATAAATAAACAAGATAATTTAGACTAAGAAGAAAATAAAGCAGGATGCTATGACAGGTTCTTTTAATGGCTACAAAATCTATCACAGATTTTTCTCTATATTGCTTGTTTGGTTTGTGTGTTCATTGTGGGTTCTGGGTACTTGAACCCAGAGACTCTGGATCTCACGGGGCTTTTTCACTTACAGCTATGTTTGTCTGTTTTACTGTGTATATCAAAGGTAACTAGAAGAATACTCAATAAATAGTGGATGAATCCATGAATGGTAAATAAATAGTTCTCTCTAGATTATAGTGAAAATTATTAGCTTATCATTAAGTCAGTTTCTTCCTTTTCCTGGGCTTATAGGTGAACTATGTACATTTGTCTTCCGGACTTTCCACAACCAAATACCTCAGACTGGGTAGTTAGCCATAGAAATGTATTTCTTATGATTCTGAATACTACACATCCAAAATACAGGTGCTAGCAAGTTTGGTTTCTCTGTCTTTGTGACAGAAGTTAGTAGAAAAGCAGGTAATATCATCCAATACCACTTACAGATGGCAAGATCAGCTGAGAAAACAAAACCTACCAGACAACAAAATATGGGCAGGGGGCTACAAAAGAAGGAAGAAGGAAGATAACTGTTGAATACAAGTAAAAGAATGAAGAAATAAGGATGGGGTAATAAAGCCTTAGCACCAGGACCTTATAGGGGACAGAAACGAGACTGACCCATCAGAAAGCCATCTTCGAGGGCCCCAATCCTCCATGGTTAAGGTCCATCTCTATAACCCCAAAGATGGTCCAAGATGGCTGAGATAAGCGAGCCTTTGCCACACGCTCACTTTCTCTGCCATACTTCTTTTCCAATAAACTTTCTTATCACGTAGTAAAGGTGTTTACTATGTTGGAAACTTGCCTGAATTCTTCTTTTGCCAGACACAAGAACCTGCGGTCTATTTAACTGCCCTAAATTTCTGGTAACTTCTGGCTTGTCATTGGGGCCTTTTTCCTCTGTGCTCACACACTCCTGGTAGCATCCTGGGTGTCCTACATTCGTACTTCTATAAGGAAATCAGTCAGATGGGACAGGAGCCCATCCTAAGATCCTTGTTCTAAGTTAAAGGACCATCTGCAAAAACAGCGACATTCTAAGGTCGGGGCCTAGGTCAGCATAGGAATTTCAGAGGGCATAGTAAGACTACATTTCCCAGCTGCCTTTGCACTTAAAATGAATAAACAAAATATTTGCTCTCTCCTGGCATGATTCATAAAGCCCTCTGCATCTGGTCTTCCATATTATTTCCCAGTCTGCTGGGAGGAAATGAACCTTGAGATGGCATTGAAACCACACATGGTAAAGCCACCAGTAGCTTGGGGCCCTGTAAATGGTAGAAGAGAACCTCCCCCAAACCATATCCATCTCTCTCTTTCTCTCTTTCTTCCTCTCCCTTTCTCTCTTTCTCCTCTCTCTCCCTCTTAGTCTCTCTCTCAACACACACAGACATATGTTGGACTATTTATTGCATGAGAGAAAAAATATGTATGTTGAGTTGTGTTAATTTCAGCAGTTAGCCAACTTTAGCCTCAATTATAGCTTCAGATTCTTGTAGTCTTCCCTAATACTACTATTCCAGTTTGGGGGTTTGTGTTTTTTTTTAACATGCATGATGGCTCAACACTAATCTTAGCCACTTGGGAGGCAAAGATTAGGGGACTGAGGTATGAGGCTAGCTAGGAAAAAGGAATTCAATCACTGGCTGGACACACTTGTCATTTCAGCTATCTGAGAAGCACAATACTGAGCGGAGAAACCTGCCATCCCAGCAACATGAGAAAACACGAACAGGATGGAGGTTCCAAGTAGCATCCTATCACCAAAATAATCAACACAAAACAAGGACTGGTATGCTGAGCACCACTCAGGAGGCTGAGATCTGAGGATTGCGATTAGAAGCCAGCCCAGAGCAGAAAAGTCTGTGAGACTCCAATAAAACCAGCCCCCTCCCCAAAAAAAGTCAAAAGTGGAGTTGTAACTCAAGTGTAAAGAGCCAGCTTTGAGCAAAAAAGCTAAGGGACAGAACACCCAGGCCCTGAGTTCAAGCCACTGTTCTGGCACAAAAGATCAGGGAAGAAGTCCTGACAAAGTGGTTCAAGCGGCAGAGCATCTGCCTCAGAAGCACAGGAACCTGAGTTCAAACCTTAGTACCAGAAAGAGGTGGGGGAAAAAAAGCTTTAACTAGATTGTATTTCCAATAAAAATAAGTCTAATCATTTTTAATGTCCCTCTCTTCCTAATTTCTTTACTTTCACTCTAAAATATATAAACAAAGGCTTCCAGAACCCGACAAAGTTCTCCCAAAGGATTTCCCTGAGACACAATGCCTCATCCCAGATTAAGGTCTGAATCATACTGTTTATTGTGAGATAATGCAAAGGCAGGAAGATCAGCCGCTCCCAGTGTTCTTCCGCCTTCCTGTGTCACTCTTGCAACAACTTTGCCTGGATGAGCCATCTCCCACTGGCCAGCGGTGGCTGAGGTTCATATGCTAAAAATAACAGGGCACAGAGGAGTTAGCTAGTCAGGCTGGATCTGGGCTGCCATCACTCCAAGGACCAGGATCAACAAACAAGGTGAAGGAGTTAATGAAGGGGGCCGGGGCCGGGGGCCACTCCTCCGCGCAGAGATCCCAGGAGCAATAGGGAATCCAAAAATAAACACTGCCTGACTCCAGTGCCCTTGAACAAGTATGCAAAGTCACGGAATAACAGCGCCGCCAGTTCATGTAGACGCCTAACTCAACTCCTCCTGAGCTGCTCATAGAGGGGACCAGACATTTCCCATGTATGTACATCTTCCAGAAGAAATATCATGACTTTCTATCTTTTCTGCTAGGTGCAGATCCATCTGGCCGGTTCCAAAATGTCTACATTTTCTTTTAGGGACTCAGAATTCCATCTCAGAGCTTGGGTACTGATAGACAAGCAGAAGCCCGCCTGTCTGTCCTTCCTGCGTCATTCCTTCCTTCCTTCCTGGAGCATCATTATTCATGCAGAGGACTAGGGACAAGTGACTGGCAAAACTTGGTCCTTTCTCATAATGACTCACAATCTTAGCTTTGGGGGAAATAACTAAGAAGGAAAGTACAGATTAAAATGTAATTGTATTGGAATTTTGGCAATGTACACTAGGAAGGCCTAGAGGAAATCATTGACTTCCACTTATGGAAATGGAGGTAGCAATAAAACTACTACAAGACCCTCCCCCCAAATAAGCATCCATTGCGTAGACTTGATGACAATTGGCTTTCCAAGAAAGAAGCTTCAATCTCCACAGAAGCCTGCTAATGTAAACTAACTGCACTATAGATCCAAAAGAAGGAAACATCTGCTTTCAGAGCTATATGAGGAAAGCCTGGACAACCTTAATCACCATCCTGACCTTGTCTATGCTGTCTTTCTTTTTGAGTTTTTTGTTTTGTTTTGTTTTGTTTTGCCATGGGGCTTGAACTCAGAGTCTGGGCATTGAGCTCTTTTGCTCAAGGCTAGCCTGCTACCACTTTGAGCTTTGAGCCATGGCTCCACTAATGCTTTTCTGGTGATTAACTGGGGATAAAGAGTCTCATGGACATTCTGGCCTCGGCTGGCTTTGCACTACTATTCTCAGATCTTGGCCCACTAAGAAGCTGGGATTACAGGTGTGAGCCACTAGCAACCGGTTTTGTCTATATCTTAAGAAAATATTTCCCTCCCCCAACAACAAATCCTCAAAGAAACAACTGCCCAATAAATAAGTGGGCTAAAGACTTGAAGAGAAACTTCTCTGAAGAAGAAAGAAGGATGGCCAATAGACACATGAAGAAATGCTCAACCTCCCTAGCCATAAAAGAAATGCAAATCAAAACAACATTGAGATACCACCTCACCCCAGTTAGAATGGCTATAATCAAGAACTCTAACAACAACAGATGCTGGAGGGGATGTGGAGAGAAGGGAACCTTACTTCATTGTTGGTAGGAGTGTAAACTTGTTCAACCACTTTGGAAAGCAGTATGGAGGTTCCTCAAAAGACTTCACATAGAGCTCCCCTATGACCCAGCAATCCCACTTTTGGGCATTTACTCAAATGTTTACAAACAAGACCACACTAAAGCTACCAGCACAACTATGTTTATTGCAGCATTATTTACCATAGCTAAGATATGGAACCAACCCAGATGCCCCTCAGTAGATGAATGGATCAAGAAAATGTGGTATATATACACAATGGAATTCTATGCCTCCATCAGAAAGAATGACACTGCCCCATTTGTTAGGAAATGGAAAAACTTGGAAAAAATTATATTAAGTGAAGTAAGCCAGGCCCAAAGAAACATAGGTCCCATGGTTTCCCTTATTTGCAATATCTAGTATATGTATGAGTCAAGCGGAAAAGGTCAGATAATGTGATGTTAGGAAAATGAACCCTTAGATATGTATTTTAATGCTTTTTTATTTCATGCATTTGTTTCTAACGTATTTATAAGATTATCTCTTTATTGCTTTGAATGTCCCTCCCCCACAGTATAACCCCTGCTTTCACTATATTTGATGTCAGTATAACTTGTGGAGGAGATGGGGAAAAACAAGTCATTTAAGGATACAGGTGGACCTGTTGCAACAATGAGAAGTACAAGGTCATGTCGAAAATGAGCTTTACAATGTTGATGCGGGGGGGGGGGGGGGGGGGGGGGGGGGGGGAGGTAGGGAAGCGATGTGAAGGGTAAACAAAGGAGGAGGCTGCAATGCTTGATAAGAAATGTATGCATTATCCTGCCCATGTAATTGTAACCCCTCTGTACAGTATGTTCACAAAAAAAATTAAATTAAAAAAAAAGAAAATATTTCCCACCTGTCTAGTATAACCTGATCTAAATCAGGTCCCAAGATTCTCACTAGTGTACAAAAACATAAATTGTTTCATTTGACCCTTTTCTAAGATTCCTGAGCCTGGACTCCTAGAACACTTTATTTCTATGCCTGTTAGAATACAATGTATAGAAACAATTCATCAGTGAACTTCTTTCATCTCCACACCCAGTATCTTTACCCAACCTGTGTGTGTGTGTGTGTGTGTGTGTGTGTGTGTGTGTGTGTGTGTGTGTATCCTCAAGCTTGAACTCAGGGCCTAGATGCTATCCCTGAGCTTTTATGCTCAAGGCTAGCACTCTACCACTGGAGCCCCAGCTCCACTTCCAATTAACCACTTTGGGTGGATAAAAGTATCATGGAGTTTTTCGACATAGCATCTTGTGCATTTCATTGTTGCAGTGGGTCCACCTGTAACCCTATTTAAGCAATTTGTTTTTTTCCCTTCCCCTCCCCAAATATACCAACATCAAATACAGTGAAAACAGGGGTTATATCATGGGGGAGGGACATACAAAGCAAAAAAAAAAATCACCTTATAAATATGTTAGAAACAAGAGCAAGAAAGAAAAACCACTTGAGTCCCTAACTTGGGGTTCATTTTGCCTAACATCAACTTATCTGATCTTTTCTGCTTGTCTCAGATATATACTAGTTATTGCAATTAAGGGAAATCATGGGACCTAGGTTTTTTTGGGCCTGGCTTACTTCTCTTAATATAATTTTTTCCAAGTCTTTCCATTTCCTAAAATATGGGGCAATGTCATTCTTTCTGATGGAGGCATAGAATTCCATTGTGTATATATACCACATTTTCTTGATCCATTCATCTACTGAGGGGCATCTGGGTTGGTAAATAATGCTGCAATAAACATAGTTGTGCTGGTAGCTTTAGTATGGTCTTGTTTGTGACCATTTGGGTAAATGCCCAAAAGTGGGATTGCCAGGTCATAGGGGAGCGCTATGTGGAGTCTTTAGAGGAACCTCCATACTACTTTCCAAAGTGGTTGAACAAGTTTACACTCCCACCAACAATGCAGTAGGGTTCCCTTCTGTCCACATCCCCTCCAGTATCTGTTGTTATTAGAGTTCAAAACTTACAACTTTGGTGGGGGTGGGGAGCAGTGTAGTCTTGAAGGAAGGCAGGGATGGTAAGGGAAAAACAAAAGAGGAGGTAACAATGCTTGATAAGAAATGTACTCATTACCTTGCTCATGTAATTGTAACCCCTTGGTATAGTATTTTCACAATAAAAAAACCTTATTACTAAAAAAAAAAACAATAACAACAACAAAAAAGTATCATGGACTTTCCTGTCTGGGCTACCTTTGAACTTTAATCCTCAGATCTTAGCCTCTTGAATAGCTAGGATTACCAATGTGCACCATCAGTCCAGTTTGATGGACTTTTCAATTTCAGTGGTGTCTGAAGGACTCTGAAAACCATGGATTTTTAAAACAAAATAAAAAATAATATCATGACTATCGATGGCCTACGCCATGCAGACATTTTTGCTTCATTGTTTTGTAACTCAATGTATTTACAATAAGTATCTTTTGTAATTGAAGCAAAAGCAACCACAACTGCAATCATGTTTCATTTGGGACATTTCCTTCCCAGAAGTAACCAGATCCCAAATTGAGAATGCCTTGTCACCTCCTCTTGTGGCAAATTCAACCTACCCATACTTTCTCCTATGACAAAGACACGTATCTAATAGGAACAGGACCTCAATTTCAAGGCGTTCATCTGAATGATTTTCCTTCTTCTCAGCACTGGCTCGGGCTCACAGTGAGCAGACAGTGGAGGTTGTAATGATGCTTCAAATAATACCCCTCACATCTACTGAACTTACTGAACTGAGGTTGTGCAGTACCTTTGAATGGCTTTGTTGAAGATGAATTCAAGGTGAACCAAAGTTCTGATCATTAAGTATTTCATCCAGACCCTCAGAATCTCTTGCTTCCCAAAATTAGCGTATGGGATAATGGTAATCAGACCCCATCAAGGCTGAATTATCTTTATCTCCTGGCAGCCACTGGTGGGTGGGGGCCTCCCAGGGAGCGGGCCTCAGTGACTCACTTCTACCAAGGACAAGGGGAAAAGCAAGGTAAGAGACCCGAAGCCAGCCCCAGCCTGCTGTGCCCACCTGCACACTGCAGCCCAGACAGTAAAACACAGCCACAGATGTGTGCTGTATGAAGCCATGAAGGGCTGGAAATGTGTTACACCACAATCATTCGTAAAAGGGCCGAGTCTGCTCTCCTGCTAGACTGGCAAGAAGGGCTACCACATTACCTCCCATGAACTCTCTCAGGTCTGAAACTTCCCAAGTCCCAACCTAACTATATGGAGGTCACTCCAAGAGTCTGTGCTGAGTGCCTGCTGGGTGAAGTCAAATTTCCAAGTGTTCTGCAGGGCAAGGGGAGTTCTGAAATTTCCCATTCCCCTTCCCCTGAGAAACAGACTAGTTGCTACCCAGAACCGTTTTTAAGGCCACTGAAAGGTAAGGCTAATCACTGAACCCCAATCACACCTGGGAGAGGGAAGCGACCACCTCATGGAATATCTTCATCCTCACTCCAGCCGTACAGTCCCCCTAAGTGTGATCAGGTTGCTCTCCAACCTGTAATCTTCCTGCCTCAGCCTTCTGAGTGCTAGAATTACAGGTGGGTCCTACCACACTCATCCTCTGTAAATTTAAATAGAAGCATTCTCCTCTAGCTTCTTAAAATTAAATGTCCTCACAAAGCAGGTGCTGGGAATTTTGTAAAATTATTTTCAACCCCCCAGTTTGAATACCAGAAATTTGTCTTAAAGAGACAGACAACCTGAACTTTTTCAAGCAAACAAGGCTTCAGCTACTGGATGCTGATACTATTTTATCTTAAGCACCAAGTATTCAGCCCTACCATCACAGGATCTCAAAAAAGATGGTGATTTCTCTTGAGAGGGTGGATGAGTGGGGTTGGGAGAGGTGAAGGAGAACGATAGAAGGGGTGATATTGATCAACATGCACTGTCCTCACAAACTGACATGGTAAATTGAAACCCTTCTGTACAACTACTTAAAGAGAGTTAAAAAATATATAGTAAAATCAAAGTAGTGATTTCTATTACATTAGTGAGAAACTCTCTGCATATCAAACAAATTTTGCCCAAGTAAAGCTAATCTCGCTGTTTATTTTCTGTTAAAAAGCCAGTAAGTTCCTTATTCGCTAAAACACAAAGTAAAAAACCTCAGACTTTTACTTCAACCCAGGCAGTTGAGCCAAATTATCAGCTATTTTTCCCACCATTCAAATCATCATGCAGCTTCTAGAACAATAATAGTATGTTGACACAAAAATATTAAACAAGAAAGCTTCTAACCAGCTAAATTTAAAAACCAAGAGATGTATGCAGGACTTATCTATTGTGATATGAAGGTTTAACTTGGTGAAATAAAGTCATCAGCTGGTCATACAAATACACATTTTTCTGTAACAGGATTTTTTTTAAAAAGAATTCTTTAAAATAATTCATACCTTGGTTGGCTTCCCCTTGTGCCATTTGCAATTTAACATCAGAAAATAATCACCCCAAATGCGTCTCCCTGCCATGACTCACGGCGGTGAATAATTCTGCCACTCAACAGCAAATCAGAGAATGCTTCTGTGTGCCTTCCTGCTCCAGTAAACTATGACTAGGCATGCAGCAGATTTTTCTCTTGTTTCTTAGTATTTTGCAGAGTAGAGGAAAACAAATATGAAAAAAATAAATAAATAACTGAATGGGCCACTGCTTTCAGAACTCATTTCATTCTTGCTCATTTGTGTCAAATGCATTATAATTCACCTCCGTCTTGTCTGCCTTCCGCATCATGGACCTCTCTTACCTATTCCCTCATTCTCTTTCCAATCCCAAGGCACAACTTTACCTTTTCACATAAAACTCCAAGTGCTCACAGCCCAAATGCAGGCATGGGATAAAAGTATTTCATTGGCCTTTTGTTCTGGAAACAATTGGCACAAATCTCCTTCGTTGCATTAATGTTGTATCATTAATTCTCTACAGCAAGTATCTTAACACCCACTTAGCTATTCTGGGCCCCTGCCCAGAAAGTTGACTTACATGAAATCACAATGAGGCCCTTTGACAGTCTCCAACGTCCTGCTTTGATTAATAATGTTTTTAATTGTATACTTTTCTTAATTCAGGAGTCCAAAGTCATCTGCTCCCAAAAGCAGCTGCTACCATTCGTTTAACTGCCTGTTCTCATCCTTATTACTGCAGAAATCATGTGTCCAGTTTCTCAATGCTTAAAACTTTAGGGGGGAAAGAAACAACCAAGACCCTCACCAATCCTAAACTTCCAGATAGAACAAAGAAATAGTGAACAATGATAGATCCAGTCAGAAAGAAATTTTACTCTTGTCATTTTTCAAGCCTCCTATTTGTTTTCAAAACATTCTCTCTCTCCTCTCTGTCTCTGTCTCTGTCTGTCTGTCTGTCTCTCCTGTCCAAAGCCAGGACTAGTAATAGCTCACAAACAGGAGCTGAATTAGGGCTCTCAAAAGACATTGTTTTGTCACAATTCGAGTTACATGTACATTATGTAGAAAAAATCATATTATAAATAATGATCTTGTAACTTGGTTTATCTACTTAACTCATATCACTTTTCATAGCCAGACTCTTTGTTCTTTGCTAGGTAACATATTAATAGGCTAGTAGGTTCCAAAATGGTTAAACAATAAGTTTTAAAATATGAACATATCCAGCTGGTGCTGGTGGCTCACTCCTGTAATCCCAGCTACTCAGGAGGCTGAGATCTGAGGATTCACGGTTTCAAGCCAGCCCCGGCAGGAAAAGCTGTGAGACTCTTACCTGCAAATAACCAGCAAAAAGCTGGAAGTGGCTCAAATGGTAGAGTACCACCCTTAAACAAAAAAGCCAAGAGAGCACTAGGCCTTAAGTTCAAGTCCTGGTACCTGCAAACACCCAAAAGATTATTTTCATATGCATCATCTCAGGTAATCCTCACCAGAACCCTTTCTTTACCTCACAGACTCATAGCTGAAGTAACAGAAGAGCCAAAGATCACCCTGATAGGCTGCGGCTAAGCAAGATTTGAAACTGAGCTTGCACCACGGATACCTGAAGGATTAAATGGGCTTTGCTGTGCCAGCCTGGAATCCATACTACTGCTTACAATATTACTCCGAAGAAAAAACACTTCCTGAGTTCAAATTAACTGACTTGTGAACCAACTTTTGAAATTAAACTAGATGATAAATTCAGGAGTACACAGGTTACATATTTCCAAATAAATGGAGTTTTTTCCATATAGGATCATCTGAAACCTTTATTCTACCTCTAATGACAAAAAAGTAAATCATCTAACCATAAGGGCTTTCCAAGGAGTGCGGAGATGCCATCTCTGTAAGACATCAACAGTCAGGACAGTGTTATAGTCCCTCTACATGGGTCTCCAATTTCGTAGCCTGAAAGTAACTGGGCACTTGATTTTATCAGGGTTTAAAAATCATGTTTAAGGGCTGGGAAGGTGGCTCAGTGGTAGAGTGCTTACTTTGTATGCATGAGGCCCTGGGTGCAATTCCTCAGCAACACATAAGCAGAAAAGGCCAGAAATGGCACTGTGGCTGTAGTGGTAGGGTGCTAGCCTTGAGCTGAAGAGCTCAGGCCCAGCGTTTTCAAGCCCCAAGACTGACCAAAAAAAAAAAAATCATTTTCAAGAAGTCATTTGTATCAAGGCATTCACACACAGTGAGACCAAATGAGGATACTCTCTTACAGGAGGAACACAAAGACCCAATACCTATATGGCTCTGATCATATAAAATAATATTTATCAACATCAACTCCAGGAAATGGAAACAAGGGGTTTTATTCTTTGTTGTTGTTTGTTTTCTTTTCTTTTTGTTTTTGTTTGTTCATTTCTCTGTCTTTGGGAGGTAAGGGAACACAGAAAGGGTGGGACAAAGGGTGAACAAATGCAGCAGTGGGGGTAACAATGCTCAATAGGAAATGGGCTCATGTCCTTGCTCATGTAACTGCAACCCCTCTGTACAGTGTCTTAGAAATAAAAAATATATACATTTAAAAAATGCAGCAGTAATACTCACTAGACGCCATGTTGAAAATGAATTATACAATCTGTAGGTGGAGATGGAAGGAAAAAATTGGGAGAGAACAAGGAAAAGAGCGACATTGTTCAAAAAGAAATGTACTCTTCGCCTGAATTATGTAACCATAAGCCCTCTCTATACCTTCAAAACAACAGTTTTTAAAAAGTCACTTGTAAACATTAACCTTGATAAATCTTGGACAATTCTCACATTCAACACCAAATTATTGCAAAAGCAAGAAACAAAATATTATAATGACTGCTGCTTTGGGTCAGAAAAGTACCTTTAAAAAATGAAGAAAAATAGCTAAAAAAAAAAACCAAGGTTTTTGTTTTTTTGTACGAAAGGAAATGTACACATTACCTGACTCACATAAATATAACTCCTCTATACATCACATCTATAATAACAATAAAGTAAATTTTTTGTTTTTTTGTTTTTGAACTCTGGGCCTGGGTGCTGTCCCTCAGCTCTTCAGCTCAACGCTAGCACTCTACCACTTAAGCCACAGCACCATTTCCAGCTTTTTGTGCTTATGTGGTGCTGAGGAATCAAACTCAGGGCCTCATACATGCAAGGCAAGCACTCTACCACTGAGCCACTTTCCCAGCCCCAATAATAACAATAAAGTAAATTTTTTAAAAACATTCCCACATATAAAAAATTTCTACAAATCAATAAAAAAAAAATCAGTTTCTCTAATCAAAACAATGCAACAGAAGGTGTACCATCTTCTCTAGCAATCAAGGAACTTTAAGAAACTATTTCATACTATATTTTAAAAATTGAGTTCTCCTAATCCTCATTGGGAGGATATGTGGATACTGGAATAGTTATGCACAGGAATGAATTTGGTATAATCACCTTGAAGAGTACTCTAATAAAAGTATAAATGCACACACATGCACATATGGGTTATAGAATTTATATGCATATATCTATTCATAGTAGCACTGTTGGAAATAGTGTAAAATTTTTCAACAGTTTAAATGTTGAATAGGTAAATTAATTGTGCTATTTTCAGAGAACAGAATATTGTAAAGCAACAAAAATAAATGTTCTTGCCCTACTAGGCACATCACAGATTCACAGATAAATGACAAAAGCATAAAGTTGAAGAAAAAAGAGCTTAGAGTCATAAAAACAGTTTGCTGCAAAGCTGTATTATAAACATGTTCATTGTAACAACAGTACAAAAATGTCTATGAAACAGCTAAGTGTTGCTGGACATGGTGATAAACTCCTGTAGTCCCAGTATTCAGAGACAGGAGAATGGAGACTTAAGTCACCCTGGCTAAGCTAGGGTGCACAGTAAGACCCTAACTAGAAAAGAAAAAGGAAGTGACTAACCCTCAAAGTAAGGATAATGATCCTAGGAAAAAGGAAAAAGGAAGGGGCTGGGGGGCAGACCATGAATATTTCAGAATATTTTAAGTCTAACTTCTGATGTAGAGCGCGCGCGCACACACACAGCTGAAGCAAGATGAAAAAAGCGATCTCAGAGACAATGGGACAAATATGCGTAAATAGCCATTATTTTGTCTTTTTCATAAAACATGATAAAGAAACAATAAACAGCTAAATTTCAGTATTTCTTCTGAAGAATGAAAACTGCTTTGTAAGGATGCACAGGCTTGTCTCAGAACAGGATGAACAGGGCTTGAAGCTGAGGTTCAGTTTCCCAAAGACCCTGCTGAGTCCTCATCAGTGGACTTTCTGGCCTTCCTTCCACTACTCTGTGGTGCGGGCTGGCTTGGCTGGAGAGAAATCCCACCGGGGAAGCCTGTGGTTGGCTTAGAAAGTTGGGGGAGGGGGGTGCCGGAGCACATTATCCAAAACACTAACATCACCTTTTTCAAGGTTCTGCATGAGCACTGCTATTGAGCTGTACAGCCACATGAACCTGGAATCTTAATGTATCTCCCAAAAGATAGGGACTTGCCCAATCCACAGAACCCAGCCTGGGCAGGAAAGTCCACAAGAGTCTTATCTCCAATTAACCAGCCAAAAGCTGGAGCTGTGATGCAAGTGAAAGAGCACCAGTCTTGAGCACAAAAAAAAACAAAGGACTCCATGCATCCATGACCTGAGATCAAGCCCTAGGATCAGCATCATCAGCATCAGCATCAATGAAGCTGAGGGATGAAACTGCTAAGCTTTCACCTGTAGACAGACATTTCCTAGTATTTCTCAGAAGTACGTAAACAAACAAATAAATTACAAATGTACACAAAGCCCCCTTGTGGAGGTATATTTAACAGCTACTTGTAAGGGCTGGAGTTTGGGAAAGGGGGAAAGAATGACATTTATGATATTTCAGACCTGGTCAGCATGTGGCAAATAGTCAGAGGTATCTGACTTTCTGAACAGCCAAAGATAATCAGCCAAGCCACTTGCCTTCCTAGGCTGCCTTTGTGTAAGAGAGAGTCCTTTTTCTTTTCCTTGTAGACACAAGACTGAAAACTCCACCCTCCCCCGAGCAGATTTCAAGCCTTTCTTATTCCACGCTGCTTTTATCTGGCTTTTATCAGAGGAAGGAAATCAAGTGGCCATAATTTGGTTTACCTTTTATTTGGGGGTCTGTAACTTTTGGAAGAAAATACCTTTGTATCTCAGACCAAGACAACATCTTTTGAACTAATAAAAGGACTCAGATTCTCAGCCACCAGTTTTTCCTCTGGATGAGTTTTTATCTCCTTCCAGGAGTTAAAAAATAATAATAATTAAAAACATCCCTTTGAAGCTATGTGAAAGTCCACATTGAAATGAAAATGAAATGTACTGCTCCATGTTCTATGTGTTTTTTTAAACTCAGAGACAAACTTTCTTGACTTTCATGATGTGCGTGTGGCCATTAATTTCAATGTCATATTATGGTTTTTGGCTGAACAGACAGTATGTATATATGTATGTAAGCAAACAAAACAAATGCATTTTGTATTCAAATTTATACAACTCCATACATTTTTATGCTGTTTATTTGAAAATTAATTTTGACTTAGGCCTCAGAGACAGCAAATATTGTCAAGATTTGAGGGCTACCTGAAAAGCCTTGGGGACAGCATTACCCTTATGCATAAGAAACAGCAAAATAAAATAAAAATAAATGAATTTCCAAGTACGTCATGGCTAATCCCTTGAGCTGACCTACAAATGAATTATGGGAGGTTTTGCTGCAGGACTGAGTAGATCTGGTGATTTCACTGAGAGATTTATCTTATTTTCCAACTTATTTTCATATCTTATTTCCTTTTCTTTTAGAATTAGACTGTAAATAAAAGCGCTAAGAGCGGAATGAAGCTCTCTTTCTGGAAACCCAGATTGGATTGATAAATTAAAACAGTGAGATGAGTTTTGTAAGACCCATCCTCAAGGATTTGGGAAACTTAGCTGATGCAAAACAAGGCATTAATTTGGAGAGGCCTAGCGACTTAAAATGCTTAGTATTCTGACAATGACGAATTGCATCATTCCAAGCAAATGGTAATTTCACTTTTTGTGACAGTACTTTAGAGCAAAACCGACTTTCTTCACACAAAGAATTTGCAATCCTATTGAACAGAGGCAGTACCTGAATATCAGAAATCCTTCATTGTTTAAGTATCATCTGATATTCTTGATTGGCTTCAGACTGAAGGTTGGAGTTGAATTAAGGAGAAGGGAGGTTAAGTCCTAACCTTGAAAGACTTAGCGGCCATTGAAACAAGCTGCCTTTGGGCACTTATTGGCCTGTATTTATCAAAAAAAAAAAATCTTTTCAATTCAATGAGGGGAGGGAGAAAACACAAAACTTGTCACATTCATCAAGTGAAGCCACTGGAAAGACATCTACAGAACACCCAAAAAGCATAATCTTCCCCAAGAGCTGATAGAAATGGTAATTGGATGGGTAAGGAAAAATACAGCCAAAGCAGGGGCAACTCAGAATATCGGGGCGGGGGGAGGGGGGGAATCAAGGTCAAAAGAAAAAGCAGAGACCTTTTTTAAACTTGCGAACAAAACTTACACTTGGCCTTAGCACTAAAGGAAAAATGTACCTGTTGCTACCCATAATTTAGATCTTCACAAAAGACTCTCAAAAGAAACATTCAGATATTTTTTTAAATTATTTAAGACTCTGTCTTTCACTCCATAAGAAAATGTCTCCTTAATATTGGCTTCAGTATGCTTTCTATAAATACATACAGAAAGAGAGAGAGAGAGAGAGACAGAGAGAGAGAGAGGAAAGCAAAAGTTTAAAAAAAAAAGTTATTCTTTAAAAAAAAAAAAAAACAACTAAAGCAATAACTTGTTTTTCTCTCTTTAAATCATCAGACTTCCAGAAGGAAGATAGGCCCTGAGAGTAAAAAACACAGCAGAGGAGCTGAAACAAACCAGACTCTTGCAAACTGACAAAAAAAAAAGCAAGCCTTGTCTTCCCAAAGAAGAGACCCAGACCTGATGAATCACTAAGCATAAGGCAGCCTGTCTTCCTGCCTTCTTTGCTAATGAGCTAATCAGGACAGAGCCAAAGGACATGTGTAAACAGATGAACAGACTGAGGATGCTGCCCTGTCCCCCCCCCCCCTCTTTTTTAATCTTAACACAAACACCACCTTGCTGGGCTCGGAAGGGTTTGGCAGAGGAGCGCTGGTTCTGGGCTGCATCCAGCTGGTACAGGCAGCGAACCAGCGGCGTGGTAAATAATTCAGTGGTTCGGCCACACAAATGCAGGTGTCTCCTTGCCCAACGAGATAGCAGTGATGAAAAGAAAGCAGTACCTGGAACCCCGTTTCTCCAACCCTTGGGGAACACCTCCAGGCCTTCTTTGAGAGGTCCCCTTCTCAGTTAAAATCATTAATTAATTAATTAATTAACCACAAAAGGAGGGGAGAGCATCACTTGCCAATTTGCAAATCTCTAAGGTATCTGCATACCCATTTTTATTATTCTGGGAATTCAACTTTCCACATCAGAGTTCCACAGTGGTGTACTGGAGATGGAGTTTATGATTTGTGCTCTCAGAGCCACACCATATTTTCGGGCGATGACATCGCTATTGATGGCTTCTTCTAATCTATTCCTAGTAATATGTTCATCTGTATGTTCCCATCCACCCCCCTGCACCAAAAGAACAACCTCAGATTCCTAAAGCACTATGTCATCTCTTTCCACAAATCTCATAGGCACATATATTATTATTATTTAACGTTTATTAAGTACCAACAGTATGCTAGGCACAATAGACATAGAGGGCCATAAAAACATATTTAACGCATCAAAAAACACAATAAAAGGACGCTGTGTTCATGACAGAAGACAATAAAACTCTTTGCAATTCATAGTTCAAGATGAAATGCACCCTAGATCCCAGAGAAGCCTTGGTACAGATGGCATATCAAAAAAAAAAGTATTAGAATTTTTGCTCAGCTGAAGTAAGAGAAGTCATGCTTTCTTGATACTTCCTTACAATGAATCTTCTAACACCAGGGCAGTAATTACTCGTCTAATTAAACCCCTAAACTCCATCCACCAGACCTCCAATTAATTGTATGAGGACATGATCTCAACCAAGCATGGTGGTAAGGCACTTAAGATGCGTTTTCCTGTACAGCCATGTGGTGCACAGGTGTTTTGATGAAACTTGGAGAGGACAAATGATTTATCCAAGATCTCAGCATGACACAACCACACACAACACACACTCAGCTGAACAATGTTAAACATCATTCATAGGCCTTAAAACAACATCAAATGCCAGGTGCTGGTGACTCACGCCTGTAATCCTAGCTATCCTGTTGGCTGAGATCTGAGGATGAAGGTTCAAAGCCAGCCCAGAAAAGGCCACCCACTCTTATCACCAATTAATCAGCAAAAAGCTGAAAGTAGAACTCAAGTGGAAGAGTGCTGGAGAGGGTAGCCTTGAGCAAAAAAGTTCAGGGACCGTACCAGGCTCTGAGTTTGAGCCCCAGGACCAGCACAAACACACACACACACACACATATACACTCTCTCTTTCTCTCTCTCTCTCTCTCTCTCTCTCTCTCTCTCTTTCTCACACACACACACACACACACACACACACACACACACATACACAAAGTATAAACACTGGATCTAGAGTTTCTGGATTTGAAGCCTGTTTCAGTCGCTTTTAAGCTGTGTAAGCCTAAACAGGTTAATTAACATCAATGCCTCTGTTTTTCTCATTTGTTAAAGGGAGATGAGGAAGAAATGATATCCTATTTCATGGTTCTTATGAGGATGAAATGATTTAAAACATAGAGAACATTTTATGCAGGGCCCAGCACAGAGTAACTGCTTAAAAAGCTACTATTCCACCAGTGTCCTAGCACTTCATATATCACCCTACTAGATAATAGATACAGACAATATTACAGATGCTCCATCAGTAAACCATGGGCTGCAGGTTGCTTTTCACTGAGGGAAAGACTTACATGAGCCACCTAACTCTCTACTCTCCAACCCCTAGAAACTTACATAAACCTACCAAAACAATGAGCTATGACCCAACAAGGTTGACTTTTCCATGGTATCACTTTCTCTGAACACCAGACCAATGGGTTGAGGGTTAATGAGATATGTGATTCCAGAGTGTTAGGCATGAATGAATGAATGAATGAATGAATGATCAATCAGGGCCTACAGGCTCAAACATCTAATTGCTTTGAACAACTTGAAGATACGTGATAGAATTTGAAATTCCAAAATCTTTTCAATTACATTACTCCTAACATTTCCATTAAGCTCGGTTAGCCAATGGGAACTCAGTGGGGCGATTCCTGATCCTTTTCTGAAGAGAAGCACTGTGGAACCCAAGATGTTCCCTAAGTTCCCACACCTTTCTGAACTTCTTTCTTTCCTAAGAGATTCAGCCTTTTTTCCATAGCTTTAGGCTTGAAAGTGCTGCCATTTCATTACACACAGACTAATAAAGCAAGACATATTTCAAAGTAATTTTTGGTAAGTTGTACATACAAACACAAGCCGGTGGGTGAAGGAAATGTTGCTAAAATTATTCTGAACCAGTAAAATTTATTGCACTGATGAAAATCTTGACAACCATTCCGAAGTTCAACTTAAACTCCCACGTAATACAGTAGGCCCGAGTGAGACCAAAGTAAATAAGCAATTATTTATAGCAATTTTACGTGTGTGTGTGTGTGTGTGTGTGTGTTACACATATTTAACTTTTCAGAAGAAGTCAGTAAGCCTACATTGTGGGGACTGCTGAATTAATTACCAGCATAACAAAAGGATCTGCCCTTCAATGATCTCAGCATGTCACTTTGAATTTATCCATCTGCCTAATACCCACCTGTCCAGTGGCTCTTTCATTCAAGCATGTATTATAGCATCAATATGAACTTTAAGATTTGGGTAAAACCATTTCCATTTCACAAGCTATGTATCTCCTTCTAAACACAGATTGCCAAAAAAAAAAAAGTGAAAAAGTTCTAGTGATATTACACACACACACACACACACACACACACACACCATCATGTTTGATACAAACCCCAGCTGCACAACATTGTATGTTAATAAGCATTATTTAATTAACAGATGAAGAGCCCTTTTGAGCTGCTCTGGCAGATTTTGAACTTGATCTTCTAGCATTTGATGTCATGCTAGACCAGATAAATGACAAGTCTTTCGAGCGTCGGCAGAGCCCCTTCAGAACAGCTGCATGCTCTTCCCCCCTTCTTTCCAGCAGGTTTCTCACTTAAGAAAAAAAACACGCTTCATTACATCGCCTCTTACTTGAGCTGCAAGGGTCTATTCAAAGAAGATAAGCCTCTTAGAAATGAAGTAGCGTTGAATTTAGGTTTTGAGTGACAGCAGGAAGATTTATCCATTCAACAGACAATACCGCTTTCTCTGCATTAATCTAGGAGGCGGACAATGATCTGTTTTTTAGGCCCCAGCTCATCTCTTTCCCACAGCAGAAGGTGATTAGAGTTCGGAAACGGGGACTGTGAAAGAAAACTTGAGCGCTATCTCTCTGGCCCTCCTGTTTCCTGGAGGGGTAATGGGCAGCCCCTAGGCCAAGGGCATCAATCACAGATTCCCCACAAGTGGAGGATGCCTCGCCGTTGGGAAACTAAAAGGCCACAGGTAAAGGGGTGAACCCCAGGATCCACAAGGGAAATTATTACTGTTGGCATCCCAAAGACAGAAGAAAGAACAAAGTAAGTCCTTTATAAAGGAATGGTCGAGAATTCCTCCAGGCCACTAATTTAAGAAACAAGTAATTCACTTAGTAGGCAAATAAGAAAATTACAGACATTAGCGTGGAATGAAATCAATCCAGTCCAGATAAAGCTACTGAGAATCTCTCTTGGCTCAACACAATAGTCTACCATCTCTCCACAGGCCAAGCAGCGCTCAGCGATGTTTGGGATGAGCTGATCTACAAGCCACCGCCTGGACAGGGGAGGAGGCAAAGATTCTACTCAATACACATACACACACACACACACACACACACACACACACACACACACACACACACAGATGCACGCACATCCAATACCATGTGAGCAAACATTTGTAAGCACAATCTCATCTCACCTTTTAGAGCCATTTTCTGCAACCCAACAGAGGAGGATTTTTTGTTGTTGTTTGCTTGTGTGTTTGTTTGTTTTGCCTATCCTAGGGCTTGAACTCAGGGCCCGGGTGCTGTCCCTAAACTTCTTTATGCTCAAAGCTGGCACTCTACCACTTGAGCCATAGCACCACTTCCCACGTTTTCTGACTGGTTTACTGAAGATAATAGTCCCCTGGACTTTTCTGCCCTGGCTGGCTCCAAACTGTAATCCTCAGATCTCAGCCTCCAGAATAACTGGGATTATAGGTGTAAACCACCAGCACCCAGCTCCAAAAGAGTGTTTTGTTTGTTTAATTTACAATGTCCCTCACATCAAGCACAAAGCAAATTGTGATCAACTCACAGAATGCTAGGACCTTCCACAGATAATAAGCTGGAGTCTTTATAGGCAGTATCTGGTACTCAGCATGGAAGACCTGTCATTGCATTAGGTCAGTATTGGCTTAAACTTTGTAGCTCGTAACTTGCTTGATTCAGAGAGAATCCAAAGGCTTGAGACATGATTTTTTGGGGGGTGTGCCCCTACTGGGGCTTGAACTCAGGGCCTGGGCACTGTCCCTTAACTTTTTTACTAAAGGCAGGTACCAGTGCTGTACCACTTGAGCCAAACCTCTAGTTCCAGCATTTTGGGTCGTTACTTGGAGATACAAGTCTCATGGGCTTTCCTGCCCAGGCTGGCTTCAAACCTCAATCCATGGATCTCCTCAGTAACTAGAATTACAAGCGTAAACCACCAGACCCAGCTTGGGATGTGCATGCTTTTCACATACAAACATAAAACTGCTGTTTTCACACCACAATATCCATGATGTCTTTCATGGGATCCTCACAATTGCTCCTTTTTCCTTTAGCACACTCTGAAGGTATGTATCAAATATCAAAAATAAATACATGAAATAAAATGCTTATCTCATTCCTCTCTAAGTACCCTGCATCAAAATAATTGACCATTGAGAGCCAAGATTTTGGCAAACAAGTGTAAAACCAACTACTTTTACATGGTGCCTCTTTTCCTGAGTAGGCTGTTCATAGAGGTCTCAAGGAACTTTCAAGTGAGTAATTAACTTAGTAAACAAGTAAGCAAAAAGTCACAGACATTAACATGGAATCAAATCAAGTCGCCCCAAATGACTCCTACATGTGAGAGTAGATTGAGTGTTCTCTTTTAAAAAATCAATAGAGAGTCATCACATGTTGACATTTCCTATTGATAAATTGTGTTTTGTTTTGTTTTTATGAAATGTCATATTGACAACTAGAGACTTCTTGACATTCATCTCAGGAGATACTGGAACTCTCTGTTCGTGAATCTTAAAGCTACTATAACAGCCACACATGATGGTGACAAGATGAAGTCCACATTTCCACTAGGAACCCAGATCCAACACCAACACCAAGATGTGGCCGGAAGAAGATTCTGAAGGACCGCGGCTTAGACTGTGCTCACTGGGATGTTCTGCAGAAAATCAGAAACAATTCCAAAACAACACAAGGTGCACCAAAGCTCTGTTCTCAAATTGTTCAACTGAGTCTTGGGAAAGGTAGCTTTGTTTCTACTTTTTTAAAGTTGGTAAGATACTTTATTAGAAGAGAAATATGGGACTGGGAATGTGGCATAGTGGTATACTGCTTGCCTAGCATGCATGAAGCTCTGGGTTCAATTTCTCAGTACCACATAAACAGAAAAAGCCAGAAGTGATGCTGTGGCTCAAGTGGCAGAGTGCTAGACTTGAGCAAAAAGAAGCTCAGGGACAGTGCCCAGGTCCTGAGTTCAAGCCACAGGACTGGCAAAAAAAGAAGGAGGAGGAGGAGGCAAAGGAGGAGGAAGTGGTGGAGGAAGAAGAGGAGGAGAAAGAGGAGAAGTAAGTATGACAGAGAAAGAGAACACGTGGTATAGATATGTCCAAGTCAGCTATTTTGTACTGTCTTTCTTGTTACACAGCTGGGGCTTGGATTAAATAGGGAACATTGGGTGGTTTTCTGATTGATGGATCTTCTTTCTCTTGCCGGTAAGGTTGTGATTTACTGTCCTATCCTTATATCTTCATTCTGGTGTTGTGCCTGTAATCTTCAGTCTTCAAGTTCAAACTTATCATTATAGGACTGTTATATACAACTTGGTGTCTGCCTAAAGCTTCTAGAATCAAATGTTGATCTCCCAGGTTGGGGGGGAAAAAGAACCTTGTCTAGAGGTACTATGCTCGTCTTTTCTTTTCCTCCTTCCTTCTTTCTTGTCCTTTCTTTTTCTTTCTTCCTTTCTTCTTTTTTTCTTTCCTTTCTTCCATCTTTTCTTCCTCTTTCTTTCCTTCTTTCTGACTTTCCAGCTTTTTTCTTCTTTTTAATTACTGAAGACTCCTGTTTTAGAGAAAGCCCTAATTGCTTCATTTTGAGATGTTGTGTTTAACCTCAGGAAATGGTGTTATAAGACCTGGCAAACAGCTTTCTGGTTGTTTCAATCAGTATCAGATTATGAGGTCCAGCCGGGTAAGAACCCTATTCATTTTCTTGGCCTGTCATCTTGATCTTATTTGAATGTCTGGGGAGCTGGAGGTGCTTAGCAGGGCCGGGACTTCAGGAGTGGGGGTGGGTGGATGGGGGAGAGCTATGCTATGTGTTGGAGACACTGAAAGTTTTCATTTTGACTCCTTAATGAGAGCGACCTCTGACACGGGCTGATGAGTTCCATGCCTGTCCTGGTGTGCTTTTTTTGAAAACATTTGACACTGGTCACAGGTCTGACAGGGATATGACTAATGAAGTCGTGGTATAAAAATAATGGGCTGCAATTGCAAGTCATTTGCATGAAACCCAACTCCTTAAAAACTTGTCTCTGTTCACTTTCTGTTTTCTAAATGAGTCAATAATATGAATCAGATGGCTTGATGGGAACAGGCGCCCCAATACTCCTTCTATAAGTTTGGTAAATTAGTTGGCATTTGGTGCAATTTTTGTTGCCTTGAGGCCTGGTTTAAATTGGACTGTAGTTACTAAATTGCCAAGGCGATTGCAGAATGTGTAGGATAATACATAATACCTTGTTTTTCTTAGGCAATCATCGGAGTGCTTCTTGTGAGGTCAAAGCATCCAGACAGCTCTTTACGAAGAATAGCAACTGAGGGGGAACGATGGAGAAATGGGAGGAAGAGGCTGGGGGAAGGGACAGGAGTGGAACAATAAAAGAAAGAAAAAGGGTAAAAGTAGAAAGAAGAAATCAAGCACATTGAAAAGAACGCAGTAAAATGAGTTGGGATTCAAAAACACAAAGGGAGAGGAAGCCTAAGGGGAAGAAAAAGATGATGAGAAGGAAAATCGACAAACAAATGCAGTAAAGTTAGGGAAACGAGGGACATGGAAAATAGGAAGAAAGGTTTTAAAGAGAGAACTGTAAAACAGAAACTACCCCATGTGTCAGTTTATCCTGTAACACTATTTATCCTCACACCATTTATCTTCACAAGGTGCTAAGCATCCACTAAGCAAAAGCCCTGGCTTAGAGGAGTCCATCCAAAGATCAATTCTTCCCCCTGCCTTTTTTTTTTTTTCTTTTGGACTGTGTGACCTAGCTAAAGTGTCTAATGTGTTGTCTCTTCACCTCAAATTACCTCTTTCATGGAGAAGTATTCAACAAAACACAACTCCATTTTACCAGCTGAGCCACAGGGAGGCATATTTCTAGAATTTTCCTCCTGTGAGGCTTGTCAATGATCATTTAAATACAAGATTTCTTTTATGATTTGTCTGTTGTATATTTAGGATTTTTTTTTGCTTATCTGATATATATGACCAAATTAAATATCATTTGTCCCTAAACTTAAATAAAAAGAAATACAAATGACTTACAGATCTATACAAATGTAAAGGACGAATAAGCCAAAGAAGAGTTGTTTAGTACAAGGGGAAGTACACACCGCTTGGGAATGAACTGGCCCAGCGACCTGGAAAACTTTCCCTGATCTCACTGAGCCTAAGTTTCCTCAATCACAAAGTAAAAGATTCAAAGATTAGGTTTTTGTAAATGTCTAACACAGTACCTGGTATAGCAAAAAACAGCTAGAATAAAAAGAGTGAGTGAGAGAACAAGACAGGAGGTAAGAATCTCACATCCTTTCCTGCCCTGGCTGGCTTCAAATTGTAAGCCTCAAGACTCAGCCTCCTGAGTAAACAGGATTACAGGTGTGAGTGAAGATTGATTTGACAAATATTTCATTTGGCCTAATTCTTATAAACTGATCAATCATAATTACTCTTAGTTCATTAGAACAGCCAGTCTGACCGCCTCAAACCCCAATTATTCTGGACACACAAGCATTTGTTCTATGAATTCCTGTTCAGGAAATGTAATTTACTTATCTACATGGAGTTTCTGGATCAATTAGAAGGTTTTATAAAAAAGTAGGAGAGAGATTCATTGATGAAGAAGACACTAACATTAAAAGGCAGTATGGGGACCTTAGAATACGTATTAGAATATCAAAGAGCTGTTCTTTAAGAAACAAAATACAATTTCATAAAGACAGAAAGGAAATGAAGAAAGCTTAAAGAGGAGTTGGAGCCATGGCTCAGTTGGTAGAGAACCAGCCAAAGAACAAGAAAGCATCAAGTACAGACTTGGAGTCTGAATCTCAGACAAAAATAAAAAGAAAGGCTTAATGACACCCACATTCATTCTTTAAATTTGAGTATAGGAAAACACCCAAATATGAACTGCTTCTTGCTATAATCATTATAGCTAAGGACTATATAAAGTGGCCACACAGATCCTCATTACGTTCATTGTTTAAAGAATGATGACCCTGAAAATGAGTAACATACAAAAAAACTAATAAATAAACACAGGAATGAAGAAACAAACCTTCAGAGGAGAAGAACAAACAAATCCTAGTTATTTCAAAACTAGTTATCTTACTGGGCACCAGTGGCACCCAGCTACTCCAGTGGCTGGGATCGAAAGATCTTGGTTCTAAGCCAACCTATGCAGTAAAGTTCATGAGACTCTTATCTTATGAGCCACCAAAAAAAAAGCAGGAAGTGGCTCAATTGATAAAGCATCAGTCTTTTTTTTTCAGACATCAAGTTTCTTTATTAATAGATGACACCTTACAGGTTAATCATCTTTAGTGATGGCTTTGGCTTTAAATTTCATGCTAGAATTTGGCCTGGCACTTCTGTATCACATGATGGGACTGGCCATCATAAGAATTAAAGTGACTTGGCCCTCTTGTACTGTCTTACGCAGATGTTCATCACCTTTACAGATGAATAACTGTCTATCCCCCGTTAAGTTTCACTGTGGCTGCGGACACTTGTTGTTCTACCTACACTAAGCTAATCTGGTGATTTGTGGGTTCAGAAAGTATGTGAAGTTAGGAGATATCCTTGAGTCCTTATTCTAGAGTAAAGGACATGAAATAGTATAAGTACTATATTCTGTGAAATCCTGACCCCACACTTGATTCAGCTCAACAATAGTTACATTGTTTAGTATGCACCTGTCACTAACATACCAATTCAGCTAATTTACATGATTCTCTAGCACCCACTGGAGGGTCTGGCACAAGGAATGTGTTCACCATGTGTTCGTGGAATGAATACAACAGAATATATGAAGACCCAACCCCCGTCATTGAGTAGCTTATGCTTAAACAATTTTACAATAATGCTCTGCCCAGATAAAGCATCAGTCTTGATCAAAAATCTGTGGACGGCACCCAGGTCTTGAGTTCAAGCCCACAAATATAAAAAAGAATCATGATCTTGGTTCTAGAGATCAAGAATCAAATGTGAATGAATCTTAAGAGAATCATACTGACCCTTCATCCTCCATTTCCACAAATTATCAAATAAGAGAACAGGAGATGGATAGAACATAAAAAACATTTGAATGTTAGTAAATATTGGAAGGACATAGGCAATCATGGTTATGGATTAGAGATCTTACAATCCTGTCTTAGATGGTTTGTGCCTTTACCTGCCTGAAGGCCAAATACTAAATATTACCAAATGTGTGGTTCCATTATCTCAGACTGATGTCATCACCAACATGTAGGAATGAGGCAGAGCACTGAATAATGCTGAAAGGAAGACTTAAGGATTGAAGAAGATGCTGACAGACTGAAAATCTAGGGTTAGATTTCTCCAAAGATTAGGATTCCATACAAATAAAAATGTATTGATGTAGTAGTGTGTGTTTTCTTTGTATGTGTGTATTTGGCTGATTTCTCTTATTAAACCACAAGTTTCTTGAGAGTAAGAGGCATATATATTCATCTTCGTTGCCTTCCTACGTCTCCACTACACCCAAGATCTCTTAATCCTATGGCTAAGAATCCTATGGCTACTGACATCTGTAATATTTTACCTGCAGGTGCTCTGTCAGCCTGGTTTGGTGTCAGTCCAGAGAGTTGGTCAGCTATTTTACTATCATTTGGTGGGGGCATTCAGCACATAAACCATTATAAGGCTCACAAATTCATGAGGTCTGGCCCTGCCTAGGTAATTGGAGATGGGATCAAAATTCAATAAGTCTAAGATCTTTTTTCATAGCAACACAAACATTAATACCAGCTAATATCACTAGCCAAATAGCCCTTTCAGATCAAAGGCTCCCAACCCCGGATTACAGTCTTTCCACATTTTTTGCTCAGGCTGGACTCAAACATCAATCCTCTTATTCCAGCCTCCTGAGTAGCTGAGCTTACAGGAATGAAACATTCTGCCCAGCCCCTAAATTTGTCATATTCCTTTGCAAGAGTTCATATGTACACAACCAGCAAGTTGCAGTATTCTGTTTCAGAAGAGAGAAAATGTTGGTGATCAACAGCTTCATGCAGCAGAACTAAATCCCACAATCCCCCCCCCGTGTGTGTGTGTGTGTGTGTGTGTGTGTGTGTGTGTGTGTGTGTGTGTGTGTGTGTGTGTTGGAACCTGGTGCTGTTAAAGTAGGAAGACCAGGCCTGGCGGATGCCATCTTGGCCACATGTGGACGGTAGGGTCTGGCATCTTGTCTTCAAGGTAGGGGGAGGTAAACACACACACACACACACACACACACACACACACACACACACACACACACACACACACACACACACACACACACACACCACCGCCTCCCAGGTAATGGTGTGCATGAATCCCAGAGGCAGGGGCAAGCACTTGGCTGATAGGTTGCTAAATCCATCAGTCTAGTGCCTGGGTCTGGGAGTTTCCTGTGACCCCACCCCCTGACCTGACTCTATGTTGGCCTGGGCCAGCTCAGGCACCATTTCACCATGACATTGTGTCTCCATGTTCGTGTCCTGTCTCTGTGTCCTGGATCTTCTCCTGTCACCACAGCATCCCAATTCAACTCTCCATTGGAGCTGAATTGGTTCGTTGGTATTGCTTTTGTTCTTTCTTTCCTCTCGGGCCTTCATGGCTCAGTTTCCTAACAGTGTTGAGTGTGTTTGCTGGCTGCTGGCCTTTGAAACAGGAGTCCAACCATGCAGTCAGGGCCTTTTAATAAACACTCCAAGATTCGACCTCTCAAAATGTGGCTTCTCTGTTTTCTCACCATATCTCTGAGCAACTGTGCTCAAAGCTAGTGCTTGACCACTAGAGCCACAGCTCCACTGCCAGCTTTCTAGTGATCAGTTGCAGATAAGAATCTCCTGGGCTTTCCTGCCTGGGCTAGCTTTGCACTGTGATAATCAGATCTCAGCTTCCTGAGTAGCTAGAATTACTGGGCCTGAGCCACTGGGACCCAGCTCAATTTCTATTTTTTAATGCCTTCTTTTCAACATCTTCTAAATGCTTGTCTAATCGGCAAGGGATCTTAAAGCTACATTGTTCACTCCATTTCTCTGTAAGCCAAACAGGATCAAGAATACTTTTAACCCTCAGAAGGAAGGCTTTATTGAGAATTGGATGGAATTTTATCAGGGTACTGTTCAATTTAAAACTTTTTGACATCATAAACCACCCTTCACATTTGAATTTCTTCTTCCATTTTCCCCTCACCTTTATATTTTAAGCATCTAAAGGCCCAAACTAGTTTTCCATCTAGTTAGCATAATTTATTTATCGTCTTGGACATAGATTTGCGATGTAATGTAAATAACAATACTATTTTGCATGGCTATTGAACCTCTAGAAATTCTTTACCGACATTAATTTTCCCAATCCTCCTTAAGGAATAGGTGAACACTGGTATTATTAAGACTAAAGCTAATGAAATCCAGCTTGAAGAAGAACATATTTACAAGAAAGTTTTAATTTCCCATTTGTCAGCTCAGCATTATATTGGCATTTATTTGTGTTTCACTAGCTTTGAAAACAAAAACAAACATCTGTCTTTATAATATCCCTTAGGATCATATAATTTCAATTTAGATTCCTCTCCAGATAGGAGGCTGAGTTTGGGTTATTAGTTTGTTCATTTATTTTTTGTTTTAACACACATCTGTAGCTACCGGACACTAAAACTCAGTCTGACCAGATGCACAAATAAAATCCCTCAGCCCAGTGGGTCCTAGCAATTCAACCATGTGGCGATATTCTTTTTGTCCCATAGTACCAGAGTTTGAACTCAGGGCCTCAAGTTTGTTCAGCTTGCTTGCTCAGCTGGCTCTCTACCACTTGAACCACACCTCCAACCCTGCTTTTTCTTAGTTATTGTTAAGATGAAGTCTTGCAGATTTTTCTTTGAACTAAGATGCTCCAAGTCTCAGCCTCCTGATTACATGCATGCTAGGAATTACATGCATGAGCCATTAGAGCCCAGATTGTGTGCTTACTTTCAGCAGTGACTTCCATCTGACTACATTACTACATTATTACAGTAATTGTGGTAATTGTAATAGTAATTATTGAGAACTGGATGCCAGTTTCTAGTCTGAGCACCTTACACATCTAGCTTTTGCAGTAAGCCAAATGCTATTATTATCTTCTACTTTTCAAATGTGGTTTATTTATTGGGCAACTGTATTTTGGTTAGGCACTTCACAATGCTATGTCTATCAATAATTCCTACAATAGAGAAACAATCACCCCTCCACATTGATTTAGAAACGTTTACGCAAAAAGCTGGGCGCCGGGTGGCTCACGCCTATAATCCTAGCTACTCAGAAGGCTGAGATCTGAGGATCACGGTTCAAAGCCAGCCTGGGCAGGAAAGTCCATAAAACTCTTTATCTCCAATTAACAACCAGAAAACCGGAAATGGCACTATGGCTCAAGTGGTAGAGCACTAGCCTTGAGCTGAAGAGCTGAGGGACAGCACTCAAGCCCAGACTTCAAGCCCCACAACCAACAAAAAAAAAAAGAAAGAAAGAAGGAAAGAAATGTTTACGCAAAAGCCTAGAATTGTCCAACTCTGTCTGATAATCGCTTCCCTTTCTTAAGCACTGAAAAAATCAGTGACACAGATTGATTGTTGTTGTTACATGTCATGGTTTCTATCAGAGGATGGTGGCCATTCATCACATGTAAACCCACATGTGAACACAAATGAAACAAAAAGTCAGCACAAAAGGAGAACCAAGCCAGCCAGTTTTTTGACTGCCAGGTGAACAAAAAAGGAAGAGGAAATACAAATCTTTGTTGGAATCTAACAAATCTTGATTTTCAATATCCTATACTAGAATCATGCAAACTTAATTCTAGATTAATTTTTTTTAATCTTTAGATGAAATTTTTAGGTATAATTGCACATATGATTGTTTGACTGTGTTGAGAGCAGGGTGCTGCGGTGCATTCCTGTAATCTCAGCACTTGAAAAGCTGAGGCAGGAAGATCTCAAGTTCAAGGCCACCTGAGCTACATAGGGAAAAATGGTCTCAAAGAAAATAAAATTCTACTGATCTGGCTAATCATAGCCTAATGCTTCATGGAACAAAAGATGTCCAGTTCCACATCAAGGCCCTTTGTCTTTGAAAAAATGCAGCCAAGAAAGTATATCATATTTAAATTAATCTTTGTATCCCAAATTAATTGCCTTATGGTTTTGAGCCAAAAATTGGCAAGAATAACCATGAACTCCAAGCTGTTCCATCTTACAGAGTTAACTGAATTGTGATAACCATTCAAAATGTTCCTCTCCATCCCATTTCTATTGCTGAAACTGGAAGATAATTACCAACACATAGAGCCTTAATCATTTCACAAAGAGACATCTAAACATCTGTGTGTCATTTCAGCTTTGGAGGAGTCTTTGTATTTTCCATACTATAGGGCAATTTTCAACTTACACACTTGTTTTATCCAACAGCAGAACATATAATCACAAAACATCATGTCTTTAGCCACCTCCTAGATGACTTTTTCCTAGGCTGTAGTGAGTTATACAAATTCCTTTTGGTTGTTTTTTTTTTTTTTTTTCATTTTCCCTTAATGATTTTGGAAGGTAATTTTCTTTTGTGTCTTTTTATTTTCTTCATAGGCTACCAAATGATGAGTCTCTCCCCTTCCCTGATTCTTCACATTAAAAGTTCTGCCATCCTGTAAGAGGTTTAAGTAATATGTTCACCAGAGTTCAGAGGTGAAGAGAACAGAATTTCAAAACCACACAATTGATGTGGAAATGAAATCCATTCGTTGCCCGTTCCCCTGTCAGGCTTCTGGGAAGACCTGCGTATAATAGGCTACTTGATTTGTGTGATGGAGAGATTTTTTTTAAGCTTTCTAAGAAGAAGAGGGAAAAAAGCCATACTGATTTCTAGGCTCATCTATACTTCTTTTCCTGGATTTTATGTGGAAACATTTTAGAACTCCCAGTTTCCATACTAAATCTGTTTTCTAGTTAATTAATCCTGCATTCATCCACATGACCCTGTCTCATGAAAGGCCACACTGGTAAGTAGTGGATGTCAAAGAAGGCCTTTTACAGTATTTAGGTATACATTGTTTTTTTTTTGTTTTTAAACAATGGATGCTGTGTATAAAAGTGGAGCACATCGACTACAGAAATGTAAATCTTGGGTTTTTAAGTAAATTAAATGTACCTTTTAAGGCTTTTCTTCAATACACAAAAAAAGCATGACTATTCCAACTCTATATTTTTAAGTTTATCATCTTTCATGTTCTCAACTAAGAAAATGAACTCTATTCTGAACTCTATGCAGAAGCTTCTAAGAATGACCAACAACTCTCTTTTTGCTTCCTTCCAGAATCTTCAAGGTTTTGTTGGGGGTGGGGAGAACCCTCCAAATTATTAACTTGCTGATTTTCCATTTTATTCAATATTAAAACGGCAAACACAAAAACTGGGGTATTAGCCAATATCATTAGTTTCCCACAGGAACTTGGGGCTTTGAGTATGACAGCTAAAAGGATGACGGGCCAGACACCAGAGGCCACACCTGTAATCCTAGCTACTTGGGAGGCAGAAGATAGGAAGCACTGTGGTTCAAGGCCAACCGTAGGCATAAAGCTCATGAGATCCTTTCTCAGCCAGTAGCTGGATACAGCGGCAAATGCCTATCATTCCAGCAACTGTGGAAGCATAAATAGTCAAAGTACAGTATATCTAAGTGCAAAATACTATGGTTAAAGCCCTTTGAATAATTAATATGCACTAATCTTAAAAGAATTCTCCTCTCACACCTGGCATTTCCTGTTCACTCCCCCCCACAAGCCCCCACCCCCTCTCCACCGCCCCAGTTGTCCTCTCTGGATTTCTCAGGAGTGGGAAATGTTCACCCTTCTGTCTACCCTGTTTTACACCTAGGTCAGAGGCAAATAAACAACAAACTACCAACAAACTCCAGCACAGTTTACTTTGGGTTTCCCTTTCTATAAACAAGGACAAAATAGCAAACTTTCTTCATAGCCATCCCTTTTACTCATTTATTTTTCTAATGTGTCATATTTCTGGGAGAGAATCTTCTGGTTGGCTACTAAATAAGTACAAAATTGCAACCCCTATTGCTGAAGAGGATGAGGCAAAAAACACAAAGAAGATGAAGGCTGCAGTAGATTCAGCAATGCAGCTACCTTGGGTGACTGGCTACCATGACAGTAGATCACATGCCTGTTCTGGTGAGCCAGCCACCTGGCAAACCAGCTCCCACAGAGCACGAACCAGTGTGGAGCTGTCCTGCATGCTTCTCAGATGCCAATTTGCTTAACAGACTAGAAATGGAAAAATCAGGATAAGTCAGGATAAGGTCCTTGCCTCACCAGACACTGATACACCTGTCATCCTAGCTACTCAAGAGGCTGAGATGTGAGGATCACAGTTCCCAGCCAGCCCAGGCAGGAAAGTCTATGAGACTCACATCTCTAACTAGCCACCTGAAAGCTAGAAATGGAGCTGTGGTTCAAGTGGTAGAGTTCTGGCCTTGAGCACAAAAACTAAAGGAAAGGCCCTAGCACTGAGTTCAAGCCCCAGGACACTCACTCACACAATCTCTCTCTCTCTCTCTCTCTCTCTCTCTCACACACACACACACACACACACACACACACACACACACACACCCTTACATCGTTTCTCTAGGACTCAGGCCCATCAAGTAGGTCAGAGGGAAGGATGAGCTTTCAGATCTCGGCTATATGTCAGACACCATGCTAAGGCTTTTACATGCACCTGTCATTTACTCTCCTCAGCTGAGCTACAGTGTGATTCTTATATTTTTCCCTAGTACATAAGGGAAAACTGAGGTTGGTAAAGGCCTCAAAACCACTTCACAGTGACTAGGAAATAGTCATCTTGTGTTACACCACTTCCTTTCTTTCAATTAGGATGAAAGTTTGTCCACATTAAACCAGCAGAGACAAAAGTGCTTGTGTGTGTCTGTCCGACATGGAATCAGATTTTGGCTAAGATACTAATCTGGGATACTTACTTTTCTACTAATGAGAAGAAATAGGAAGTTGCCCCATGTAGCATAGGACCGTGCAGAAAATACGCAAGGTCTATTACAGAACCTATTAAAGGAGACATAGATGGCATACTTGATAAACACTCCCTCATTGAAGTAAAACTGAGCAAATTGAATACAGATGGGATACTCTGGTTTCTCTTCAGACATCATATATATTTTGTCTTTTACTAAGCACAGATGGGCAGTGTTCTGTCAAAACCAGTGGTTTATGCAAGGATGCCAACTTCAGGGTGCGAGGCACAACTGACATGGAATACTATGTTTTGTTGTTCTGGCAGGATTTGAATTCAAGGTCTTCCTGTTTGCTGGGCTGGTGCTCTACCACTTTAGCCAGGCCTCTAGCTCAGCATTTTGCTGGTTATTTTGGAGATGGAGTCTAACAAACTTTTCTGGCCAGGTTAGCCTTGAGATCCTAGCCTCTAAGTGATAAAGATTACAGGCATGACCCACCAGTGTGCAGCTGAAATACTACTTCTTAAAGAACTAGAAAAAAGTCCAGACTTCAAAAGCCTCTCAGCCATCTCAGTTATTAGTGGAGAAAGACTTTAAAACACCAATAAAATCACTTTGTACATCGTTTATTACTTTGTACATATCATTAGACTTAACCATGTAGTAAACTTTATATTACACCCAAATTATAAGGTGGGGTTAGTCATTCAAAGAAGTGTCGGGTTTGTGAAACCCCAAAAGTAACCTCCTGCAGGTATTCTGTAGGCTGTACACTGAGAAAGCTCCAGAACGATTACAGAGTTCAATGCCTGATACACCAAGTGGACAGAGAGTCTAGAGATTCCCTAACAAAAGCTGTGTAGGAAAAGTGGGTGTTGGTAGCTCATGCCGTCATATAATCCTAGCTATTCAGGAGGCTGAGATCTGAGGATCATGGTTTAAGGCTAGCCTGGGTAGGAAAGAGTCCCTGAGGTTTTTTTTCTCCAATTAACCAGCAAAAAGTCAGAAGTAAAGGTGTGGCTCAAGTGGCATAGCACCAGGCTTGAGCGATAAAGCTAAGGGACAGTGCCCAGGCCCAGAGTTCAAGACTTAGTGCCAAGTGGAAAAGAAGAAACTGGGAGAGGAAAAAGAGGAGGAGGGGAAAGAGGGGGGAGGAGGGGGAGGAGGGAGAGGAGAGGGAGGAGGAGACTACAGGAGTGTCTCTGTGCATGCATGTAGACAGAAGGCCATGTGAAGACTTAGTGGAATGCATGTGCTAAAGCAAGGCCTTTCTAGAAACCAGGCGCTTTGATCTTGGACTTCCAGCCTCTAGAACTGGAGAAACAAAGTTCCATTATTTAAGCAATGTGGTCCATGTAGGGGGATTCAGTTTCCCTGGAATTGTCATGTCCACTCCACATGCACATACCTGTACATAACTGGACAAATAGCTAAGAGTAAAGCCAGCACGTTCTGCTAGCACTCTATTACGACCTGTAACCATGACCTGCAACTGACTGTCTATTCCACTTGAATGAATGAACCAATGCAACAAGGCACAGACTGGAGAACATGATCTCATATTCAGGACAAATAAAATTAAAACACAGACTATTATCATAGGTAAGGGTCTTTCCTACAAAGATTCAGCACCATGGGTCAAATACCATGCTCTCCAGGTACACAAAGATAAAAATTCTTTCCCAAAAGGAAAGTTCCACTGATAATAATAAGCACTTTTTTTTTTAATGTCCAGGGAGATGACCTAAAACCGTAATGTAGAGAATAAGTTCCCACTACAAATGCTCTTGAAACACTCATGCTGATGTTGTTTCTGGTCCCAATCCCCTTTTCACCTTCATTTTTCCAGAAACCAAGCAACCAAGTGAGGTGGCCGTTGACTCCTCTAGAGAGAAAACAGAAGGCCAGGGACTGGCTCCACCTGCTGCTCTCTCGCCCAGTGATGTACCCGCAACCATCCCTCTGCTCACTCTCTACACGCCTCAGTCCACCTGCCAGAAACAAGCCCCAGAAACCAAAACAAGCACTATATGCAAATATCTACACTAGGGGCCAAGCCCTGGTAGCTCCCACCTGGAATCCTAGCTACTCAGGAGGCTGAGATTTGAGGAGTTGAGGATCATGGTTCAAAGCCAGCCTGGGAAGAAGTCCATGAGATTCTTATCTCCAAATAACCACCAGAAAACCGGAAGTGGTGCTATGGCTCAGCTAGTCTTGTGTTGAAGAGCTGAGGGGACAGTGTCCAGGCCCAGAGTTCAAGCCACATGACCGACCGAAAAAAAAAAAAGGAGTAAAATAAAATAAAATAAAGTAATAAAATGGTAGACTAGAATAAAATAAGGAGGCCTCTTGCTCACCAGCTTTCTGGTCATCCATCAGCTGATTGCATCCTACCTGGCCAGCATGTGCTTCCTTATACTTTCACACGAACACCAACTTCCACCTCTCCCCTCCCGCCATGTCCTCTTACTTCCTCACCCCTGCTCTTATTGTACTTAACCTCTACCCCTTGGGGGACCCATTATCCCTTCCCTTCCCCAAGGCCCAGTTCAGACTCAACCTTTGCTAGCTTTATCCAAGCACACAGCCTCTCCCTGTCCTGCAATTCTAGAGTTCTTACCACTCAGTCCACAGAACCACAACCTGGTGCTTGATAAAGGACAGAGAAGCTTGTGTTTTCTTTCACCTGAGTTAAAAGTCTACTTCTTAGAGTTCCTTGGCACCACCCCCATTTCCCCCCCATCCAGAGTCCCTCAAACAGCTGCCAACATTTTTTTTTCCATTACGCATAGATGTGCTCTAGAAACCTACCAACGGAAATTCCACTCACATTTTAGAATGCAAAAATCCCATGATATTCCTAACATAAAACTTATTAGCACTATTGAAGCATTAGATCTTCCCCTACACCTCCAATTCCTTCCTCCCCTTGCTCCCAAACTTTCCGGAGCTAACTCTATCAAAGCACCCACCACGCTTGACTATGCCAGAGTCATAATAACATGAGAGTAGAAACTTATACTCCTGTCTCAAGGGCAGGGGTAAAATACTACTCATCTTTGTTCTGGCTTCTACTTATACAGGTATCCACAAGTATATATTATAACGATAAAAATATAGACCTGTACATGAGTGCACACATGCACTCATTAAATACATGACATCCATGCATGCTATGTATTTATATCAGGTATACTTAGATATATGCGAATACATCATGTAATAGACATGATATGCCTATATGTATCTAAAATGTAATATATGTGAAACTATAAAATAAGAGATAGGCACTTATTCACTTATGTATTAGTTGCTAAGTGTTTGCCAAAGGACAAGTCATTAGCAATGTTCTAACTTCACCTTGTACTCTACAGATAGCAGCAGACTTAGAAAAATGAGTTTTCCAAGTTGACAGTTGGTCAAAACAGGATAGAAGGTTTGGAAAGCAGCTTCATCCTAAATCCCACAGGAAAACAGCATGAAGACGTCCGTTGGGACTAAAAGGTATTACAGCTGGGATGAGATGCTAAAGAAGAAAACCTCTCTGTTGAGCAACTATTTGGGGTTCCCTGGGCAAACACTGCACACTGCACACCCAATTGAGTCTGTCAGCATGGCTTACAATGCTTACAAAGTCCAGGCACTGTCCGCATGCTCCAATATCAGTCCTCAACGCAGGCTCAGAGCTACCTAATTTGAATCCCTAGGTAGTCCAGGAATCCATCTACAGTTCTCTACAGCATCTCAGGAGGATTCTCTGCCCACCTACTTTGATTACAACTGCCCACACCGAGCTGAAAATGGAACAAGATACACCAGACAAGGCAGCTGCTTCTACACGCGGCATCTCAGCCACCAGGACACAACCGGGGCGGCTGGATTTCAATATGGCATCCAAGCTCCTCTTCCTTCTTTCCTTCTTCTCTCCATCCCTTCCTCCCTTGACTTCTTCCCTCTGTCCTTTCTTCTTCCCTCCTTCTTTCCTTCCTTCCTTTCCTATTTCTTTCCTTTCCTTTCCTCTTACCTCCTCCCTTCCTTCACTCCTTTTCTCCTCTCCCACATTTTCGCTTCTTCCTTCCTCCTTCCTTCCCTCTTTCTGTCCTTTCTTACTTCTTTCCTTTTTTCTTTCCTCCTTCCCTTCCTCATTCTGCCCTTTATTCCTTCTTTCCTTCCTCCTTCTTTTCTACCTTCCTTCCTTCTTTCCTTGCTTCCTTCCTTCCTTCCTTCCTTCCTCTTTGCTTCCTTCCTTCCCTTCTTCCTTCCTCTCCTCTCCTGTCCACCCCTCCCTCTAGGGAGGAGACCATGCATGTGTGATGGGGAAATCTTTCTTCCTCCAAGCTGCACTCTGCATCTCTATATTTTGTAAAGCATTTGTCATCCCCTGCCACCAAGTCACACTTCTCTGTGGAGAACAGCTAACCCCTGGTTCAAAGTGTGAGGGAAAAGGCCCAGGTGGCTTTCTGGGGGAAAAAAAACAAAAACAAAAACAGCTCATTTCCAATTTTCTATGCGCACCTAAAGTTGATGTCTTCTTCTGCCCCCACCCTGCCCCTTCCTGGCCGTCTCTTCTTAACTTCTAGTGCCCATCCCTAAAGCAAGGGTCCTCAGAACACAAAATCATATCCCGCCTCGCCTCAGGCTCCCTCTCGACGGCAGCACTGGGTGACACGCACTCTGTGGCCCAGTGGATCAGGCTGAAGTGCCACTATCATGGCCATAAAAGGACACAGGATGGCAAGAGACTCCCATCAGCCCTTCTCAAGCCTGGTTCTCCTCTGCCTGGGACAACAGAACAAGGACAGGGGCAGGCTGTGCAAAGGCAATGCAGGCCGTTCGATCCCACCCCAGTCCACCTGCAGGCCATGGGCACAGCTGATTTTTACAACAAAGGGAATCGAAGTGTGACGATGCTTCTATAATCCCACCAATATACTACAGAACCCGGCGGTGCAGCCGGCCTGATGGGTATACAACATTAGGCCACTAGACGTAAAGGTAATCCCAGCACTCAAGAGTTAGCTGGCCCAGGCAAAAATGTAAGACATTATATGAAGAAGGAAAAAAACCTACAATCAAAAAGGGTTGGAGGTGTGACTCAAGTAACAGAGCACAAGACTGAGTTCAAGTCCTAGTACTGCAAAAAATAATACTATTCATAATAATAAAGCTGGAACTATACACTAAAGTTAATGGAGGAAGAGGGGATAAGAAGGTTTGGACAGTGTGCTTTCGCCTAAACTGTTTGTTCTGAATGAATTGATTGACTGAAGTCTGACCAACAGTTTTCTTAAACAGTGACTTTCAAATTAGCCAGTAATTCAAATGAAATAATGCATTTTCTCTTTCCTCAAGACAGGCTGATGTGGCTACCACCTGAAATCAACAAATAAAGAAATTATCCTGAAATTATTACTACCAATTCAAAGTTTAAAAAGAATATGAAGCTTAACTTTTTCTACAGTGGCTATGCAGATTTCAGCAGTAGAAATTACAATTCTAGAGCAGAATGCACAGGAAGTAAAGTAGATGTAGAAAATTCATCTGTAAAGGCACACTACCAGCAATGGCTACCTAATTTAGCAGAATATATTACCTCTATGCTTCATAAATCTTAATTAACGCCGTTAGTTTTCTTATTATGTGCTCGAGCAATGCCCATTAAACTTAAACAGTTTCTACAAGTAATTATACACATATACACTTGAAAATTGCTTCACATATCCTGGGAATGTTGTCTACTAAATCAAAAACTTGCAGAATTTCATTAATGCAACATTTTTTTATCTCCCAAAAGTCAAATATGTCCCAGAGGAACCCATATATTCAATGTTGGCTTCTTATAATATAATTTAACGCTCACAAACACAACTAAAGTATTTAAACATTTACAGGGGTTGTCATAAATGCTTTTCTTATTTTTGATCAAATTCAACCTTACACTTAATGCAGTTAACTGTAGTTATTTAATTTAAAAACTTGAGATTCCAACCTCAAAAATTTATAACAATGCGAATGCAGTTACGTGGCTATAGGGTACGTGTGCTACAGGAATTCCATTTCTCAGCCTGAAACACAAACATGAAAACCATACAGGAGGTATTTTTTTAAGTAGACATTATTTTAAATATGTTTTGGCACAGTGAAGAAAAAAAAGAACTTGAAAGCCAAATGCAAAAATAGAACTGTTTTATTCATCTCAATAAGACATGAAAATATTCATAACAATAATGTTTTATTTCTATATTCTGAGATTTTTCAAATGCAAGTTAATAAGAAAGACAGTGTTGCCAGTTGCTGGTGGCTCACATTCTAACTACTCAGGAGGCTGAGATCTGAGGATTGCGATTTGAGGTCAGCCCAAGCAGGAAAGTCCATAAGCCTCTTTTAAAAAAAAAATAAGCTTTTTATTGTGAAAATACTGTACAGAGGGGTTACAGTTACATGAGCAAGGTAATGAGCACAGATGTGAGGGAAGGGATGGTAGGGGAAAAACAAAGGAGGATGCCTCTAATCTCCAATTAACCACCAAAATGCTGGAAGTGGAGCAGTAGAGTGTTATCCCTGAACAAAAAAGCTCAGGGACCTTACCCAGACCCTAAGTTCAAGTTCAAGCTCCAGGATCAACACACACACACACACACACACACACACACACACACAATATATATATATATATATACATATATATATATATATAATACACAGCATACTATATTATTTAATAGTATATATAGTATAATATAATATATATTATGTATTATAGTATATATAACATATAGTAAGATATATTATATATAATTGTGTGTGTATGTGTGGTGCTATTCAGAGTATTCCAGCTGTGCTAAGTTGGTAACTGAATAGAAAACATTACAGATAATTTCTCCATTTTTATCAAAGATGTAGGTTCTCAAATTCATTGAAATGTTACAGACAATCCTGTCATGTCCTATTGCTGACAAATGAGCAAAGTTAGCTTTTGGGGACAGTACCACTGCCTTAAAAACAGGCACTATAAAGGGTGAACAAGTGTAGCAGTGGTACTCACTGGACACTATGTTGAAAATGAACCATACAACTTGTGGGTGGAGATGGGAGGGAAAAACTGGGAGGGAGAGAGACGGAATGACATTGTTCAAAAGAAATGTACTCACTACCTGGTTTATGAAATTGTGACCCCTCTGTAATCACTTTTATAATAACAACATAAAAAATTGAATTAGAAAATAAAAATAAATTTAAAAAACTATGCACTGGCCGGGCACCAGTGGCTCATGCCTGTAATGCTAGCTACTCAGGAGGCTGAGATCTGAGGATCACAATTCAAAGCCAGCCTGCGCAGGAAAGTCTGTGAGACTCTTATCTCCAATTAACCACTCAGAAAACCAGAAGTGGCAGTGTGGCTCAAGTGGTGGAGCACTAGCCTTGAGCTGAAGAGCTGAGGGACAGCGCCCAGGCCCAGAGTTCAAACCCCATGACCGAACCAAAAAAAAAAAAAAAAAAATGTACTGTCACTCAAGCTTTTATGCTACAAGCTTGCCAGTCTAGGCCACCCCAATGAACACGTTCATAAAATGGCAAACAAGAGCTGGAGAAGAAAGCTGTGGCCACTGTGATGGATAACCCCAATGCAGATTGATATAATATCACTCAGGACACAGAGTGCATTATTAACTGAAACTCTTGTTTATTTCCTCCATGTAGACCATTCTATAATTGCCTCTCTCCATGGAAAGGTATATTCACCTGAATTCACAATGTGTAAAGAGTGCTCAAACACACAGGAGGAAAATCTGTTTCCTTTACATGTGATTCTATCAGAACACCCACATTTGAGGCATCCACCAAATTCTTGTCCCACATTAAGACACAAAATAGATACAGGCTCCTTACCATTCACTGTACAGTATGTAAATAACTTAAATGCCACATGATAGAAAATTAAACCTTAAAAAACCTTAAAACAAAAAAGAAGGCTAAATAAAATCAATTACCAATGTAAATGATCACAGTATATTCTGGTATTAAATATAAACTTTGCAATACACATTTCTTCTAGTCACACAATACCTTAGACTAGTAAAAGGCCTCTTGCATTTGCATTATATTTTATGAATATACATTGGACCAGTCTAACATTTTTTTCTTAAGTACAATGTCAAATCACTGTGATTTAAGAAGACAAAGTTTCCTAGCAGAGATAGTTTGTGAGGGAGTGGCACTGTGGCTTAAAGTGGTAGAGCACTATCCTTGAACAAAAAGAGCTCAGGGACTGTGCCCAGGCCCTGAGTTCAAGCCCTATGACTGACAATAAAAAAAGGTGGTTTGTGAGAGACTGGGAGGGCTAGAGGGGGTCCCTGCCAGGAACAGAGGAAAAATTAAATAAATACCTCAGTGTTTCTTAACCTGACATGGAAAAGCCATATCTCCTAAACATGAAATTGAAAAATAAAGGCAAAAATCACTGGGGATGTGGCTCAGGCTCAGGTGGCAGAGTTTTTTCCTGACAGTGTTACGAGTCTGAGGCAAGTTCAATATTGTCTGACCAAAAGGTCTTTGTGCAACAACAGGGAGGTAAAAAAGAACTGCTTAGGGAACTCCAGTGGAGACACCTTGGTCCTGTGCACCAAATGAAGAACTTAGGCCTTTAGAGGAAGCAACGCTATGGTGTTACAACAGCAGATGAACCAATATCAGAGGAGGTATAGACCAAATGCCTTTAAAGATGCATGGAACCTTCTCTTTCCAAAAATGTCATAATAAAGGGCCAGGTACAGAGGATCACACAGTCATCTGACTATTTATGAGGTGACAAGCAGGGGAATTGAGGTGCAAAAGCACCTAAGACAAAAAAAAATTATTGAGGGTTGATTTTAACAAACATCAGGGCCTGGTGGCTCATGTGTATAATCCTGGCTATGCAGAAGGCATAGGCAGGAGGAGCAGAATCCAGGTAAAAATATAAGACCTAATGTGTAAAAAGAAAAAAAACTACAACAAAAAGGTCTAGGGGCATGATTCAAGTGATAGCATATGCTTAGCCAGTGAAAGACCCTGATTTCCAACCTAGTACTGGGAGATAGATAGATAGATAGATAGATAGATAGATAGATAGATAGATAGATAGATAGACAGACAGACAGACTGACTGACTGACTGACTGATGGGGATAAGAGGGTGGATGGATGGATAGATAGATTAGGTTTCAAATTACTTCAGTAGTGTTAGGTGGTGTCCCTGACATTGCACCATCTTGGGTGATTTAATGCTCATCATAGATTTCAGTCCCTTTGGATGGCTACAGCTCTGATTCTGGATTCTTGGTGAATTTCACAAGGGCCAAGGAGACTATGTACACACACACACACACACACACACACACACACACACACACACACACACACACACACACACACACACACACACACACACACACACACACGAGTCTATCAATGTACTATAGCTCCATCCCAGTATGGGGAAAACTGAGTCTTTTCATCACTAAAGGAATCCTGGAGTCACACAGCACTGGCAATTCAGAGCAGAAAAACCTCCACTAAGCATGGATAGTGTTACTCCCTACCCCAAAAGAGGACATCTACCCAAATGTGCTGAAAAGCAAGCAAACATCAGATAACTGGTCTTCCCAGCTTTGGTGGGAGCTGCTCAAAGTTTTGGCCTCTAAATAAGAGAAACACATTCAATATTAGCCTTTCCAGATATTCAAACTATAGTACCTCATCTATCTCATCAGAATAAAAACAGTAATGAATTTGTAGTAAGGAAATAACTGATTGTATTTTCCTTCTCCAGTTCCAATTTCCTTCCTAGCAGTCTGAAAGTTACTTAAGTGTTTAAGAGCACCCTACAAGCCAGGCTCCAGTCAGCGGCTCACACGTGTAATCCTTACTACTCAGGAGACTGAGCTCTGAGGATCAAAGTTCAAAGCCAACTCAGGCAGGAAGGCCTGTGAAACTCTTATCTCCAATTAAACAGCAAAAAGTCAGAAATGGAGCTTTGGATCAGGTAGTAGAGAAAAAGCTAAAACACAGCTCTCAGAACCTGAGTTCAAGCCCCAATACTGGAACCAAAACCACACAAAATTTTCTATGAACATGTAACATACTTGAATAAACTTTAAAATTAGATGCTAATTTTAAACCAGCATGATGTGATTTTATCACATCTTCTCAGCTATAACTTCTATAAAAGAAACAGCAAGTTAGCAAACTGAATAAAATGTCCTCAAAAATATAGCTACCAGATGATTTGTTAAATAACTCCTGTGTGCAACTACTTGAAGATAGTAAAGATACAATTAAATATGAAATAAAAATATATACAAAAGGTTCCATCCAATAGAAGAACCAAAAGGAATTGGAGCTCAGAAGGAAGGAAGTAGAAATGATAGAGCTCAGAAGGAAGGAAGTAGAAATGATATTAAAGAAGTAAGTTCCAGAATGCAGCTCTCTGTGGCATAATGGAAACAGCAGTGTCAGAGACAGAATCCTAGTTCTGTCCCTCATCTCCATTCTCCTCCAGTCGACGAGAGAAGACAGAGAACAATTCTCCTCAGAAAGGAAGCATGTGTACCAAGGGCTAATAAAAAGAAGAATCTTAAGAAAATTTTAAAAAAATTGCATGGTGGCCCACAACTGTAATCCCATTTACTTCAGAAGTGAGAGCTTCCTGTGATCCAGGAAGATTGTGACCTGGACAAGAAAGAAGCAGGATCCCACCTCAATACAATAAGTCATGCAGGTGCTGGTGGCTCATGCCTGAAATCCTAACTTCTCAAGAGGCTGAGATCTGAGGGTTCTGATTCAAAGCCAGCTCGGACAGGAAAGTCCATAAGACCTTACCTCCAAGTAAGCACCAAGTAGGGAAGAAATGAAGGTAAGGCTCAAGTAGTAGCTCAAGTAGGAGCGAAAGGACAGTGCCAGGATCTGTCCCAGTACCCAAGATACATACATACATACATACATACATACATACATACATACAACTCAAGTGTGGTGGTCCATACTTACAATCTCAGTTATTCATTAGACACAGGTAGGAGAATTGTGGTCCTAGAATAGTCCAAGCAAAAAGTACAAAACCTTACCTAAAAACTATAGCCTAAAGATTCCTCCCACAAGTTACATGAGCTGATCCTGAACTTTGGCAGAGTAGTAGGGTATAAAATTAACCCACAAAAATCAGTAGCCTTTCTGTATATCAACGATGAGAAGAGCAAGACTGAACTCAGGAATGCAATTCCATTTGTAAAAGCCTCAAAAAAAAAAAAAAGTAGGAATTATCTTAACCAAAAATGTGAAAGATCTCTATTGTGAAAACTTTAAAAATCTGAAAAAAAGAAACTGAAGTAGATTTATAGAAATGGAAAAACCTTCCATGTTCCTGGACTGGAAGAAATAATATCATGAAAATGTCAATACTGCCCAAAGCAATTTATAAATTCAATGCAATGCCCATCAAAATCCCAACAACATTCTTCAAAGAAGTAGAGAAAGAAATCCAAAAACAAAAGACCCTGAATAGCAAAAACAATGCTTAGCAGGGAAAGTGGTGTTGGAGGAATATCAATATCAAACTTCAAACCTTGTTACAAAGCCATAGTAATAAAAAACAATTTGGTACTGGTACAAGAATAGGCCTGAGTACCAATGGAACAGAATAGAAGACCCAGAAATGAACCCACAGACCTATAGCCACCTAATATCTGATAAGGGAGCCAAAACCACAGATTGGAAGAAAGACAGCCTCTTCAACAAATGGTGCTGGCAAAATTGGCTATACACATGCAGAAAAAGCTAGATCCTTATATATCACCCTGCACCAGAAGCAATTCCAAATGGATCAAAGACTTCAATGTAAGGCCAAATACTATGAAAATATTATAGGAAGGGATAGGGGAGAAACTAGGGCTCCTAGGCATGGGTTGAAACTTTCCAAGTAAAGATCCAAAATCCCAACAAATCAAAGAAAGACTGGTAAATGGGATTGTATCAAACTGCAAAGGACATACCTAACAAGATAAATAGAAAGCCCACAGGATGGGAGAAGTTTTTGTGTTTTTTACCAGCTATGCATCAGACAAGGGCCTCATATCTAAAATATACTTAAAGCTAAAAAACTTAAATGCCCCAAAAATAAACTCTCAAAGAAACAGCTCAAATAATAAATGGGCTAAAAACTTAAGAGACTTCTCAGAAGTTAGAATGGCCAATAGAAATATAAATAAAATTTCAACATCTCTGTACATAAAAGAAATGTAGACCAAAATATTGAGATTCTACTCACTCCAGTCAGAATAGCCATTTTCAAGAGAACTAACAATAACAGATGTTGGCAGGGATGTGGCCAAAGGGGAACATTCCTACACTGTTGATGGGAGTGTAAACTTGTTCAGTCACTCTGGAAATCAGTATAAAGGTTCCTCAAAAGACTAAACACAGAGCTTCCCTGTGACTCAGAAATCCCACTCCTAGGCATTTATACAATAGACCACAAACCAGTCTACACTAAAGCTACCAGCACAACCATGTTCACTGCAGCATTGTTTACCACAGCCAAGATATAGAATTAACCAGAATAAACCTGATGTTCTTCAGTAGACAAATAGATCAAGAAAATGTGGTATATTTACACAATGGAATTCTACTCATCCATCAGAATAATACTGTACCACTCATAAAGAAATAGAAAGACTTGGAAAAATATATTAAGTGAACAGTAAACCAAAGAAACATAGGTTGCATGTTTTCCCTCATTTTTGGTAACTAGAATGTGCCAATAAATCTACAAGGATGGGAAAAGAAAAAAATACACTGAGCCATGATTATATGGGTCTGTAGGCATTCACCCAGAATGAGAACAAAGGAGGATATTGTTAGAATAGGATCACATAGGCACAAGAGCTATGTGTATGTTATTTACAAAGTACTTATTAAAATGATCTCCAGGAAATGGAAATAAGAGAGTTTTTTCTCTTTGTTGCTGTTTTTGTTTTCATTTCCTTTTGTCTTTTTTGTTCATTTATCTGTCTTTGGGAGGGTAAAGGGAGTATAGAAATGGTGAGAGAAAGGGTGAACAAATGCACTCTTGAAAATGAATTATACAACTTGTGGGTGGGGATGGGAGAAAAAAAACAGAGAAAGTGAGGGAAAGGGTGACATTGCTCAAAAGACATGTTCTCATTATCTCACTTATGTAACTGTAACCCCTCTGAACATCACCTTGATAATAATACTAAATAAATTTTTAAAAATTAACTAAAGACAAAAAGTGCCAGAAAGCATGGCTCAAGTGCTAGAGCATTTACTTGCCTAACAAGTGCAAGACCCTGAGTTGAAATCCCAGTACTATCAAAAACAAAAAGTGAAATGAAGTGATAGTGGGAAGGAAGTATCAAGGTATCAAAATCACTAAGACCAAAGAAAAGAGGAACTTTGGAAACAATGCAGTCCAGCTCATTACTAGTGAATATGGTATGTGACCATCTTTGAAGGACATCACTGTTGGTATGACACATGGAGCTTCAGAAATGGGCTATGTGAAATTCTTGCATTTGGCTTGTACTTTATGGATAAGACAGATCCATTCATTCTCACCCACTCTATATCCATCACTCAGATACTAATAAAACTCATGAAGTTTATTTTACCAAATCAAGACACAATGGAGCTATAATTACCAGGGGAAAAGCTCGATCAGAACTCAGGTGAGGCACAAATAGAGTTAGAGTATACAATATAAGGAAAAGCCTGGGGCTGGGAAGGTAGCTCAGTGGTAGAGCGCTTGCCTTGCATGCATGAGGCCCTGGGTTCGATTCCCCAGCACCACATAAGCAAAAAGACAAAAAGCCGGAAGTGGCGTTGTGGCTCAAGTGGTAGGGCACTAGCCTTGAGCTGACGAGCTGAGGGACAATGCCCAGGCCCAGAGTTCAGGCCCCACGACCGGACCCAAAAAAAAAAGAAAAGGAAAGAAAGGGAAAAAGCAAATACTTTAAAAAAAAAAAAAAAAAAAGGAAAAGCCTGAAGCCTACCATTATAACTTAATTTTAAATAATTGCCTGGCTTTCAGGCTCCCAATGTAATTCATTGGAGAATGCCTTAATTCATCCAATGTGGTGTTACACATAAATTGGAAATTTACAAAAAGAAAAGAATCAAAAGTACTCTGAATATCACAACATGCTAAACAGGCTGATCATTCAAACATCCCGTCTGAAAGGTTTTTTTTGCATTATTTTTAGTCAGTGCTTCAGGATCCTCGGACCATAGCCAGCAAATTTCCAAGTCTCTGCATCTTGTTATCAGTTAAGCCTTAGAGGTGCTGCAACCAGCCAATGACAATGAGGTCAGAATTAATACAGTGCCTGCCAGGAGCTTAGTTTATATGAATAGACTATCTTCCCAACTCCATCTTGATTTCAAATATTTTGATATTTAGCATAAAGTCATAGCAAACTGTAAGCATTACTCAAACAATTAAAAGCTAAGCAAAAAGCTGGGTGCCAGGGGCTCACACCTGGAATCCTAACTTCTCAGGAGGCTGAGATTTGAGGATCTCAGTTCAAAGCCAGTCAGGGAATACAAGTTCATGAAACATATCTCCAAAAAGCTAGAAATGGAGCTGTGATTCATATAGTAGAGTGCTAGCTTTGAGCAAAAAAGATCAGGGTTAGCACTTAGGTCTTGAGTTCTAGGACACACACACACACACACACACACACACACACACACACACACAATCTAAGCAAAAGTGGCAGAAAAAGTTGAGAGCTTTTCAGCTTCAGTTTTTCAGTTAAAAGAAAGATTTAATTTCTTAGCAAAAATGCTGAAAAATAGACATAATATCTCAAACTAATTCACACAGACACATATTTCCTAAAACACACTGTCATTTAAACGTCCAAAACAAGAAACAACAGTTACCCATGGCCATGATTAACTTCTCCCCTCCAGAGGAGCCAGGCTGCAAAAGCTTTAGAAGCTGGGTAAATTCGGGCTCCCTCCAGGAAACTCGATGGTGTTTCCATTATAAACCGCATTTCAGGAGTTTACAACTTAAATGTTTTTTTAAAAATATATTGGGTTCATAATAGGCTTGCACATTCTTCACATTTTTTGCTCTCTTTTAAAAAGCACAGCCACTTTTGTGAACAAATCATAAACAAAATTTCAGGTGATTATTTTTGGCTGAGCTCCAAGACACAATGAGCTACATGTTGAAATAGGGTAAAAGGACTAATTATTTTCTTCACTTGCAAAGTAGAGTAGAAAGTCCAGGCAGGGGAAAAGTACGGGAGGGGGGTGGGGGTGGGGGGGAACACTCCAATCCTTCTGTGTGAAAGTCTTCTTCTGCAATATCTTCATTCAGTGGTACAGAAGCCTAGAACTGGACCTGGCAATAGGCAATCGCACTTCAAAATGTCCATTGCTACATCTAGAGATTTATGCAATAATTACTCCAGCATTAGACTGCTCTAAAGTTCTTAGTGGTCAAAATTACATGCACATGAAAGCCAGGAAGACTCTCTGAATGAAGCTAAAAGCCAGGTGGCAGAACACCTATACTTAGGTGCTGCCACAAATCTCAAATGCAAACCAACCTTGGAGTTTTACAAGCCCGTGTACTGTGCCAACCCTCAGCTTAAAATAGTCCTGGGTTAAGTTCTATGAGGAACTGCATTGATGAGTAGGTGAGGGCTTAAAACTATTTCTTTCAAAGCTGAAAAAAAATCGAGTGGTTCTACTAAATATAAAACTCCTTGGGGCTGGGAAGGTGGCTCAGTGGTAGAGCCCTTGCCTTGCATGCGTGAGACTCTGGGTTCGATTCCTCAGCACCACATAAGCAAAAAGAAAAAAGCCGGAAGTGGCGCTGTGGCTCAAGTGGTAGAGTGCTAGCCTTGAGCTGAAGAGCTGAGGGATAGTGCCCAGGCCCAGCGTTCAGGCCCCACGACCGGACCCCCCCCCCTAAAAAAAAAAACTCCTTGCCACAGCAGTTCCTCACATCTTGTAGGGTTTGTAAAGAAGGAAGGCAGGAAGATGCCAAATGAGTGCTGTCTCATACCCACAAGGAGCAGATTGTTGGGTGTAATCCACCAGGCCTCTTCCACACTGGTGTTGGATAGTGGGACACTGTTCACTTCCAGAATCATGGTCCTGCCCCAGACTACAACACTTTGCTTGGAGGTGGCTCTGCTGCTATCCTTATAGACTTCTGTCATAACCAGAAGACTTGAGAAAGAACCACATCCCAAAGAGAAGACACAGACCCTCTTGTACATTGGGCTGTGGGAACTTCCTAAGTAGAAAATATGCAAAGGATATGAGTGATGATAATTAAAAATCACACGAATTCCAGCATCGCATTGAGAATATTCCAGACAGAAGTTAAAGCTCAAAAAATATCCTACAACACTGTTATGTTTATTGACAGGGACAAATGTTGCCAAGTGTTCCTAATTTTACCCATGATTGATCACTGACCGCAAAAGAGAAATCGACTTATATAACTGATATAAAACTTGCCCTTTCCAATAAATATAATTTCAAGAAGTAAAACCTACCCAATGCTAACCAAGCAAGAATTATTATGATAATGTATACCAATGTCCTAAATATTGGTTTTTATCAATAGACACCCAATTTCACGCTCAGAAAATAAATTCAAAAAAAAAAGAAAACAAGAAATAAAAGTGCAATCTTATTTGAATGACAGTAAAACATATATTGACCTAATACTTAGTGTATGAAAGGGACACTGTTAAGCAATGAGTAAGCCAACTTTCCAAAGACAAAGAAATAAGAGAGGTACCTATCCATCAGCCAGCAAGCAATTAATACTTCAGGGGGCCTTAAACACTCACATCCAAACTATATGTCTGAACCAAGATGAGAGACTAAAATGGAGGAAGGAGGATTTGGATGGTAAAAGAGGGTTTACAGGGGCTGGGAAGGTGGCTCAGTGGTAGAGTGCTTGCCTTGCAAGCATGAGGCCCTGGGTTTGATTCCTCAGCACCACATAAGCAGAAAAAGCCAGAAGTGGCACTGTGGCTCAAGTGGTAGAGCACTAGCCTTGAGCTGAAGAGCTGTGGGACAGTGCCCAGGCCCAGAGTTCAGGCCCCATGACTGACAAAATAAAAGGATTTACATAAAAATTTAGATAAATTTGTATTAAATTCATAGATCCAGTCAAAATAAACAAACAGGCTGGTTCATATCTACAATTCTATCTCCTCAGGAGGCTGAGATCTAAGAAGTGAGGCTCAAAGCCATCCCAAGCAAACACACTCTGGAAATGCTGATCTCCTAATAACCAACAAAAATCCAGAAGTGGAGGTGTTGCTCAAGTGGTAGTGGACCTTGAGTGAAAAAAGCCATGTGACAGCGCAAGGAAACCAAGCCCCAGCATCAGCATAAAGTAGATGAAGAAAGAAGGAAGGAAGGAAGGAGGGAGGGAGGGAGGGAGGGAGGGAGGGAGGGAGGGAGGGAGGGAGGGAGGGAGGAAGGAAGGAAAGAAAGAAAGAAAGAAAGAAAGAAAGAAAGAAAGAAAGAAAGAAAGAAAGAAAGAAAGAAAGAAAGAAAGAAAGAAAGAAAGAAAAGAAAGAGGAAAGGATAGAATGAATGACATTTGAAGACAAGAAGTTTCCAGACCCTGTAGTCCTCCCTTGTTAAAGTGATGTACAGAACTCCAACTTACAAACAGGCTTCTGAGCATATCCATACTCTCATTTGAAACTCAACACTAACTTTTCCCACAAAAGTATCTATTATGTGTGGTGGGGTAGGTTCACAGAACAGCACACTAAAACACAGACTCACAAATAAATGCATACAAGACATATCAAAACCAACAATACGGGCTGGGAAGGTGGCTCAGTGGTAGAGCACTTGCCTTGCATGCCTGAGGCCCTGGGTTCAATTCCTTAGCACCACATAAGCAAAAAGAAAAAAGCTGGAAGTGGCGCTGTGGCTCAAGTGGTAGAGCGCTAGCCTTGAGCTGAAGAGCTGAGGGACAGCGCCCAGGCCCAGAGTTCAGGCCCCACGACCGACAAAAAAAAAAACAAACAAACAAAACAAAACCAACAATACACATATTTAACTTACAGCATAACTGAAGGTGTAAGCTAAAAAGATATAAATACAGAAAATTATATAAAATAAACTTAGGTGATACTATAAGTTAAATACCATAAAAATATCAAATTACACATTCATTTATCTCAATATTTTAGGAAATGTCACTTTTACTAGATGTGTCAGACTGACAAGAGAGCCTGTAGGAATTCAAACAAAGGGTTTTCAGATGCTCTAAGATCTTTGATAGCGAGAAGTCCTGGATTCCTTAGGAATGATCTTTAGTGTCTAAGGAAGCTCTTGAATCATTGCTTTCACCAGACAAATTTCCTCTGAAGAAAGGAGAACAAGCTAGGCACTGGTGGCTCACATCTATAATCCTAGTTACTCAGGAGGTTGAGATGTGAAAACAAAGGTTGGGAAGCCCTAAGTTCAAGCCCCACAACCAGCAGAAGAGGAAGGAAGGAAGGAGGGAGGGAGGGAAGGAGGGAGGGAGGGAAGGAAGGAAGGAAGGAAGGAAGGAAGGAAGGAAGGAAGGAAGGAAGGAAGGAGGGAGGGAGGGAGGGAGGGAGGGAGGGATAGAGGGAGGGAAGGAGGGAGGGAGAAGAACAGAGCTATGGGACAAAGGGAGGGAGGAGACCAATAAAGAGGATGAAGGGCAGCTGTGAAGAGAAGTTTTATGACAACGTATGTGGGCACACACACACACACACACACACACACACACACACACACACACACACACACACACACACACACACACACACACACACACACACACACACACACACACCAGCTCCTAGGGTAAGGGGACACTAAGGAATACAGTCTAAAAGCCACCAACGTAGTTGCTGCCTCTCTTTTTCCAAATAACAAGTGCTAGGCTTGGGGACAAGTGGCCGCCCAGGGCCCCACCTGAGAGTGAAGGACCTAGACCGGCCTGAGCCGACTCTGCCTGTGTGCTCTGGAGCAGCCCATGGAAAGCTGCTGGAAGCCTGAGGTTTGCTGGGGGTGAGGGGTAGACAGCTGACAGCCCAAGGAGCAAGGGGAGGGGTCAGGGACCTGGACAGCCCTTCAGATCCCAGGAAGGGGCCCAAGACTTGCTTCTCCCCAGCTCTGGGGCGGGGGGGGGGGGGGGGGGGGGGGGGGGGGGGGGGGGGGGGGGGGTTGGGGGAAACGGCACTGGTCCCTTGCGCCCTGAGAGGGAGAGGACCCTACAGTATCTCCAGAGACACAGGAAGGACGTGCAGCAGAGCTGTCCATGAGCTGCCCTCTAGAGGAAGCTGCACCAGCAACAGGGAAACCTCTCAGCTCTAGAAGTGGGCATGTGACAGATGCTGCAGGGCCTCTCCCCTGAGCCTCATCCAGCCCCATGTCCTCCCAGTAAAAGTCACCTCTGGCTAGGCACCCCGTGGCTCACTCCTGTAATCCTAGCAACTCAGGAGCCTGAGACTGAGGATCAAGGTTCAAAGCCAGCTCAGGCAGGAAAATCCATGAGACTCTTATCTCCCATCAAGCACTAAAAGAAACAAACAAACAAACACAAGAAGTGGCGCTGTGGCTCAAGGGGTAGAAGGCTAGCCTTGGGGGGAGAAAAGGCTCAGGGACAGCACTCAGGCCCTGAGTTCAAGCCCCAGCACCTGAGTGTGTGTATGTGTGTGCACGCGCACACATATACTCACACACACAGAGTCATCTTTAAAGTTAGTATCCCTTGCTGCTTGCTATTTTCTTTTCTTTTGCTTGCTATTGTCTTGAAGGTCAAGAGAGCCATGTTGGTTTGGGTTACAGATAGCATGGAGATGCATGCACATATAAATCTCCAAAGGTAATATTCCCAAAGGTTAGGAAATTACAAAATAGATGAAAGCTTCAGCCAATTACAAAAATGTCTATAAGAACTGGATAAAAAGTTTTTTATAGGGCTTGGAAGTTGGCTCAGTGGTAGAGCACTTGCCTTGCATGCCTGAGGCCCTGGGTTCAATTCCTCAGCACCACATAAGCAAAAAGAAAAAAGCCAGAAGTGGCACTGTGGCTCAAGTGGTAGAGCGCTAGCCTTGAGCTGAAGAGCTGAGGGACAGTGCCCAGGCCCTGAGTTCAGGCCCCACGACCGGACCCAACAAAAAAACAAAACAAAAAAAACTGGTAGGAAGATTTCTATATCATATCCCCCAAGAAACATCAAACCACAAGATCTAGACAACACCTTTGCCAGAATAAGTTTTTCACCTCTAAAATCAAACTCTTCCAGCTACTTTATGGCAACTATCATATCTCTGAAGCATTCTGGAACTAAAAATAAATCACATAAAGGGGAAAAATAGGCAGAATGATACACATTTGAACTTGGACACATGCTAGCTTTTGTTCTTCTGTACAGTAGAAAAGTAATAGATCGCAACATCAGAAGAAAACACAATGTTCTGCACTACAGAAAGGGGGAGCAGTAACCTTGTTAGTTCTGAGAGCTACAAATAAGACAGAGAGATGCTGGGGGCAGGTGGCAGGTGGCGCTAGACAGGAAGAGGAAGCAGCCACACAGCATCCTGTAGCAAGGCAGGAAGTGAGGAGGAAGGAAGAAAAGTTCAAGAGAGACAAGAAGGTGGTACGATCAAGAAATGTCACTTAAAGATAGTCTAGAATTCCCTGAATCACCTCCAAACTAAATCATCTATGTACAGCCTGGTATTCCTGAACGCGAGATCTCTAAGAAATTGATATTCGTCCTAAAGTTGACTACATTGTTTTTTGTTGTTGTTGTTGTTTGTTTTTAAGCAGAAGCCATGGATGTCATGTAGTAAATCTAACTGTGATAAATTAATGCTCAGAACTGACATAGTGTCCTTGAAGTTACAAGGAAAAGTGGAGTTCCTTTATTCCTCTGAATCTTGAGCAAAAGAACATAGATTGTGGGGCATGGTCCCACAACAAGCTGGAAAGGTGACCATTCTCCAAGCAAGTGACAATGGACTGGTAGGACCAGTTTAGTGGGGGTGGTGATGGTTATTTAACCTAGCCACTAAGCAGATGCCTTCTGGTTAATATTTAACATATTCCAAGCGATATTCACTACCTTGATTAGAAATTAAACAATATGCATTGTTTTAAGAAATAAACAAATGTATACACTGTTCTGTGCCAGCCTCTGTGTGGTACTTTTAGTGTTTTTTCTCTATTAGATGTACAAGCCACAGTGCTATACCAAAGAGACCTCAAAATGTAGTAGCTTAAGAGAGTACTGTGCTTCTTTCTTGTATAACAGTCTAGAATTAGACTGCTCTGATCTTCAAGGTCATCCAGAGTTCCAGATTCCTTCCAATGACCATGTCTACTTAACACCAATGACTTTCAAGAAAAATAACCCCATGAACACACTTTGGGGAGGAGGCAATGTCAAAAAAAAGTTGAGAGATGGGAAGTTGCAGGGACTCTTATTAAAAATAATGCTGAGGGCTGGGAAGGTGGCTCAGTGGTAGAGCGCTTGCCTTGCATGCATGAGGCCCTGGGTTCGATTCCTCAGCACCACATAAGCAAAAAGAAAAAAAGCCTGAAGTGGTGCTGTGGCTCAAGTGGTATAGCGCTAGCCTTGAGCTGAAGAGCTGAGGGACAGTGCCCAGGCCCAGCGTTCAGGCCCCACGACCGGACCCAAAAAATAATAATAATAATAATGCTGAACACCAGTGGCTCAGACCTGTAATTCTAGCTGAATTTCAGGAGGCTGAATTCTGAGGATCACAGTTTGAAGCCAGCCAGGGCAAGGAAAGTTCATGAAACACTTATCTCCAAGTAACCACCAAAAAAGCCATAAGTGGAACTGTGGCTCAAGTGGTAAACTGCTAGCTTTGAGGGGGGAAAAGGTCCATGGACAGCACCCAGACCCTGAGTTCAAGCCCCAAGACAAGCACAAACAGTAGCAGTGGTAGTAGTGGTAGTAGTAGTAGTAGTAGCAGTAGTAATCTTTATAAAAAGCCATCTAAAAATTGATCTTTTATTCTATTACTATCTGACCATTTATTTTGGTGATATTGACTACAAACTGTGTTGATAAGAACAAAAGGACTCATATGGAATGAGTTTCGGATTCTTGAAATTGACAATAAACTACCAAGGACCCAATCTGAAATGGTAGTGGGTTCGGTTAGGTGGAAATGGCCTGATATACACATACATGCACACCTATACCTTTATAAAATAGCATCCTTGTGCCCAAATAATCTTAAATCCCTCCACACCTGAATGCATCTCTGCATGAAATAAATGCTTATAGAATAGAAATGTATAGCCTTACACATTCACTAAGTCTGTGTAAGCTTTCAAAATTGGAAAGCTCCGGTGTAGGGCAGGGGGTGTGGGGGGGGGGGGGTGTTGTTTTTTGTCGTTTTCTTCCCCCTTTCCCTCAAATCAAGAGATATATTTTATCATCTCGGGCTCGCTCACTGGCAAATCTCCATTCCTTTCAACCTGACAGACTGTTTGTCAGTTAGACTCCCCTTGTCATGTATCCCTACCACTGCCGACTCATGCACGGAGACCTTCACTTTTACTGCTACCACATGCGCCCTGAGCAACCTTTGTCATTGATCACTGATCCGATCCAATGCCCACATGTTCTTCAAGTGCCTACACAAGTAATGAGGTACTTGTGGTGTAAAATTAAACTGTCAACTGTCAGCGATTGATAACCACAGTGAGAGCTGACCTCGAACACCTGCACCCGTGGCCAAGACAGGTGTGACACGTTTGATCGCTGAGGCCTGCTAGTCAGTGTGACCCAGCGCTGTCCCTCCCTGGTCTGGGCTCGCTTGCATTTCAGCCTCCTGGCTTTCTTAGATCCCTCGGTGAGCATCCTTAAATTGTATTAAAACGACTCTCACAGCACACTCGGGCAGCTGGTCGGAGTAGGCCAAGAGAGAGGTCTCGAGTCAGCAGGTTGGTCTGAAAGTAATGTGGCCTAGAGATTTTCAAAGGTGGCATCTGAAGAGAGCCGGCTCGGTTGGGTTTTGTTGGTTGGTTTGCTTTCAACCACATTCTTCCAGGTGCCCTGTGAAAGCGGGTGTTGGTGGGCGGCTTCACACATACCACCCTCCCTCTACTGGTGTTTCTGGGTGAGCATGTGCCAAGTGGCTGGCAGAAGGGCCTTCAACCCAGGGCGGTGCGAGGCTGTCAATAAGAGTCTGGTGGAAGAATGAAGCATTCCTAATGGAACTGCCTTATGGCTAGAGCGTTCACTTACAGGCATTTAAGTTGAACAGGCTCTTATTCTGAAAGCGCTATAAATACAAGCTTTTCCTACTCCAGTGTAATTGAATAACCAGCACAAAGGAAAAACCATGTTGTGCTCTGGCCATAATTGTTTTTAGCCAGCATTTTAAATTTTTATTCAAGAAATCTATTATTTAAATGAGTGGTGAATTCTTGTTTTACTCCTATACCAAAAATAAAGACCCTTAAAAGACTTAAAGCATAAAGCATCCTATGTGCAAAAAAAAAAAAAAATCTCCAAAGAATGATAGGATTTTCCTCCCATTTTACCATCCCACTAAACAATTGCACTATATTAAGTTGGTATGATGAGAAGATAAAAATCTATTAACTTTCTGGTGACCTTATCGACACAGGAATCTCTGCAGACATTACAAAAGCCATATCTCTTCTGACTTTTACATCCAGAACCTCCTGCTCCAAAGTCCCAAACCAAATGTAAAATCTTCATGATGAGTGAGACCCTGACACCAATTCAGATTCCAAGATGCTGGGCTTGCCTGTCCACAGAGGCTCCGCTGGCCTTTGCTTTGCATTTGACTTGAGGGGCTTTTTTTTTGCCATATGCTACTGGGGACTCTGAATCAAAACTATTTCACGAGGACCATATGTTATGATAAACATGTGATGGCGAATGAACCGCATGAAGTTATCCCATATCACCGGGTGATGTATTACAAACATAATTAAATCTGAGTAATGTGTGCTGTTATTTCAGTTAATCATTTCTTTTTCTTCCATTTAAGCAAGGAAAACAGAGCCCAATTTCCAAATTACATACCAAAGTCCAGATAAGCTAAAAGCAAACTGGTGAGAGAGGAATAAAACATGAGCTGAACAACATTATTTAAGCTTCTGTAAAAGGTCTTGGTAGATTGGAGATATGTTGGTAAGAAGGTGACAAATGCTAGTTGCTGTAAATGAAAGGTTTAAGACACTATTCATTTACTTTTGAAGCGACAATGGAGACCGACCAGCTCCCATTTATACACAAGACTCAAATAAAAGATCACGGTAGCCAGGTGCTAGTGGCTCACGCCTGTAATGGTAGCTACTCAGGTGGCTGAAATCTGAGGATCACAGTTCAAAGCTTGTCGGGGCAGGAAAGTCCATGAGACACATATCTCCAATTTAGCAGCAAAGAGCCAAGAATGGAGGTATGACCTTGAGTTTTGAGTGAAAAAAAAAAGTAAGAGTACAAGCCCCAAAGTTCAAGCCCCATTACACATGAACGTACACACACACACACACACACACACACACACACACACACACAGATTCACAGTGTGTTGATTGTTTAGGACTCAGTATGTGAATTCTCATAGAGATTTCATGATCAATAACTCTGATTAAGATTCTAAGCTGGAAAAAAAAAAAAAGATTCTAAGCTGGCTCAGGAAGACCTATTTAGACCCATGGCTTTCTGAAATTCTGTGTTTCAACCTTTGTCATCTTGGTAACGGATAGGATAGACATTATATTCCAAATCCAGTTCAATAAGCAAATCAAATCTATGCATTCAGTCCCTGGTCTGTTTTCCCAGAATGCACTGGTTACTATGGCTCCCCAGTGGAGACCATTTCCTCTCGCCCCACATATCCTCCACCTAGAAGAAATCACTGACTATTGGGAGCCCTCAGAACATTTTATCTATATTCTCTTTTTGCTTTCTACCTGAGCTAATCTACCGCTGACTTATTTCTCTATTTCCCACATCCTGGTTCCAAAGCTTGACTCCGGTTTTCAGGAAGTATATGTGAATCGGTGCTTCAGTAAAGGAAGGGCTGCAGTGTCCCAAGCTTGCCAGATTTTTCATTCACAGACACTGGGGGATCACAGGATTTGATGGTTGGAAGTGAGGAAGAATATGATGATGGTGGTGACAAAGAGAAAGATGAGAAGGAAGAAGGCAAGGAATACTTGCTGTGTATTTATTTTGTGACATGCCCTGGTCTGAACACTTTACAAGTATCGGCAAATTTAATTTTCACAACTCTATGATAGGATACACACATATACACATTTATTTGTGTGTGTGTGTGCCCATGTGCGTGCGTGCGTGCGCGCGCACGTGTGTGTGTGTGTGTGTGTGTGTGTGTGTGTGTGTGTGTGTGTGTGTGTGTGTGTGTGTGTGTGTACTGGTGCTTGAACTCAGGGCCTGGGCACTGTCCCTGAGTTTCTTTTGCTCAGGGTTAGTACTCTACCATTTGAGCCACAGATCCACTTCCAGCTTTTTAGTGGATAATTGGAGATAAGAATCTCCTAGGGACTTATCTACCCAGACTGACTTCAAACTCCAATCCTCAGATCACAGCCTCCTGAGGAGACAGGATTACAGGCGTGAGCCACCAGAGCCTGACTTACACATACATATATTTTACTCAACACAGATACATTAAGCTCATTCAAATATTAACTACAACTGATAACTCTGGATACTAGAAACACATTTACTATGTAAACACATATACAAGGGATCCCTCCCTACAAATGCAAAGCTTCTTTCTGATTTTCTTCTCTGCAGAAGAGAAGGAACTTTGCAGGCAAAATGCACCTTAGTTATTTCAGTTCTGACTGGTGAATCTGGGCATAAGTTCAGTGAGCACAGGTACTTTGTCCATCTTGGTTGCCCTATCCCGGCCTCTGGAGAGCGCTGGTGCCATTGGTGCATAGCAGATCTTTATTAAAATCTCTCATCTAGACTAATCTTCTTTGCTGAAATGTGTAAGTGACTGAATCTATTGGGTGTAGTGAAAGTCCCAAGGATGGAGCTCTCAATGTTCTTCTGTTTGGGGGGGGGGGGGGGTGAGTTTCCTCATGAGGGGAGTTTCCTAAATCTACCTGATGATAAGAATCACTGCCAGGTACCAGTGGCTCACGCCTGTAATCCTATTTACTCAGGAGGCTGAGATCTGAGGATCATGGTTTGAAGCCAGCTCTGGGAAGAAAAGTCCATGTGACTCTTATCTACAATTAGCCACCAAAAAAAAAAAAAAAATGGATGTATGGTTCCAGAGGTAGAGCATCAGCCTTCAGTGAAAAAGCCAAATGAGAGTGCTAGGCCTTGAGTTCAAGCTACACACACACACACCACACACACACACACACACACACACACACACACGTGGACACACACACACCAAAAAAATCACTTACAACAATTTTTGTGTAAAAAAAGAAAATCTTGTCCCTTGAGGTTCAGAAGTCAGGGACCTGAAGTGGACCCAATAAAAATTGTTTCTGTTGACACTGCTGCTGTTGCTGCAGTCTGAGACAGATGCTGCCGGCAGTTCTAAGCCTGGGGAACCCTGCCCAAAAGCTGCCATTCTGTCTCCTGGGACATCACCTTTGTGGCAGCTACAAACATTTGCCAATTCCCCAAGAGTGTTGGACATAGTATCTGGCCACAACCAGCTCTTCCAGAAAATTCATACATGGCTAAACTGTGCACTCTGTCTCAGCTGACTCTGTCGGAGGGTATCCTGCAGATCTAACCCCGCCCGGGAACACTTCCATGCACGCATTGCTTTCTCCTGCCTCTGACTTACGTGTGGGTGCATGTCTGCTGAATGAATAAATGAGGGAACAAAGGCCAACCTGGGCAAAAATTTAAATAAAAAAAAAAGCAAGGCAGGCACTCATGAAGGACGGAAATGCTTCATCAGCCTCTTGTACGTAGTAGCATGCAAACAATGACAAACAAAATTTATTAATATATCCTGTTTCCATTGCCTTCCCTCAGACTTAAAAAAAAAATGTTCTTACAACGGCTAATAACCTCTGGGCTTTAGAACCTTTTAAAAAAAAAAAAAAAAAACACTTTATTCTCCTTAGTTATTATGGGGCAGGCGTGAAGACCACCGGATGTAAAGGGTCAGGTTAGTCTTATAGCTATCTCTCCCTTCCATCTCTCTCTCCCTCTCTCTGCCTCTCTCCTTCTCCTTCTCCCTCCCTCCCTCTCTCTCTCTCCCTCTCCCTCTCTCTCTCTCTCTCTCTCTCTCTCCGTCTCTCTGTGTGTCTCTCTCTCATTATTATTCTCTCTTCCTCCAATCTGATCATTCATGCCCAGAAATCAGTAAAGAGCATCAGTCCTGGTTGGAAGAGAGAGTAAGTAGTTAGAGATGATAAGGCCAGTGATTGTCTTGGTCTAAAACAGCGTTTCCAACCCATAATCCTTTTGATGATCCGAGCTAGATACGTCCTCTGGACTTTGTAGCACTGAGCAGGTTTCTTGGCCTCTACTCATTAGATGCTGGTAGCAAACCTTCTCCAACCTGTGTTGGAAATTATAACCACAAAACTATCTCCAGACATTCACCAGCTATCCCCTGGGCATCAATACTACCTTCACTTGAGGACTACCAATATAGAATATTTTGTAACAGATCGATTGGTCAAGATTTGGTCCTTATGTATGTAAGATTAATATACTACCCATACTGTTGCATAAACATCAGACTATAAATATAATTTACAAAGAAACTGTTGAGTCAAAAGGACTTTGGCTATCATTTTTAGGTGTAAGGTCTAGGAGATAACAGACAGAAGCTGGAATAGAATCTGACATAACTCAAACATTATGATAATAATAATATTGATGATCAGCTGGAGGAGAACAGAAAGACAGAAGTGTCTCACTTTGGGTAAAAATATCCAAAGGGAATGGTCTTTGCCAACATCATCGCCCTTTGTTTTTTTCTTCGTGGCTGCTACTGTCTTTGTTTTTGTTTTTGACCTTGTAGGTAGATAGTTTTAATCTGTACATTCCTGGTTTCTATAATCTTACCAATCATCAAAATGCTGTTTCATAAGGGTATCTCATAAGCTTTGATGTCCACGAAGCCTGGGGGCCCTTTTTCATGTGCTTATTTTCTTTTGAACCAGGAAATGATGTTTTGCCAAGAGCAAATGGAACGTAAGCCTCAAACGATCTGAGTTCCGTTTGAAACAGAATCCACAAATTCTCTACAAGGTCTCAGCTTGAGGACATACACCTTCCCTCAAATCAAACATCTTTCGGTTATATTTTTAAATGCAAGTTAGCAGTCTTCTATGCCTAAGGAGTTCCCCCCAGGAGAAAAAGAAGTACACCATTAAGGTTGAAATTGGGAGCTGAACTCATTCTCAAAACACATGAAGAAGGAAGAGAAGTTAAAGGGGAAGAAGGGAGAGAAATCAACGAAGCAACATGTTCCTTGACTTTCCCTAGGTCCAAATCCAGCAAACAAGATATTACATCAAAGCTAAGTTGTTTACATACTAGATGACCTGTCCTTTTTTTTCCCCTTGCCATTGATTTCCAGAGTACAAAAATATTATTTCAGTGGTAAGGATGTAAACCTTATTCATAACAGGATTTCAACCACATCCTGAGCGTGAAGCATCTCCTCAGATAATGTGCCCTCATTTAGATCGAAGGCATGCTGGTTTTATTTGTACGTGTTGGCTAAGGGGGTCACAATATCAGGAAGCAGGAGATGGCTCATCAAAGCTGCTCTGCGAGCCCCCACGACTCATCTGTCAGACAGTACCTTGTTTTGAACATCGGGACGGAAACGCATCTCCCCTGACCCATTGTTACAAGCTTCCTTCTGTCTTTAAGTTTTCTGGAAGGAGCACTCAGGATTCCACTGCTTTTTTCCAGTAGGTAATTGTCACTAATTAACACTCCCACTGCACCCAAGAATGTGGACCTGTGACCCACAGTCAACTGGGCCTGTATCTTTGGGCTTGAACAAGGACACTCTGACCTCCTGACACTGCCCATGGGGGCTGGGGTCAGACACGAGGCTTCCTGCTGGGCTCCTGAGCAGGTCTAGCCCTGCTTCAAAGCCAGTGAGCTCAGTAAGATGGCCTGACTTCAAGGAGAGGGTGGCACTGTACCAAAGAACGTCTTCGGAAAGGAGAGGGATCTTTTGCTCTCAAGGTCAGAAGAGCTTTCTGCAGAAGCCACAGCCTGGAGCTCTGGTCATTCTACAGCCACTTACTGAGTACCTATGTCCTAGGCACTGGATGTAAAGGGAATAAAACAGAAATCTCAGCCAAAGAACTAGAACTAGGCTTAAGCTTATTAAAATACCCTTTTAAATATAACCAGACTAGATAGACTTACTGTTTTTTCTTTTCTCTTTTTACATCTACTGGAGTTAGGAAAATGGGGTATGTGGTTTTCTCAATAATAATAAGCTCATAGATCTAATATTTTACCTAACCTTGCATAAGAATTTTCTATCACTCCCCTCTGCATTGTATTTTCACAATTAAAAAATGATACAACAATAAAAAAAAAGAATTTTCTATCACTTTCCCCTCCTTTTCCTCTTCTTCTTCCTCCTTCTCTTTCCTCCTCTTTTTCTTCTCCTCCTCTACCTCTACCTCCTTTTCTTTCTCTTTCTCTCCTCTTCCTCTTTCTCCTTCTTCTCTCCTCCTCCTCCTCTCTCTCTCACACACAAACACAAACTGAAGCAAGAATATTTCTGATGAATATAAAACTAAGAACAATTCAAAAATAAAAATATCACTCCTCCCTTAACAAAATTCTAGATTATTGAGAAGGCCATAAAAATTTCTCCCTCGCTCAAACACAGTTTTGTGTTTGCTTCTCCTCTAGTAAATTTTTTTTCCAAAATCAGGCTAACAACTGCCTTTCTGCATAAACACCACTGTATTAATTCTAAATTGATTTTTTAATGATTTAAATAAATGCTGAACATTTTTAATGAAAAAAAACTGTGAAGCTCAAAATAAATACGAAAGATGCATACCTGTAATCCTAGATTACAAGAGATAGACAGTAGGATCATAATCCAAGAGCCCATTCAGGAAAACAGCATAAAACCCTGTTCAAAAATTAACTGACGCACTCCTTATCAGCTTTCTGCCTAAGATTAAGTGTAGAAAAATAACTAAAGCAAGAAGGGATAAAGGCCTAATAGGTAGATGCCTGACTACTAAGCACAAAGTCATGAGTTCAAACCCCAGTACCACCAAAAACTAAATGAGATTTAAAAACAAAAAAAGATTTGGTGCTCCTTTGTAAAATAATCTTTACATTACAAAGGAAATATTAGATTCCTCTGAAAAACTCTTTAACCATTTTCTTTTTCAAATGGTCACAGCAGTTTGATTTCACTGTTCAAAAAGGTATCACTGCTAGCTGGGCACGAGGGGCTCACGCCTATAATCCTCACTACTCAGGAGGCTGAGATCTGAGGATCATGGTTCAGAGCCAACCCAGGAAAGAAAATCTATGAGACTCTTATCTCCAATTAACGACCAAAAGCAAGAAGTGGAATTGTGGCTCAGAGTGGCAGAGTGCTAGCCTTGAGTGAAAAAGCTCAGGGAGAACACTCAGGCCCTGAGATCAAGCCCTTCTGGGCTTGCACAAAAACAAAAACAAAAACAAATAGAAGATAGCACTGCTTGATAACTAAGGTACAAGCATGTGCAGCCAGGTGCCAGTGGCTCACGCTTGTAATCCTAGCTATGTAGGAGGCTGAGATCTAAGGATTGAGGTTCAAAGCCAGCACAGGCAGAAAAGTCCACAAGACTCTTATCTCCAATTAAACCAGCAAAAAGTCAGAAGTAGAAATGTGGCTCAAGTAGTAGGGCCTTTAGTGAGTGGGAGGCCCTGATGTCAAGCCTTACTACCAGTGCATCAGCACACACATACACGTACACACAAAGGAACACAGGTGTATTCTGTAATCCAAGAGGCCTAAGTAACTCAGAGCAATTGGCCAGCAAATAAGCCCGGAAGTGAAGCGGTATTACTATTAGCATTTTGAACCACAAGTGTTATGGAGATTACTTGTCTATCGGGGGAGAAAAAAAAAAGTTTTCTTTCTTAATTTGATTGAAAGTTTGCAGTGGATTTAGTAAGTCTTGCTCAGCTTTTTGTACGTGGTAAAACAAGTAAGAAAACACGCATAAGATTATGCCCACACAAACTTGCCCAGTATCCACAGCGATGGATTCCACCTCACACCACTCTACTCAGAATCCAGTTGTTTCTGGAAATTTCCCCAACTGCAGGGAATTTAATTTGGTAGCCAGAAAGTGCCCACTGGCATCTTAAAGAGCATTGATGGTTTCTTGTGTTGTTTTATTTTTCAATTGCAACTCACACAATCCATCTTCCCACGTTGATTACATTCACTCTACAGAAAGGGCTCCTGTTAATGTTTGCCTTTTTAAATAAATACAGGCATTTCTGAGACTAGATACCATCAAGTGTAATTTTGTTTTTCTCACATCAACGTTAATCGAGAACTAAACAGATAATTTCCTTCTGTCACACAGCAATTCCTCTGTGGTGGAACAAAGTGTTATCTCAAGTTTCACAGAGTAATTGTTCAATAATTCCTGCTAGTGGCTCCTTTCCAAATCTTTGCAAACGGTCCAGCATGCCAGCCCTGGAAGCTGAGAGGAGGGTCGTTGACAGTCAAGAGCCTAGAAAATGATACACCAGCCGGTGGCCCCCAGGCCCGGCTCCTGCTCATGAGGACCATGCCCAAGACAACTACCACTGGGTCATCTGAAACGTATCACTGGTAAATCATGAGACTCTTATCTCCAATTAACTACCAAAAAGCCAGAAATGTCTCTGTGGCTCCAAGTGAACGTGGGCAAAAGGCATCAGAAAAAATTCACAGAATCCTAGGTTGGTGAACTCAATCATTAGGAAAGTTTGGAAAAGAAATAATAGAGGCTTAGAAAAAGAAATCCATTCCTCACAATTGAAAAACAATAACAAAGATTTCTGTTTACACACACACACAAAAATACATTGTTCAATCTCCACTACCTATCTCCTGCTGGAAAAATATCTACACAACCAAACTTTAGACGTGGGCCAACTAATCTTTTCAGATAGACTTGCCAAAGAAGGGAAATTCTGGTATATATTTGCCAACTAACTTCCTTGTACAGATGAAGCAGAAATGTGCAACCTTGGATGCACCGTGTCTTGGATCCATATGGGATACCAAATCTGTTTGTGGACAAACTAGCCAAATGTACTACCGAAAAATTCATGTAGAACAGCTTTTAGTTAATAATCAATCCTCCTCTTCAATTCCTTAGGAGGTTTGGAATATGGTACAATTATGTACTTTTGTTTTTTCCATTTTCCTCCCTAATATTAAAAATAATTAGTTATGTTTTAAAGAAGTGATAGAGGCTTGGTAGAGGAATAGCTTTCTAAGAAAAAAAAAAAGTCCAGTCTTTTTTAAATTAAAAAACAAAAGCATGGGTTGGGGGAGTTAGAGTTGCCCGGCAAATTCAGTCCTCAGCACTTTAAAAAAAAAAGAAAAGAAAAAAATAGGAATTGGAAGATAGCTCAGGGGTGGAGCGAGCAGCTGCTTAGATTCAATTTCTAGTACAGCCCTCTCCATGTCGAAAAAGAGGGAGGCAAATAGGAAAGACATTAAGAAAAGTAAGACGCATGTGATAATTCTTATTTCTACTTCTATATTTTTATAATTAATTTACTTCATTGTTATTATAAAGGTGATGTACAGAGGGATTACAATCACATGAGTCAGGTAGCAAATACATTTCTTTTTTGTCCACTCTTTCCCAGTCCCTCCCTCCCATCTCCACCCACGAGTTCTAAAGTTGACTTTCATCAGTGTCCAGTGAGCTCCACTGCTGCACTTTTCCACCCTTTTCCCTCAAGTTCTGTGCCCTCCCCACCTCCGAAAGATACACAATTGAATACACAATACATAAAGAAGACAGAATCGTCAAACAAATTAAAATTGAACTTTTTTTATAATTATAAAGAGGCACGTAGGCATTGTGCCTTTGTGTTCCTCTCCTAAGAGTGTCCTCTTTTGGTCTCCCTGTGGGTGAGTATCTAGAATCCTGTGTAATTTATCCCATCCCAGTGGATTTTAGATTTAATTTCCACATATCACAGAGAACATGCACCATTTGTCTCTGCACTTGACATACCTCACCTAACATGGTTTGTTCTAGGTCCATCTATATTTTTATAATCTTCTGATAAATATAAGCCTTTAGCATAACGAATTCATGTATGGTTGTGTCTGTGGTTGTGAACCTTCACACACAAGGTATGTTTGTGTTCTCTGGCTAATTCTAGTGTTTATATGAACCCCCTGCAGAACTTATTTCAAGTGCAGATTCAGTAGATCTAAGATGGCCTGAGAGGCTGTTTCTTACAGGTTCTTCAGAGCCATCCACACGTGGGTCCACAAAAGACATCTGTAATGGGAGACATTGTACAAAGCTCATCGCATTAAAGGCTGACTCTCCTGCAACACAATAAGACACTTGGTCCCAACATTTTAGAGACAACCACAGAAGAAAGAGTTAGAGAACGCTGTACTAACTTATAAAACTTAGCGTACTGTACTGTAGTTTTTCCTCTCAAGTGACTTTGGTCTGTAAAGATCTTTTCCTGCCTGGCATTGGTGGTTCATGCCTGTAATCCTTGTGACTCAAGGGGTTGAGGTCTGAGGATCACAGTTCAAAGATAGTTAGGATAGGTAAATCCATGAGACTCTTATCCCCAATTAACTACCAAAAAGCCGGAAATGGCACTGTAACTCAAAGTGGTTGAACACTAGCCTTGAGCACAAAAGCTCAGAGACAGTGTGCTCAGGTCCTGAGTTCAAGCCCCACGACCAGCAAAGAAGAAAGAGAAGAGAATAGGAGGGGAGAGGAGGGGAGGGGAGGGGAGGGGAGGGGAGGGGAGGGGAAGGAGGGGAGGGGAGGGGAGGGGAGGAGAGGAGAGGAGAGGAGAGGAGAGGAGAGGAGAGGAGAGGAGAGGAGAGGAGAGGGGAGAGGAGAGGAGAGGAGAGGAATCGTTCCCTACCTCATCTTGGCCAGAATCTAGAAGCTAGTATGAACAACAGGATAATAAAGCAAATTCCATTTTGACAATGAATGGTTTTAGCCAAAGAACCAACAGTACACTTGATGCTAGAGCCTATGATCACCAAAAATCATGAAGAGTATTTCCAGTCCTGCACTATGGAATCTTGACTGGTCCTGGGTCCCCACTTGAAGCAACTGTCTCCAACTAAGGCCAGTGGATTTTCCTCTCCCAGATCTCTGTGCCCTCATAGCTCTAGCGCTTGTAACTCCTTCCAAGCTCTCTCCCAGGCACAACCAGAGCTTGTGTACTTAACTTCCTAACAGCTGCCTTTGTCTGCCCATCCAATGACTTCAAAACAGGACTGGAGCCGGATATAATATAAATCATCTCATTCCATCCTTACCCGAGGCCTGTAGCGGGTTATTGATTCCATTTTAGAAACAAAGAAATGTCAACATAGAAACAAGTGTCTGTGACTTACCTAAGAAGGCCCAACAAATAGATACCACTGAGTCACCTGAAACAAATCACAAGCATGTACGCACACACACACACAGACCAATTCCTCCTGTTTAGTGGCCCTCAAATCTCAACTAGTGCATTCATTCTTCAGGAAAGGCAGTGTGGGCAGCATTAATGACTTAGGAAATTTCAGACTTCATAGACGTAGGGAGAAGAAAGGAGCAGAACAGGAAAAGGCTGGGTGTGCACTGTGCTGCTGAACGCCACCCTGCCTCCCACGGATGTCCATCCATCACCTCAGCCACAGGCAGTCACCAGAGATATTTAGGTAACAGCTGAGACAAAGATACGGCAAACCTGGAGCCAGGAGAAGGGGAGAAGATCCAAAGACAGCAAGGGACTGAGTTACATGTCACAACTCCCCAGTTGCTTTTTATATAACTTGGCAGCTTTAACCAGACTCAGTTTCTGTTCACTTTATCAAAACTAGAATAGTCCAGGCACTGATGGCTCATACTTGGAATTCTGGTAACTCTGAGGTAAGAATTAGGAGGACCATGATACAGAACCAACCTGGACATACATAGGAGATTCCCATGTCCATATCTGGGCATGGTGGTACATGCCTGTCCTCCTAACCATATGGGAAATGTAAATAGGTGGATTGCAGTCTCAGCTGGGACCCTATTTGAAAAGTAATGAGAGGAGCTAATGGTGACGTATAGAGGCAGAGTGCCAGCCAAGGAAGGAAGTGGGGAAGAAGGGAAGAAAGGAGGGAGGCAGAGAAGGGAGGAGAGAGGGAAAGAAAAGAAAAGAAAGGAGGGAGGGAAGGAAGGAAGGAAGAAATTAAAAGGAAAAAAGGAAGGAGAAAGGGAGGAAAGAAGGAAAGGGAGGGAAGGAAGAGTAAAAGAGAAAGGAAAGAAAGAGAAAGAGAAGGAAGGGAGGGAGGGAGGGAGGGAAGGAGAGAGGGCGGTGATAGCACTGAGTAGTTAAACAACCCCTAACAAACAAATCTCAGCCTTGCTCACATCCTCTGAAGTGTCCTGACCTAAAACCATTAGGTAATTAGGGGGAGTGATTTGCATTTTGCTTCCTCATTCATGTGAGGCACACAGCATACATCAATTAAATATTTGCTCAGGACCTATTAGCTAGTCATCACTTACCTGAACCTTCAGAACTGAAAAAGGAAAACAGAGGTACGCTCCTGCTGGTTAAGGGAAGCACTAAAAAGCTAAACCCGATCTGAGCCAACAAGAGCTACTGGCCTGCACACGACAGTGGCATTGTCACGGTTAATTCTACTGCCATTTGGGCCTGAATTTATCGTGGTTTGGAGAAAGTAAATTGAGAGGCTCACGCAGCCCTCAGTACAAGGCCCACCCGCGGCAGGCAGCAAGCGCATCCCCAGCCGGGCTGGATATTTAGTGCCTATGTTGGCAAAGGCCGAGGAGGCAGCCAGGGGAGGGATTACTGCCCTCCGCTGCCCATAAATCATGCACCGCTCCACATCTCACAAATAAGGCTGGGATCCCAAGGTGCCACTGCTACACAAAAGGGAGGAGAGCCTTGGATGCCTGTGGCCTGCCCATCCACCTCCCCTCCGCCCCATGCTAAAGGACCTCAAACTTAGTCTTCTCTTCTTCCCTCATACCACCTGGGAGAAGACTGGGCCCAAGATCTAGTGATCTGTAGCAAAAGCAGATCACCATCAACCCCAGAGTCCAAACACGCTTGTCACTTTGTTACTTAAGGGACACAGCGTGGACCCCAGCTGGCATTCCCCAGAAGCAAACAGACTAAATCAAATGAATCCTCCACCCCCAGGCATCCAGCAGCTACCAAACAAACATCTGGACAGCTTTCCTCTCCCCTTCTACGCCAGGATTTTCCTGGCAACTGGAAAATCAGGAGAGTTTCCAACACAACTGGTAGAAAGCAAACCTTTTGGTTTCCTTTTGGAAACTTGCATTAACCTATAGGGGGCGCTAATCATACAGGTACAGAGGATGAGAACTATGGTAACCCGGTCTCAAATGAAAAACAGGGCCCTAAGGTTCCCCCCCCCCCCCCCCCCACACACACACACACACACTGAAGAACCAGCCCTTCATGTTCTAAGACAGTCATCATCCAGATTCCTGAAAACAATAGCAGCTTCTTGTTTAAAATGGAACTGCACCTGCTAGAATTCGTGTCAACAAACAATTGCTTTGTTTTTCATATTAGCCATCCAAGCTGAAGCACTGGGACTTCCTGAAGTGCATACTGGAAGGCTTATTCTTAGAAGGGGACAGAATTCTCATTTTAACACAAGGCTCAGAGGGCTCAAGTGATGGTCGTCTTCCTTCCTTCTTTTGTACTGCCCAGTGTTCATCTTATTTGGCTTTCAACAGGTTTATTTCCATTGCAATCCTCTGGCTTCTAACGCCCCAAGGCACCATATTAGGCAAATAGACTCACTTCTGCTTCCTCTCCTATCCTCATGATGAACACACCATGAATTACTGCTCCTCCACTGCACACAGTTCTCAGAAGATTCTTTCCTCCTCTGTGGAAAGAGTGGGGATGAAGCCTGATGAAAATCCTTTGCCAAATGTTCACTCGTGGCAGAATCGTTCTGCTCTTAGTCATCTCGCTGTGATATCTGCTTCTAACTTTTCGATTGCTGCTTATTGCTTGCCTGTTGAACTCATTGTAAAAGGCGTTACTTTGGTAGCAGAAGGTGCTTGGTTGTGATTAAAAATAAATGTTTTAAGTGCTTCCCAAGGCCACGTTGTCTCCATGGACTCCAAAGTAACCACAGACCAATACCTTAGTGAAGAGGGAATACAAAAGGTGGATACTCTCACTGCTACTTTTATCAAAGTGCACCCAGGCACCAGACTCAAAAGTGAGTCTGGTCCAGGCTACCAATACTATAGATTCTAATACAGTTTGAATTAGTGATAAGGAGCCAATGGGGAATTCAGCGCTAATTAATTTTTTTAACAAGTGTCTTTGTTTTCTGTCCTACAAATTCAAAAACAAACTACTACATGTTATGCCATTTTAAAAATGAAAAGGTAACATTAAAAATACAGTTAGGGGTGAAAAGCACAGGGCTTGAAGTCTGCATCAAAGAGTTGTGTGAACTTGTGTCACCTCCTCAAGCTTCAAATTCCTAACCAGTACATGGGGCTACAGGCCAGCTACTGCGTAAACTACCTTTCAGCTTACAAAACCTATGATCACTACTCTAGCTAAAGATCCAACTCTATCAAGAAGTTAAAAGAATGAACTTAAGCCAGGTACCAGCAGCTCATGCCTGTAAATTCTAGTAACTCAGGAAGCTAAGATCTAAAGATCACAGTTCAAAGCTAGCTCAGGAAGGAAACTACATGAGATTCTTATCTCTAATTAACCAGCAAAAAGTAGAAAGTGGAGCTGTGGCTCAAGTGGTAGAGTGCTAGCTCAGGGACAGGGTCAAGCACCAAAAAAGTTTGTGTGCGTCCATCTCAACCAGTAACTGGGCTTTGTGACACACACCTGCCATTCCAGCTACTCAGGAGGACATCAGAGGTATCTGAGATCAGGAAGATTGGGATTCCAGGCCAGTGTAGGCAAAAATGTTCTAGTGATCTCATCCCAACAGAAAAAGCTGGGAGTGGTGGCATGAAGTTTTCATCTCAGCTGTAGCAGGAAGCATAGAATAGAAGGGTCACAGTCTAAGCCCACTCAGGCAAAAAAGGACCCTCTCTCAAAAGTAACCAGAGCACAAAGGAGCTAAGGGAATGGCTCAAGCAACAGAACACCTGTCCAGCAAACATAAGTCCTGAATTCAAACCCTAGTACCACTTAAATAAATAAGTAAACAAATGACCAGGGTTAGACCAATATCACTTCTACCCATAAGACTACACATTTAATTTCTGAGTTACTATGGGCCATGTGCCTCAAAGAGAGGATTTTCAGACTAAGCAGGAGTGGATTTCCTGTGTCAGAAACCATTTGTGGTACCTACCCAATACATTTGATAAAAATAACAAATTGTACCTATGTGCAAAGACTCTATCGTTTATTAGGTGGGCATTTTATAGGCATAACAAAAGCTAGATAATACAGTCGAAATACGTATTCATCTGATGAAACAAAGCACTTATTTTAAGAAGATCCTGTTGTGTGGCTGGCACTGCACTGGCACTGGAGCCTTAAAGATAAGATCAAATGCTCATAAAATCAGGCCCTCCTCTTAAGGACTCTCAGACAGAATCACACCATGCCTAAGAGCCTAGACTCTGGGCCCTGCCTACCTGGGGTCATGGGCACTGGAAGGAAGAATAGCATACAACTCATTTTTTTTTAAATTACTTCACAATCTTTTCCCAACTCATCTCTGCTTCTAGATAAAGATTATTTACTGAGCCAAAAATGAGATGAAAAGACTTAGAAGGCTGAGGGCCGGGAAGGTGGCTCAGTGGTAGAGTGCTTGCCTTGCATGCATGAGGCCCTGGGTTCGATTCCTCAGCACCACATAAGCAAAAAGAAAAAAGTCGGAAGTGGCGCTGTGGCTCAAGTGGTAGAGCGCTAGCCTTGAGCTGAAGAGCTGAGGGACAGTGCCCAGGCCCAGAGTTCAGGCCCCACAACCGGACCCAAAAAAAAAAAAAAAAAAAAAAAAGAAGGCTGAAAATGTAGCTCAATGATTTGCCTGCCATACATAAGACCCTAGATTCCTCTCTTACACAGAAAGGAGGGAGGAAGTGGGGAGGAGGGAGGTAGGGAAGGAGGGAAGGAAAGGATAAATCAAAACTCTTAAGAGTCAAAAGACTTTTTCCACATGTATGTACAGTATATAGAATTAGGAAGGAAATTACATCAACCATGGCTCATTGAAACTGGTCAAGTTACAAGGCAGATTAGTGATGAAGCCCTCCCTTACCTTCATTAAATAGAAGTAAAATAGAAGTCCTCCTGACTAGCTCTTTTTTTCCCCCCAGGGCTGAGGACCGAACCCAGGGCCTTGCACACATTGGGCGGGCACCCTTCTGCTGGGCTAAACCCCCAGCCCCCTGACTAGCTCTTTGCATGCTCAATACCTGCTCATTAAAGATGGAACTTCAATAATCCACATATAAATCCCACAACTATCCATCGTTTGTGTAAGCTAACAAAAATAATATTGATACTGTGTAACACTTGCAACTCAGAAGTGCCCTTGTTCATATATTCTAAGCTAATATACTTTTTAACAACTGGTAGTACTCATTAATAGTATTAAGTATTATTAAAGAATGATAACTTCCTACAAGTGTGAAATTTTTCATTGGGAAAGCAACTATTCAGAGTCTGATGATTTACATAAAAAGCAAATACAGTAATAACACAGATTCTCATCCTACAAAAATTATAAATGAATGTTGGAAATTTGTTGAACCATTTTTATTGAAAGGTTTGTGGTGCACAATTTCTGGACATGCTTATACTGAATTAAGATAACTTGAAGCTGATACTTCTCTTCTACTTATCTACCTTCTTGTCCTTTAAGAGACTTTCTAGAAAAAGAAAAAAATCACAAATTTTGAGGCAGAAAAAAATATAATAGGTCTTCCAAAACATAAGTGTGTATAACACACACACACACATATACACACACACACACACTTCCTCTGATTTACTCTCTAATAAAACACACAAAAAAATATATTCCTTAAGTATATCCCACCTCCATTCTTCATGACTTCCCATTTCTTTCCCAAACTGCTCCTTCCAACAATGCCTGTAAAGCTGATGACTCTTATTAAACAGGACTACTTAATTACCATCAATCTATTATGCTGTGTACTTCACCCTCAGCTGACATATCTGATACCATTATATGCCTGACCTTTAACGGCCATCAAATCAAAGTCACTCTGCTCAGTCCAGCCTGGACCTGACACATGCCCAGGTCACAGAGATGAAGGTACAGGGACCTAAAATACCATGTTACCTTGCCCTTTATTTAACACTTTTGCCAGTAGAATTTCACAACTGGGAAACTGCCAGATGTCTACTTGAATTGAAGAGAAGGCCCCTCCTTTTACAGAAAACTGAAATAAATAATTACACCCAGCCTGACCAGCCCTGGCTTTTATATAATTAGTGCTTCTCCACCAGTATGATACATGGCCTTCTTGGGCATTTAATGTGAAAAAAATCTTCCGTTGGAAAGTGAGGTTGTATTGGGCAGCATTCTGGAGTGTGCCAAACACTCCATACCCACAGACTCTCTTACAGATTCTCAGACAAGGGAAAGTGAAAGGCAACTGGAGTGTGGCTACAGTGATGACACCAAGTGGTGGCTGCTGCCTTCCACTGAAAGGTCAATCTGTGGAATTGTTTCTGGGTTCACAGACCGGTGTGCAACCCTCTGACAGGAAGAGCTGTTCAGGCTGCTCTATCTCAGAGACACATGCTAGGAAAAAGAAAAGAAAAGAAAAAAAAAAGAAGGAAGGAAGGAAGGGAGAAAGGAAGAAAGAAAGACAGACAGACAGAAAGAAAGGAAGGAAGAAAGACAGAAAGACAGAAAGAAAGAAAGAAAGAAAGAAAGAAAGAAAGAAAGAAAGAAAGAAAGAAAGAAAGAAAGAAAGAAAGAAAGAAAGAAAGAAAGAAAGAAAGAAAGAAAGAAAGAAAAAGAAAGAAAGAAAGAAAGAAACCTCCCACTCAACCTAATGACAGAGCCATGACAAAGAAGGGTCTTCCTGCCAGTTGGGCCTGGTCATTGTTACTCACTCACAAGCCCTCTGTGATAGTAAACACAGAACTGTTTTCCCAGACCAAACATGGGCCTTCAACGGAGGTAGCCAGACACAGTGTCTGGTGTGCACAAACATTTTGACTTCTGACTGGACAGCTCAGACCTGGCAGTGTCTTTACTAATGTGTATATATATTTTTATCAATCCCTCTGGGGAAACTGCCTGGCTTTTATGACAGTTTGTCGCTGACAAGGAATTTCTCATCCAGATTGAAGTCTCTGACCATCCCCAGAGATCCCAGGCCTTCTGAGTTTCAGAGCTCAGGGATGAGACTTGTCCTGGAAAGAACCACCATCTTGGGAAGTAGGAAGTAGCTTTGTGGTTCCCTCAGGAACCCATGTTGTTGCCAAAAGGTGATTAGAAACATTTGGCATGTGACAAATTAATAAGGACAGTTATTTATTAGAAAAATAATGTTTCTGCTTAGATTGGATCAGCTTTTTCTTTTCAATTCCTGGATTCTCTGTTTTCTTCCCATAATTCCTCCAAAATATACCAATCTGAAGTAATGACATACATCTCCTATTTATCTCCCTTTTCTCATTCTCATTCTTGGCTGGCTACAGCTGTGTTTATGGCAGTTTTCTGTTTTTACCAAGTCCTTAGACCTGGCTTTTGCATACTGAATGTTGGCATTGCCCAATACCAATGCTGAGTTGCCCAGAAACTACTCAACCTTCTAAAACTGTATCCGCTATCAAGTTGAAATAAGCTCAGTTTTGTGAAAAATAAAAGTTTCACTTCGTGAGAAATGGGAACACAGATAATAAATCTGAAGGAAAGACCTAAATCCCATTATCATCTTTCACGGGAAAGACTGAAACTCACAGTTTTTACACAAATCACTCTCCTTGCTACTAAATGTCTTCCAAAAGACTCTAAATGTCTTCTAAATTGAAGTTAATTGTTAAGGAAGGACACGCTCAGGTGATCTGTCCTTAGTCCCAGTAAAAATACTTGGCAATGAAAGCTTCATTTCCATCTGAGAATTTCAAGGCAATTGACAAACCATCAGGCAGACATTCCCACACAGGGAGGAGGCATCTGAGCAGCACAACCCCCACGGTGAAGGATTCAGACTTCCTGTCAAGACATCAACCATCCACAAACCACCATACTGAAAAAAAAAAAAAAAATCACACAAACTACAATGTACTCTGTAGTCTTCTAGAACTGTTATTTATTCTCTTTCCGAATACTCATTATATCCATAAATGTACTTATATAGACGATGGCTGTAAAGTGGTAAAATTATCTCTAATATTTCCTTTGTATCCCCTCCCCATGCTGGTTTAAAAGTAGAATATAAACCCGGTGCTGATGGCTTACTCCTGTAATCCCAGATACACGGCTTACTCCTATAATCCCAGATACTCAGGAGGCTGACAGCTAAGGATCAAAGCCAGCCCAGCTAGAAAATCAATGAAACTCTCAACTCCGATTAACCAGCAAAAACCCAGAAGTGGAGGTGTGTGTGGATCAAGTGGTAGAGGGGCAGTCTTGAGCAGAAAAGGCTGAGCAATAGTGAGTGCTCCAAAGCCCTACATTTAAGCCTCAGTACCTGCACAAAGAAAAGGGGGGGGGGCTGGAGGGGGCTGGGGGGGGCGAGGGCGGCCGGCGGAGAAAGTAACAAAGCACCAGAAAGAATTCAATGAGCATAACATAGAACTTGTCTTTGGAATACCTGCTGTATCCACTGCATTTGTAGTATAGCTTATTCTCACCTTTCTAAACTTGAAGGTCCATCTTTATTTTCCATAATACATTAGAACATTTATAGTATGCAAATTTGTCTACTTGCCTGATTTAAAAAGTAATAATTGGGCAAAGGGCAATCAAATAAAAGCATGTATGTAAGTTCCCTGTTGCATTAATGTGCATTCAGAGGAGCTAATGGAGACTTTGGCCAGTCCCGAAGTCATAAGAAACATCACATCTGTAACTTTTTCTTTCCCTGTCACTCTGCCCATAGGGCCTCATCTGATGGCTGAGATGACCTGCCCTGGTGGGGAGCAGCTCAGATGCTGGTGGCCCATGCCTGTAATCTCAGCTACTCAGCAGGCTGAGACCTGAGGATCACTGTTGGGAACCAGCCCAAGCAGACAAATATGAAAGACTCTTTTCTCCAATGAACTACTAGCAAAAAGCCAGAAGTAGAGGTGTGGCTCACCTTGTAGAGTGTCAGCCTTGAATGAAAAAGCCAAACAAGAGTGTGAGACCCTGAGTTCAAGTCCCAATCCCGGTACCAAAAAATAAATAATAAATAAGTATTACTAAAAAGCTTCCAAGGTTCACCTTTCATGTGGTTATCTAAGAAATGTTAAGGTTCTAGAAGATTCTGGATGCCTATTCTCTGCTTCTTATCAATCCATATAAACTCAAAGTTTTCTTCCCTCACGCTTTCCTCTTCCATCTTATCCCTTCTTCTGTTCTCAATCTCTCCCACAGATTATGGCTTTTGACCTTCCTTATTTCCTTCCTTCTTATTATGTTTCAGTCACTCGCCTTCCAAGTACACACCCACACACCACTCACATTCCCTCATCACAGTACAGTGCGAGATGAGCGTGATGTACGTGTGCACTATAAAATCGCTGATGTCAGCCTGTAAGGAGGACCAATTAACCCTTTTAAGTCCTGCTTGAAATGAGTTTACAGCAAGAAGTCAAGGAGAATGATGAGCAACCCTCCACATAATGCTATTGTGTTCTTGTGAAAGAATCCACTGATAGTTTTATGAGTGCAAAGCCTAGTGAAAGCAGGTATACAAAGCCCAACCAAAAAATGACACTGCACCCCAAGGATTGAAGGAGGGTGCAGAAGTGACTGGAGAGGGTTGGTGTTCACAGATCTTCTGAGAAATGAGGCAGGAATGAGTAAAAAGCCACCTGCCATAATACCAGAACAGCCATGACACTTCTCATTCTTCATGTTGCCGTGTGTGAAACTGATATGGAGGAACATTACCTAACAGTTTAAAGAAACTCTTCCACCCCATGTTAGATACATTGATGTGAGCCAAACACAGGAAAAGAGCCTTGCATGAGTTCTTGTATAGAATGATGGTAAGTTCTCAATCAAAGGTATTCATGTTATTTTAAAAATACAAAATGGTTCTTCCTTGTTCAAAATAATAACAATAATAATAATAAGCACCCTTGCAGTCAGATAAATCTGAGTTGAAATGCAAGGCTGAACCCCTGATAATAATGTGAAGTTAAACTCTAGGAAGCAAGCAAAGTAATTGATCCTTCTTTTTTGGCCCATACTTCCTTTATTTCTTGTTTCCTGTTCCATTTTAGACCAACCTTTTTCCTTCTTAGCATTCACGTGTGACAGACTAATGGCCTTCTCCAACACCCTTTGCCATAAAGCATTTATAAACAAAGGCCATTAGAAAATCAGAAGGGGGATAAGAACTAATTTACAGTTCTGGGAGTAGAGATAGCTGTGATTTACACTGCAGATTTAAGTAAGTATGCAGTGCTATGGTCAGGGCCGGGCTGAGGTGGAGCCCTAAAGGCTGCCTACACAGGCAGAAAGTTCTAGTCCAGGGAAAACTGGAGATGTAAGTATGTTTGCAAACACTCTGGAAGCAAGTCTCCATACCAAAGAGCACCCTCAGAGGGAACTCTAACTTGGTGTATGCAAACAACTCTCATCCACAGCCTGTGGAGTCAAGAGAAGCATTTCTCCTCTCTGGCCCAGGAATTCCCAGCTCCATGGTATTCAACTCCCACTGCTGGTTTTACACCTGCTTGGGGGAAAGCCTCAAACATCTTAGCCACATTTGGAAGTAGTTCGTTAAAGAGGTTCTAAATGCCTATTTTTTTTTTAATATTTTTAGAACACTCAGGAGTTTTATAGCACAAGAGAGGCCTATAAAAGTAAAGTGCTTTACTAACAGTATATATGGGAGGAAATTTTTTCAAATTAATTTTTAGTGCACATTGTTGCTACTGAGGGGTTTTGTTTAATTTTTATAGTGTTAGAGGTTACACTCATCATTTTATTCAAAGATGCTATTAGGTTTCACATTTGCGGAGCACCTCTCCATTGCAAGATACTTGGCTTACAATTCTAGAATGAGTAAGACAGGGCCCTGAATAGGACATTCACGGTGTGGTAAGACACACCTGCAATCCCAGCTGCTCGGGGAAACAGATTGGGAGGATCAAGGTCAAAGCCAATCAGAGCAAAAACTTAGCGAGGCCTCCATCTCAACCAATATAAATGTTGGGCCCCGTGGGTCAGGCCTGTCATCCCAGCCACATGAGAAGTATAAACAGGAAGGTAAGGTCCCAGCTGGCCTAGGCCTAAATGCAAAACCCCTATTCAAAAATTAACTGATGCCAGAAAAGGGCAGGAGGTGTGGCTTTCAGGGATAAAGTGCTTGCCTGGCAAATGCAAAGGTCCTGAGTTCAAACCCTGGAGAAGGAGCAAGGCATGGAAGTTCAATGGTTACAGTGAACCAGGAAACCTTCCTAGAAGGGGCAGCAAGTACTCCAGACCTGCTTAGGAGACTTTTCTCCAAGAGGAAAGGCAGTCCTGGCTCACATTGCCACACAAGTGCTTCAGAAGACTAGGAAGTGGCTGGTAGGCCCTGAAGAGCAAAAATACCCAGCATCCATCGCAGGCCCATCTACTCTGACACACACATCCTACACCAGGTGAAGTTACTGAGGGTCAGGCAATAAGCCAACCACAGTGGGGTTTTCACGGGGCTTCGCATCCCTAAGAACTCAGCACATCCAAAGAACAGCCCCTCCTTCTTCTCCTGTTTGCGTTAAACGTTTTTTTAGCTTTTAAGATGGGCATTGATTGGAGGGGAGAAAATGGGAATCAAAATTAATGTTCACAAATGGTTTATGTTGCCTGAATTTTGAAGTGTCTATAAATACGAGACGTATGCATCTGGTTACGTGGTAGTCCAAGACCATGAAAACAGTATGGTTTTAAAATGCAAGTGGAGAAATCATGTTGAGTGAGGTAAGCCAAGAGCAAAGAGACAAACGGCGCATGGTCTCCCTGATAAGTGGATGTTAAATCCAAAACGTAAGGTGATATGACAAAGTTAAGAAGACTTGAGAAATAAAGGACCTCCACTCATTTGGTCAAATTACTACTAAATAATCCCATGCTGCTAATCACATATATGGTATATATGTGCATACCGAAGGGAAACCAGGAGGACGACACAGAGCTAGAGGGAATCAGGGAAAAACATCCAACAGTGGGACCCATCAGCTGCACTGGATCAAAACTTATCAAGCAACTCAATGGCAGCAATGGGAAGGAACAAGTGGGAAAGAGGGAACAGCTAATGCTATGCAAAAGCAAAGAAATGTGCACATCACTCGATGTGGAAGAAATAACTGTATTGTCAAAGCTCATAGAACTCATAAACTTTATAGATCACGATAGACAATTTGCCCCATGAAAGTTAGATGTGTCTATGAATTTAACTAAGCATCACTGTCCCACAATACCGTAAAATCTGTGAAATTATATAATCACTTAATCACAATAAAGAATTTACAAAAATAAAATAAAATGCAAGTGGAGTTCACATTTTTAGAATGGGCTTTGTTCAAGTCTTCTTGTGGTTCTGCTGCAGTCTGTGTACTCTCATCTGAGGTAATCTCCCAGGATTAAATGTGAAATCCACGATGTATGTAAAGCCAGTGCAAATGGACCTCAGTCATGTGACCACCTCCTTTACACACACACACACACACACACACACACACACACAGAGCTTTCCAAATGTTCACAGTGAAGACTAAATAATAAACTAACAACTACCTGCTCATCCCCACCACCCCCTCCCATCTGAGAGGTTCTGCCCTTGGAACAGGCCTGCTTTAGCTGGATAAACTTTCTCAAGGATGAGGAGAGAAAGCTATGTGTGTACAAAACCACACATTTCTGTGATGTCTTTGGGGATAGCCTACCCCTCCCCTCCAGGCCTCTTTTGCTAAGATTCCAAGCACACTCCTCCTAAATCTACTGAATGGTTGACAACCAGCAATGAGCTTTGCTGCCGGTCCCTCCCCACACCCCTGCCTCCGAGGTCCATTGGCTGGGCTGGGCTCTCTTTTCAGTTCATTGCCAAGAGTGGAGTTAAGGGGGTCACACTTCACTACTTCAGCCACTGCTGGTGGAGGCTGGTGCTGCACAGGCCGCAGGGCCATCCATCAAAGCAGGGCCTCCTGAGGAATGCAGGATGCCAGCTCCCCCTGCCAGCCCACCTCTACCAGTCCAGCCTTGGAGCTCGGTTAAGGGGGCGACCTACATGCACCTCCATTGGCCCCGACAGTCCCTGCACGATTGTCAGGGGGAGTGAAAATGGCTCTTACACCCTCTGCAGCATGAAGAAAAGAACCCATCTTCTCTCCAGGGGAGGAGAAACATATGGCAGATTTTGGGGGAGCTGATCCCTGTGACATTTCAAAGTCACCAAAATCTACTGCATCCTCTAGGGTGAGGGAAAGCTGTACTGTGGAACCATACGATCTCTGCTAGACAAAAATGAAATGAATAGAAGAAGAGAAAAGAAAACCACAGAACTGCCTGCACAAGTGCCGGGAATTCTGGATAAGACCCCTGTAAATAGTTACCCAAAAAGGTCACTTTTTGTCAGGAGCTCATAAGGAAAAGATAGTTTGGGATATTTTTCTCTTAATCCTCACAAGTTACTGAAGTCCTGCCCCAAATTCATCCTAATGAAAGTCTGCTCAGCTTTCAGGAAGGAAGACTTCAATCTATGTGGAGAAAACACAACTGCAGTCCTTGTACTGTGGAAATACATTGCCAGCCCCTCCATCAGCTCTCCAGGTTCTGCCATGTGGAGTTCAGCAGAACATGGGGACCCCACCAAAGGAGCACCCCCATCTTTGAGTCAGTAGCCTCTTCAAATCTCAGCCTTGCCTTGCTTCTTTAGGATTTTAAAGTATTTTAAATCTACGTACAGTCACATGTATGTATGTTATACATAGCCTATGTGAAGCTAAATGTAAAAGCATACTTTGTATATCATATTTAGACATATTATGCATACACGTACATGTGGTGTGTATATACACACGTAAGTATGTGCACATATGTGTGCATATATACCTATATGTAATGTATATGTGCATACATGTGTGATACATGTATGTACTGTATGTCTGTATATTTATATGGATACATATACTTATATGTGTAGATGCACATGTATACACATACATGTGTATATAAGTATATGTATAATATGTGTATATATTTGTACATACAATATATGCAAAAATATAATATACACATTACACAGAACCATACGCATTCATATATAGTGTTTTCCAAATGTCATTCTCCCTGGTAACTCCATCACAAATACCTATGTACCATTATCCAGGCTGTATTTACTGAATGATTTTTCAAGCTGATTATTTTGTGGATGTTTGTGGGGCCTTGAACTCAGAACCTCACACTCTCAGTATTTTTTTAAGGCTGGTGCTCTACAACTTGAGCCACACTTCCGCTTCTGGCATTTTGCTGATTAACATGGATTTGTCTGTCCCAACTGGCTTCAAACTGAGATCCTCAGATCTCAGCCTCCTGAGTAGCTATGATTACAGGCATGAGCCACCAGCTCAGGCCTCCAACTGATTTTTAAAAGATAATTATAAATGACAAACCAGTATCACCTGCTATCACAGAGGGTCTATTAGAATGAGTAAGAACAAAACAGTATCATTAACTGCTAACTAAATTGTTGCCCAAGTAAATGTCTTTTCTGTTGAACAGAGTAAATTAGCATATATTTAGCTACAATATTCTTTCAGCTCCTGGAAAGACTAAAGAGAACTTGACAGGAAATGAGTTTCACTTCCTGGTTCTCAGCCCATGAACCACTAAAATCCCTCCTCTCTCCCTGCTGGGCTAAAGCCCACACTTCAGGAAAGCCGTTCTAATTATGTGGAAACTTAAGAGTGGTCTGGCTTTTGTGGCGGGTTGTTTTGCTTTCATTTTTCCCATCTCAGGGAAAACAACAGCATTTTGCCTGTCCTTGTCATATTCTTTTAGCACCAGTTCCACAAGTCATTGGGTTTAGCGGCCCAGCACAGGCCCAGCTTGAACTGAGAGCAAATAAATTCCACTGGATCTCTCCTTTCTTTCTTCCTTTTCATTTTCCTGGAAGCTGATGGACTTTTACATGTGTATATAAATCCAAATATATGAAACCTCTTAGAGCTGACATGAGATTCCCTCAAAAACTTTAATGACACTGTTTTTTATACAAAATATTCCATACCCCACCAGCCATCTACCATCCACCCAGCAGACAATCCTTCTGGGAACAAGTAACTTCTATAGCTCCATTTTACAGATGTCACAGACCATCATCTAGACATTTAAAAATAAATCTGATTTTACCCTTCCATCTTAGTCTATTCTACTTTATTTTGTCTTATTTGTCAGTATTGAGGACTAAACTTGGGGCTGCCTGCTTTCCAGGAGGATGCTTTACCACTTGAGCCATGACTCCAGCCCATTACCCCATTATTTTATTTCATTTTCTAAACTTCAAAAAGTTGGACAAGGGGGTGACAAACATGCTTCCTTCTTTTGTTTTCTTTTATAATTGTATTATTGTTAGGTAGCTGGACAAAAGGACTTTCAACACATCAGTTTATTAGAACAATGTATTTTGATCAATGTCACTCCCATTGTTCTCCCCCATCTCTCTCAACCCCATCCATCCCCCCTCAATTTACCTACTTGCGTTTTTCACATATAGACATTGAATATTGAATATTGACTGAGTTCTCCCCACCTTCACTCATCTACCTCCCCTCCTTCAGCGATACCCTTCCCGTGCTTCTCCCTCTTCCCACCTGCCCCTCCATTCTAAAGACATACTAATTCACTGGCATCAGTGGCTCCTGCCTGTAATCCTAGCTACTTAGGAGGCTGAGATCTGAGGATCAAGGTTCAAAACCAGCCCCTGCAGGAAAGTCTGTGATTATTTCCAATGAAGCACACACACACACAAAAAAGCCAGAAGTGGGACTGTGGTTCAAGTGGTAAAGTGCTAGCCTTGAGCAAAAAAGCTTAGGGACAGTGCCCTGGCCCTGAGTTCAAAACATAGGACCAGCACTAAAAAAAAAAAAAAAAAAGATACCCTAACTCAAAGCCAACCCAAGTGATTAAATTTCAGATTCTCAAAGCTTTTACTTTGGAATAAACTGGGTTAACTGGACTCACATCTCTCCTATGAAAAAAAAAATTTTTTTAAAGTTGTCCTGCCTTCCGGTATCCCCATTAAATATTATGTCCTCCAAAATTCTTCATAAAATTGTATCAGTTCATCTTGGGTAACTCATCCCAGAGCTCTTTCTCTTTTTTTTTTTTGGTTTGATTTTCTGAGCCCCTAATCTGAACTAAGGTTCTAAATCAAAGGCAGAAAGCTCCAATATACTTTAGAGCATTTGTAGAATACTTGTTCTGTGTTTCTTGGCCCTAGAGTCTCCAACACTAGGTTCATTGTATTACACAATCAATAAATGCTCTGCACAGAGGAGAAAAGCGATGGGCCTATCATCTCTCTTCCAGCAGCTTCCCAATCTACCTTCTGCTGGGATAACCTGGGGACTGAGAATTCATTAAAGCAACACCAAATTCTGTGAGCATTTCCCCTTCTCCAAAGACCTTGTTTAAAAAAAAAAATCACAAAACAGGAAGTTCCAAGCCATTAAAATTCACCAGTATATTTGCTTGAAAAATCTTTTGGAATAACAAAACAGTACATGTCTATCCAGGCAAGCAGACTATTATAAAAGCAGATGTTTCACTCACTTCCACCTCACAGAAACACGCTGGCAACTTAGTGAACATCCTCTGGCCATTTGAACAGGCTTCTTAGGAAGTTAGCAGTGATATAACTCCTTATATTCTTATTTATCTCAGACTTGTACTTGTACATGGGTGTGTGTGTGTGTGTGTGTGTGTGTGTGTGTGTGTGTGTGTGTGTGTGATGAATTAGAAAGAACAAACATCTGGTGGTTGAGCCACTCTCTTGTCTCACTAAAATGTCAGCCCCCAGGGGTGGGCAATGGATGAAAGGTGTTTGGAGAGGAGGTGTTTTCTCATACCTGGGTTATGTTCCTGATTAAGAATTGCCAACGCCTATTCCCCATGAAGAGTTCCTAAGTCACCCACACTCTCCAGCTAAGTAGACCAACCCCTGGGAAGATAGTCCCCAACAATTCCCAGCATCCAAAGACAGGACCTTCTTTTGCCTTTTCCATTATGTCAAAGGCAAAGTGACATGTTTCAGGTATTCCAACACAAGAGAGGCAAAGATCGGAGGCCCAGACCAAGAAGAACAAGGAAAAATGAAGAAACAGACAGGGAAAATAGTCAGACAGGAAACAAAGCCAGACAGAAAAAGGTCCACAGTTGTAACACTGAGCAAACGGAAGAAAAGGCTGGGTGCCAGTGGCTCACGCCTGTAATCCTAGCTACTCAGGAAGCTGAGATCTGAGGATCAAGGTTCAAAGCCAGCCCAGGCAGAAAAGTCCATGAGACTCTCATTTTCTATTAACTATCAGAAAAAGCCAGAAGTGGAGCTGTGACTCAAGTGGTCTAGTAGTGCCAGACTTGAGGAGACAAAAATAAAAAAGTTCAGGGGCAGCACCTAAGTCCTGAATTCAAGCCCTAGAACCAGCACAATAAAAGGAATGGAGAGGCAGCAAGAAAAGAGATGGTTGGTGTCCACAGCACCATGCTGCCGTTAGAGAATCCATTGTGCAGAAGTGGGTAAGCCAGGCAGCTGGCCTGAGCACAACCACTCTCCACAACAACAGAACTGAAGTCCCACGGCAGCATTATTATGGAAGGGGAGGGAAACTACTGAGCTAAACTTTAGCTCTCCCAAAATTAATAGGGACTTATTCATTTAGCTAAATCCCAAACACACACACACACACGTGCGTGCATGCACGCACACACGCACACTTTTGCTGGCAACCAGATAAACAAGTTTCATTCACCATCATGAATAAGACAGGTTTTATACTTATGGCAAAGCCTTTTAGATCATGCTTGGTCCTATTTTGAGAGAGAGAGTCAGTACTGGGGTTTGAACTCAGAGGCCTTATGCTTGCTAGACAGGTGCTTTACGACCAAGCCAGACCTCCAGCCCTCTACCCGATAACTTTTTTAAGCTAATATGTTCCTATGGGAGAATCATAAGTAGTTTTATTAAAGTCGCTATTAACCACCTTTTCCTACTACTCCAAGGCCTTTCATTTCAGCAGCTAAGCTAACATGATGCCCAAGCTTTGTTGGTAAGAGAAATGAAGACAAACAGCCAAAGATAAGAAGGCCCCTGCTCTAGTCAACCTTGTTCGCTCACTCTCAATACCACTGCCACCCAAGTAGACCCAGGATTGTAAGGCAGCCAGACAACACTGGGATTTGAACAAAGGGCCAAGGGGTCTCTTTTTAAAATGTCTGCTAGGGGCCCTGCAAAGCCAGAATTTAACCTTACGCTACTGGGGTAATGTTCCTTTGGGAGTACTTAAACTTAAATTACTCTTAAATCACTCCTGTGTGCTGGACACACCCAACTCTGGCAGGGAACCAGACAGCCAGGGAGGGATAGGCCGCCCAAGACCTACTGTTCAAACCTGAACTTGAAACGCTTCGCAATCCTAAAAGTAAACACAGCTTCTTAATCACTTCTTTTTTTTTTTTTAATTTTAAATCATCTGCTTCCTCTATCTCTAGCCCCTTGTTTTTCTGTCTGGTAATTCCAAGTTGAAGTGAGAAGTGAAATGCTAGTCCAGGATTTGGGATGAGGGGAATCCCACAGGGCTCTGGGTGCTGCAGCAGGGGTTGGGGCAGTACAGAAATGCTAGAGGAGCACTTCAGTCCCCTCCCTGTTCCCAGAGCACAGCACCAGGGCCAGGTCGCTGCTCTACCATTCACATGGCTGGGCCTCTATGCCTCTATCTATAAAGATGAGGAGCAACAGCTAACTCATAGGCTATTGTAGAATTAAATTAGCTGGTCCATAAAAGGGCCTAGAACAATGTTTATTAATGATATTGCTGTTCCCATTATTATTCTATCATTTTTACTTCGTGTTGTTCCCATTATTATTCTATCATTATTCCTTCGTTTATAGGCAAGTATTATTTCCTCCTATGGTAAATACACACACCCATCAGCCCCAAGCTATTCGTGTAGCCTTATCTCTCACTTCTACTTGCCATATACCATACCCCTGTAACAAAGGAGATGATTTGTCATTTCCTATTCAGATCTCATAGTTCTCCAGCTCTTACACTATTCTCCACACTCCCCATCTCCTATGTTTTTATCAAAAATGCATCTAGCTGGGCACCAGTGGCTCACATGTAGAATACTAACCACTCAGGAGGCTGAGATCTGAGGATCATGCTTGAAGCCAGCCTGGGCAGCAAAGTCCATGAGAGTCTTATTTCCAATTAATCACAAAAAAAAATCCAGAATGGAGCCAGAGTGGTAGAGAGCTAACCTTGAGTGAAAAAGGTAAGGGACAGCATCACACAGTTCACGCTGCAGTACCAGCAAAAAATAAAAGGGCTGGGAAGGTGGCTCTGTGGCAGAGTGCTTGCCTTGCATGCATGAGGCCCTGGGTTCCATTCCTCAATACCACATAAACAAAAAAAGCCAGAAGTGGCACTGTGGCTCAAGTGGTAGAGTGCTAGCCTTGAGCAAAAGAAGCTCAGGGACAGTGCCCAAGCCTCTCAGTTCAAGCCCCAGGACTGGCAATAAATAAATAAATAAATAAGGAGGAAGAAGAAAGACTGCATCTAGACAAAATGCAAAATAAAATAAAATAAAATACACCAGAAGCTCATATTTGTTATCCTAGCTACTCAGGAGACTGAGATCCGGAGACTCAAGATTTGAAGTCAACTCCCGACAGAAAAGTCCTCCATATTCCATCTCCAATTAACCAGAAAAGAGCCAGGTTGCACGCATGGTTCAAGTAGTAGAGCACTCACCATGAGCAAGCAAGCCAACAGATCATGAGACCTGCAGTTCCAATCACTGGCACCAAGAAACAAAAAACAAAAACAAAAAGTGGATGCCTCTTTCAAGTCCATATCATATGCTGCACATTCTAGCAGCACAAATTTCCAAATATTCACTGAGCGTGTAAAATTCACTGTCTCCAGTTCATCATGGAAGAATATTATCTCTAATTTCTCTTATGACACACCTTCCAAGCCCTTCCTAATCTACTTCATCCTCCTTTCAGATGCTCTGTCAGTATTCTTTATCAAAAGCAAGATACTTAGAAATGCTCTGACTAATCCAGACTATAAATGGGTGGATCACTTTCATAATTAATTTATTGCTTTATTGCACCCTAATATAATGCCAGCTTTACAGGAGCGACATCATTTCTCTATTCATCTATAGCTTCTGTTCAGCTCATTGCTTTGCACTTCAATTCGCTGTCCAGCCATCCTATAACTGCAATTAATTTTTTGTAAACCTGAATGAGCAGTTCAGCATTGGTGACTGGGCAGGCACCAGGCAGGTCTCAGAACCGATCAAACAGCATACTTTGTTATCAATTTCACTGAAGTCATCTGAAAAGCTTGAGACGCTTTCTATCTGCATCATAGATACCAAAGTGAAGTAAGACAAGAGCCAAAGACTGCAAGCCACTCTTCAGCCGCACTAGCATGCCAGACACAACAGACCTTTACAGCTGTCTAACTCACTCATCCCACATTCCCACTCTTATCCACAAAGACATCCTGACACATCATAAAATGCTTTCCTAAAACTGGAGTAAGCCATGTCTATTCCATCTCCCAGCACAAACCTGTCCTTATGAAGACTAAAGTCATATTTTTCTATGACCAACACCTAATTGTCTCTCACCAGTTATTACTACTTTCCCTAGAGAAGAATCCAAAGCAATGCCTAGATATAGAAAGAAGAAAGAAGAGGCTGATGGGGAAGATTGGCAATGCAAGGAGGAATAGCCCAGAAATCTCAACTTACCCAGGATGTTTGTGCTGCTAGAACTAAGAGCTTGATGAACTTCTAGATAAGATACCGCCACTCCTCAGCCATTTGTAACTTCCAGTAGGAGAAAACACATCCTGGAACCTTTAGACTTTTGATGGTTCTTTGGTGTGTGTGCTGGTCTTGCAGCTTGAACTCACAGCCTGTGCACATCTTGAGCATTTTTGCTTAAGGCTCCCATTCTGCCACTTGAGTCACAGCTCCAAGTCTAGCTTTTTGTTGGGGGAGGGTTAATTGGAGATAAGAGTCTCATGGACTTTCCTGCCCTGGCTAGCCCTGAGCCATAATCCTCAGATCTTAGCCTCCTGAGCAGCTAAGATCACAGGTGTGAGACTCTTGCACCTGGCTCACTTTTGAACATTGTTAATCCAATCTCTACTTGGCCTTCCACCTTGTATCTGCTAAGCCACAGAGCAGACTAGGGAATGCTATCATCTCCTAGGCTCCATTTCTGGCAATTTTGAAGAAACTGTAATCATACTAATGTCACTTTCTGCCTTGGAACTTCTATCTACCAAGAAAGACTTCCCCATGAAAGACACAAACCTTCCATGCTCCAGCACAAAGAATAGCCTCTGAGTAGGACAAATGGTCTTGTGTGGCCATACCTGGCCCAACCTCTAGATTGTGGTCTCTTCATTTCTAAATATACTATAGCAACAAGCCTACAGAAATGCCTTCTATACCCATGAATTCGTAGGCCCAGTCTTCCCTCTTTGCAGCTGGGCTGGCCTTTTCATGTGCAATTTAGGACACAGCATATGTGACATACATAGCCTCACTTCATGGCTAAGCCACACAAAGCCTTGCAGGTAGAGAGGCCACCATTCTCTGAGAAGCTACAAGCAACCACTCTGATCAGAGGTTGCCTCCACTGAGCCCATAGCAGAAGCCTGGGTCATTTCGAATGTTAGTCAGCACAGTCGTCTTCTCATTCATGGGGCCACAGCCAATATCTAAAAGGAATCACCCCAGGAGAGTCCCAAAAAGCAGCACCCAGGTTAATTCAGTCAACACACAGAATTATAAGAGAAAATAATAAACTTGTTTTAAGTCACAAAGATTTGGGTTGGTCTGCTACACAGAAATAAATAACTAGAATCAGACCCAGGTAGAGAGTAGAGATAGCATAATCTCCTCTTGTTTTCTTTTTTATCATGTTTTATTATTATTTTTTGTTTTTTTGGGGGGGTAGGTCCAGTTGTGGGGCCTGAACGCTGGGCCTGGGCGCTGTCCCTCAGCTCTTCAGCTCAAGGCTAGCACTCTACCACTTGAGCCACAGTGCCACTTCCGGCTTTTTTCTTTTTGCTTATGTGCTGCTGAGGAATCGAACCCAGGGCCTCATGCATGCAAGGCAAGCGCTCTACCACTGAGCCACCTTCCCAGCCCTCTCCTCTTGTTTTTTGTCTTCTTTTCTTTTTTGGTTCTGGTCATAGGGCTTGAACTCAGGGCCTGGGCACTGTCCCTGAGCTTTTTTTTGCTTTAGGCTAGTGCTCTACGACTTGAGCCACCACTTCTGTCTGTTTGGTAGTTTATTGGAGATAAGAGTCTTATAGGGATACAGGTGGACCCATTGCAACAATGAGATGTACAAGACGTTATGTTGAAAAACGAACTTTACAACTCTGGCGAGGGGGGGGAGAGAAGGAGGCAACAATGCTTGATAAGAAATGTACTCATTACCTTGCCCATGTAATTGTAACCCCTCTGTATGATATTTTCACAATTTAAAAAAAAAAGAGAGAGTCTTATGGAGGGACTGGGAATGTGGTTTAGCTGTAGAGTGCTTGCCTAGCATGCATGAGCCCTGGTTTGATTCCTCAGTACTGGAAAAGGCCGGAGGTGGTACTGTGGCTCAAGTGGCAGAGTGCTAGCTGTGAGCAAAAAGAAGCTCAGGCCCTGAATTCAAAGCTGTAGGACTGGCAAAAAAAAAAAGTCTTACGCAGTTTCTTGCTGGCTTCAAACCATGATTCTCAGATCTCAGCCTCCTGAATAGCTAGGATTCCAGGCCTGACCCACCAGTGCCTGGCCTCAAAAACTACTTCATTGTATGCCTGGAAACCCTGAAGATGGTTCTGTGCCCTTGAGGCCTTACAACCTATATGAACTAGGTTTCAGATATTGTAGCCTTTTGGGTGATTCCAGATATAGAAATGAGATCAAATGAACTCTGGCACTGTGTCTTACTTCAGACTGTCAGGGATTATCACCTAACAGTAAAATTCTACTTCAAATCCATTTCAAGGCATTACTAATTCAATATCTGTGATCTTTCAATTTTAAAAAGTCTGAAATAATTTCTTTAAGTTTTCATCTTAATTGGATAGAGGAGTTACTCCTCCTGTTTATAAAGCAATCAATACGTGTTTACAACCATGGGTTTATAAATCATTTAAAACACCATGCACTCCATAGTATTCCATGCACCTTGTAAGGTAATGAGTATGCAATTGGGGTCAAAGGCCACAAAGCCTCTGTTCTCATGCAGCTGCAATCCAGAATGAGAGATAGACTCTACAAAGTAAACAAAACATTACAAGGTTGAATGGAGTACTGTCACAATGAAGAAATAGGGACCAGAGGAATTTCTGATCAAAGAAATCTCTCTAGACATGTATATAATATATAGTTGTATATTATCTAAACATTTATACAAATACATATTTGATGTCATTTAATATATTTTATTAAATAGTATATATGTATATAGAGATATATATAAATACACTTATATATAATCTGAGAGTTGAAAGATAAAAGTATTTCATCCATATCCAAAAACTTCATCATCAAAAGTCCGTGTAATAAGAAATTATATTGAACTCTTATTTTTCTTTGCTTAGCTGGCCCAGGTATTAAGAGCATTAAGAGGATTAAGCCTTCTATTAGCCAGCACTGGTGGCTCACACTGTGGCTACTCAGGAGGCTGAGATCTGAGGATTGAGGCTTGAAGCCAGCCTGGGCAAGAAAACCAGGAAGACTCATCTCTAACTAATCAAACATGGAGTTGTGGCTCAGGTCATAGAACACTAGTCTTGAGTGAAAAAGTTCAGTGACAGCACCCAGACTCTGAGTTCAATTCCCAGGGCTGGCATCAAAAGAAAACAAAAGCCTTCATTTGGCATTTGTATCCCATTTTTGATGTCTTAAAGCCTCGAGCCTCCTAACTATTCACCACCTCTCACTCCTCTGCTTCATGTTGTTCCTCGTATTTAGTTCTACCTCTGCACGCAGCCCTCCCGTGTAGCTGTCATGAGTCCGACCTCCTGAGTTTCTCCTCAGCCATCCTGCACGTGACCTGAGTGTCCACCCCTTCCCTGGGCCTGAGAAACAGTGGCCTGCCTCACCCCACACCTGCGCCTTTACCCTCATCTGCTCCTGCAGAGAGGAAACTTGATATTGTCTAAGTAGTCACGGACTCACCATTCTATAGTTTTCTGAAATTGTTTTCAAATAATACAGACAGTTTGGGTCACCTCAGACAGGCGATGGCAGGCCCACACATCTGCTTCTACACAAATCAAGGCCTGCCTGACACCAAGCCCCGGCTTCCTGGTGTGGCTGACACGGTTAGTTAAGTCACCTCAAGGATATTCACGCCATTCTTCTCCCCTTCTGCTGTGTGGCTGGAATTAACATCTGTGGGAGAGATGGCTGACTGACCCCAAAGAGCCAGGCTCCATTTCATGGTGTAGAGGGGCAGCTGGGAAGCAGAGGCTCTGCCAAGAGATCTTCTCACCCTCCACACTGCCCTAGGCCAAAGAAGGGTCATGTGACCAATTCTCACCAATTGGATGTGAGCAGTTCTCACGCTCCACATTTCTGTTAGCCAAAGAGGGGTCATGTGACCAATTCTCACCAATGGGATGTGAGCAGGCAAAGAGGCCTTTCTGAGCTAAAGTAGTCAAGAAGTGAATGTATCTTTCCAAAACTTCCTTCGCTTTTTTGCAACCATTTGTCCATTACAGCATCTAGCTCTCCCACAGTCATAGAACTCCTTCCACAGCTCCAGGGGTAATAAATTCCCTTTATTTTAAAATTTTAAACATTTTTCTATTAATAACTAATATCTTCCAGATGCATTTTATTATACATGAAACTCCTGAATCTATATAAAGGGAATAAATCTAAACCAATTTATAAAAATAAATCAATTTCGATATCCAGCATAATTCATAGTCATCTAAACCCCACATATTAGGATAGAATGTATCAATGAAAGAGTCAATAAAACATTAATAAAAATCCACAAATTTCTGTATTTGTATCAGTCATAATAATTTAGATTATAATACAATAACAACTAAGCCCAAAAATCTCATTGACTTATAATATACTTTTACTTTTTGCCAGTGCTATGTGCCTTATTCTGGCTCAACTGAACTTCACCCCTGTCTTCCCTCTGTCATTAGGCTGATAAAATAGCCCCTGCCTGAGGCATTCCTGGTGTTCTGACACAGAGAAGACAAAACACATGCCAAACACTAACACTCCTGTCACATTTGTTGGTCAAAGTAAACCTGGAAACACAGAGCTGGAAAGTATCATTTTCTCCCAGGAAAAGTATTCAATATCTAATCAATGTATTGTTCAAGTTTTCAATTCAAAAAATTATTCAAATGTTTTATTTGAACAATAAAAGTCTACCTCAGTACCTAAAGTTGACAAGCCCTAAAATTATCTATTAAAAGAATAATTAAGATGCTAGCAAGGGCTGGGAAGGTGGCCCAGTGGTAGAGCGCTTGCCTTGCATGCATGAGGCCCTGAGTTCGATTCCCCAGCACCACATAAGTAAAAAGAAAAAAAGCCAGAAGTGGTGCTGTGGCTCAAGTGGTAAAGCACTAGCCTTGAGCTGATGAGCTGAGGGATAGTGCCCAGGCCCAGAGTTCAGTCCCCATGACTAGACCAAAAAAAAAAAAAAAGATGCTTACAAGTAGTCAGACTCAATCTTACTATTTATTGGTCCACAGATCAGAATCTAAAAGTTTATACAAGGTTGAAAGAGATCAAACTGGCAAAATATAATTACTGAAAGGCCTTTTCAAAACATTATCGTTTACTACTCCCATGTTTTTGGAATTACATATTAAGAGGCTACTACTTGAGGGCAGAAGTAAATTGTGCGTGCGTGTGTGCGTGCGTGCGTGTGTGTGTGTGTGTGTGTGTGTGTGTGTGTGTATTCCAGTCTGGAGCTTGAACTCAGGGCCTGGGCACTATCCTTTAGCACTTTTTCTCAGTACTAGCACTTTACCACTTGAGTCACAGCTCCACTTTTGGGTCTTTGGTGGTTAATTGCAGATGAGAGTCTCACGGATTTTCTTGCCCAGGCTGGCTTTGAACTGAGATCCTCAGATCTCATCCTCATGAGTAGCCAGAATTATAGGCATAGCCACCAGTACACAGCCAAAATTTTTTTACAATGCTTTAATGGAATCTGAGCATGAATCTGCCTACAAGAATGCCCATATAACACAATGGAATTCTATGCCTCCATCAGAAAGAATGACATTGCCCCATTTGTTAGGAAATGGAAAGACTTGCAAAAAATTATATTAAGTGAAGTAAGCCAGGCCCAAAGAAACATAGGTCCCATGGTTTCCCTTATTTGTAATAACTAGTATATGTCTGAGACATGCAGAAATGGTCAGATAAGTTGATGTTAAACAAAATGAACTCCAAGTTAAGGACTCAAATGTTTTTTTTTTCTTGCTTGCTATTGTATCTAACATATTTATAAGATATTTCTTTGTTGCTTTGTATGTCCCTCCCCCACGGTATAACCCCTGCTTTCACTGTATTTGACGTTGGTATAATTTGTGGAGGGGAAGGGAAAAAAATAAATTGTTTAAATAGGGATACAAGTAGACCCATTGCAACAATGAGATGTACAAGATGTTATGTTGAAAATGAACTTTACAACTTTGGCACGGGAGGGGGGGGGGAGGGGGATGGGAAGAGATGGGAAGGAGAAACAAAGGAGGAGGCAACAATGCTTGATAAGAAACGCACTCAGGGCTGGGAAGGTGTCTCTCAGTGGTAGAGCGCTTGCCTTGCATACATGAGGCCCTGGGTTCGATTCCTCAGCACCACATAAGCAAAAAGAAAAAAAGCCAGAAGTGGCGCTGTGGCTCAAGTGGTAGAGCGCTAGCCTTGAGCTAAAGAGCTGAGGGACAGCGCCCTGACCCAGAGTTCAGGCCCCACGACCGGACCAAAAAAAAAGAAAAAAAGAAAAAAAGAAACGCACTCATTCCCTTGCTCATGTAATTGTAACCCCTCTGTACGGTATTTTCACAATAAAAAATAAAAATTAATAAAAATTTTAAAAAAAAAGAATGCCCATATATCTGCATTAGTCTAATTTTTTTTGATCAAGGCCTCTAATATACAGGATAGTGACACACCCTTAATTTTATTAAGGATTACAGAGCAAAATTAAACTAAGGATTTCAAAGTGCTAAGCACAGTACAAAGTGCTGAGCACAATACAAAGTGCTTAGCAGCTCAGTACAGATATGATCTCATGGAGTTGTTGGCGTGGCTATGAAGTAAGTGGCTGATCTGTCCTGCAGAGCAGAGTTCAATATCCAAGGCCATAGCACCACTGGGTAGCAGACATAGATTTAAGTATGTGCTCTGTTCCCATCAGTACCCTTCCCATAAGTCAAAGTAACACCAGAACACACAAGCTCCAATCTCACCAAAACTGTGAAAAGCGGAGACTTAGCTCATACCAATTTCTCACGCCCCTGGGAAGAGTTCACACACACAGGGGGCCAGAGTGCCATGTATAATTCCCAAAGGCCATGAGGCCTTCAGTCAAATATGTGAAGCCTTGGTAGAGACTTCAAAGGCCTCTCGTGGGTAAGACTAGGTGGCACAGGCTGGGTGCTGGTGGCTCATGCCTGTAATCCTCGCTACTGAGGAGGCTGAGATCTGAGGATCATGGTTCGAAGCCAGCCCGGGCAGGAAAATCCCTGAGACTCTTATCTCCAATTAACCACCAGAAAACCAGAAGTGGTGCTGTGGCTCAAGTGGTAGAGCACTCGCCTTGAGCTGAAAAGCTGAGGGACAGCGCCCAGGCCCAGAGTTCAAGCCCCATGACCAACCAAAGGAAAAAAAAAAAGAATAGCTGGCACAGAAGAAGCAGAATTCTCCCCAAATAGAGTTCCCTGGAGGTCCTGCCTAGGTCGGCAGGTTAGGGTTAGGGTTAGGCAGAAAGAGAAGGGAAATAGTTGTGGGATGCTGAAAGCCTCATTTGGTCCACAATCCAGACCGGAGTTGGATTAAAGAGTCAGGGTGTAAGTCTAAAGAGGAGGGATGATAGCATGGTGGGAAGCCGGGAAACACCTGGAGAGTCTGAGAGAAAAATTAATCCGTGTCCCTATTGTCCTGTGTCAGCTGGGGACACCGATCTGGATGAGTTGGCACTTCTGGAGCCTTTAACCCCACTGAGTCAACTCTGTCCTGTCAGCTTTGTGCCATCTGATGCTCCAGTTCCTGTGAAGAGATTTGGCACTGCTCACAGATGATATCCCTCCATGCTGTGTGTGTGTGTGTGTGTGTGTGTGTGTGTGTGTGTGTGTGTGTGTGTGTGTGTGTGTGTGTGTGTGTGTGTGTGTGTGTGTGTGTGTGTGTGTGTGTGTGTGTGTGTGTGTGTGTGTGTGTGTGTGTGTGTGTGTGTGTGTGTGTGTGTGTGTTGGTACTGAGCTCAGCACCTGAGTGCCATCCCTTAGCTTTTTGTTCTCAAGGCCAGCACTCTACCACTGGAACTACAATTCTTCGACTTCCCTTTTTTTGCTGTTTAATTGGAGGTAAGAGTCTCAAAGACCTTTTCCTGCCCAGGCTGATGTCCAACTATGATCCTCAGACCTCAGCCTCCTGAATATCTAGGATTACAGGCATGAGCCAGAGGCATCCAGCTCCTACATACTATTTGCCAGTCTTTCATTTCCCCTACAGGTTTTTCCTGCATGGATGAGTGTTATCATAAACATTTTCTTCAATAGCGTTAGAAGATCATGGTGGCAGCTTAATACCAATGTGTGTACCTTTTTTTTTTTCATCTAACAACGTATTTTCTAGTGTAGTATGTCTGCACATCAGACATTCTGTGAAATAAGTTTTCTCACTCTCATTTTATAGATGGGTAAATAAGTTAGGAGCTATTAACAATTTCTCCAAAGTTTCCCAGCCAGTGGTAGAAGAGGCAGAATTGGAGTGTGGGGCTTCTTGACAATATGGCATTGACCTAAGGAAAGAAATTCATAATTACAGAACAACTGTGAGCCTTGGCAAAGAGGAGCACATTGGGAAAGGAGAGGTTCATCTGACAGCTGTAAAATTATTTCAAGGAGAAATGAAGACAAATTGGAATTAAGCGCTCTTTTAATTATACATTTACCAGTGATCTGTCATTGAGAAAGAACTAATACATAGAGTATCAATTTTCAGTAAATATAAATGGCAAAGAAGGCATTTAATGAATTGCAAATGACAGTGTTTCTAAAAGTCATTATCAATCACGAGTAAGGGCCTTCCCATTTAGGAATCCTATATTTCATTTCAGCGAAGAATCTAACAGGAATGGCTTGAAGGGGGACAAGATGCTGTGGGTGATGACAGGATGAGCTTCTGCTTCATCCTGTTCAAAGGTAAAGGGACGACACAGAGAAGGGAAAGAGCTACAAATGGGATTCAAATGGCTGAATAACTGAAGAAATGGTAAAGAAACTGAAAAAATTTACCAGCTGTAGATTCTTGGGGGGTCCAGTCGTGGGGCCTGAACTCTGGGCCTGGGCGCTGTCCCTCAGCTCTTCAGCTCAAAGCTAGCGCTCCACCACTTGAGCCACAGCGCCACTTCGGGCTTTTTTCTTTCTTTTTTTGCTTATGTGGTGCTGAGGAATCGAACCCAGGGCCTCATGCATGCAAGGCAAGCGCTCTACCACTGAGCCACCTTCCCAGCCCCCCAGCTGTAGATTCTTTAGCCAACTAACAACACTAATTTTAAAATGTGACACAAAAAAAAAAGAAGAAGAAAAGAAAGAAAATTTGCTCCAAAATGAAGAGCAGCTCAGAGACCAGGGAAAAATGGACAACTGATGGAAAGGAGATGTACCGTATTCATAGCCTGCTTCGTCATATAGCAACTCTTTTTACAACTATTAAAGATCATTTTAAATTTTGAAAAATAATAAATACAACAAAAATTTCTGAAAGGATTTCACCCTGTTACCTTTGATCAAACTATCTGTGTTTGTCCATATACATACTTTGGAACATTTTCCCTGGTCAGAAGAAATGGCAGAGAGAGAGAGAGAAATCAGAGAGAGAGAGAGAGAGTATTCTTACAACCCCATTGCCCTGTCCCAACATGCTGACCTGAAGTTTTTTGGGGCACCAAAAATAACATTGCTACTGTTGTACATCTGGAACCAGTGGCTCATGTCTGTAAGCCTAGCTTCTCAGGAAGTTGAGAGCTGAAGATCAGGGGTTGAAGCCAGCTGCAACAGACAAACCCATGAGACTCATCTCCAAATAACTAGCAAAACAACCAGAAGTGGAGCTGTAACTCAAGCAGTAGAGAACCAGCCTGGAGCAAAAAACTCAAGCAATAGCATGAGGCACTGAGCTCAAGCCCCAATAGCAGTGCACATGCACACATGTGTGCGAACACACACACACACAAATTATTGTACAGTCTTAATAACTTGTCCTTGGAGTGCTAGCAAAATCATTGCGCATTTAGGTCAGTGTAAAATTAAGGGGATAAGGGCTGAAAACCTAACAGCATCTCTCAAAGCTAGAACAGAAGGTTCTAAAAAGAAACATCTGCCATTACAGAAATGAAAAACGAGTCCAAGCTGCAAAGGAACACCTACAAATGGTTTTCTGTAATTGTTCGATCCAATTTAGCCTTTTTCTAATTCAGAAATTACAGAGTCATTTTACCCACTTATACCAGGGTAGAAATGCCTGCAGCCAACTCTAAAGCAAACCCAAGGGCCATTTTTCTCAGCAAGCCTATTCAACTTCTTATTCAAATAACATTGCATATTTATGAAGCTGGAGTCTAATGAAATTAGACTCATCATCAATCTGATTTTGCTAAACTTCCTTTCCACAGAGCTATTAATAGAAATATGTGAACCCCTGAATTATTAGCGAGATGGTTACTGTCCAAACCCTTTAATGAGTAAATTGGCCCATCTTGTTCCAACTCTCTGGCTTACAAGTCTGTGTTCTGCTATGTCCTTACTCTGTCTTCCTGTCTCTAGCCTCACCACTCCCAGAATCCAAAAGGCAGAAAGTGTGAACGACCAAAATCCAATCCTGTTAGTACTACCATTTCCTTTTGCTTACTCTCAAAACACGTTTCATAAGGAAAAAATAGGTCACTTGCAAAATTATTAAAAGGACCCTTCATCCAAAATCATTCACCAAATGAACGCTTCAAAAACATTCATAAGGCACCATGACAGCTCTGGCTTGGCCTTGAGCATTCATCCCCAATGAGTTTAAATATTGAGCTTAGCTTGCTTTTTTTTTTTTTTTTTAATTCTGGGACTGGGACTTGAACTCAGAGCCTCAAGTTCTCCTTTAGCTTTAAAAAAAAAAAAAAAAAAGCTCACACCTTTAATTCTAGCTACGCAGGAGACTGAAATCTGAGATTCGAGGTTCAAAGCCAGCCCGGGCAGGAAAAGTCCAATAAACCACTAGAAAACCGGCAGTGGTGCTGTGGCTCAAGTGGTAGAGCACTCGCCTAGAGCTGAAGAGCACAGGGACAGTGCCCAAGCCCAGAGTTCAAACCCCACGACCGACAAAATAAAAAGCTCAACAAAACTGGTGCTCTAATGAGCCACATCTCTACTTCTGGTTTTGACTAGTTGATTGGAGATTAGAGTCTCATGGGCTTTTCTGCTCACATTACTTTTGAACTCCAGCCCTCAGATCTCAGCTTCCTGAGTAGTAAGGATTACAAGTGTGAGCCACCATTGCCCAGCCAAACCTCATTTCTGAGAATAGAAAATAATCATTCAAAATTCTTATAAAAAGCACAACTTTAATCTCTCTTTTAAACCATTGAAACATCTCATCCCTTTGTATCTGGTTTGAAGACTATTCTAAAAATTGTAAAATCCAACCGATAGTTTCAAGGGAACGAAAAAGCAATTAGAGTACGCATCACTGGACCAAGATGTAAAATTCAAGTGAAATTTCTAAGAGGATTTGTACGATGGAGTTAATCAATTTGAAATATACAGTCAAAGCCAAAACTAAAGGAGTTTTCCCCTTCAAGTAGCCAAAGATGGACACAAACAACGAGGTAATAAATCCACATTCACACCTTGTTCCTGGATTCACTCTTACTTTCAATAAGTATATACAATGTTCTGTGTATACACCATAAGTATACACAAAGTATACACCATAAGTATATACAATGTTCTGTGCTCCTTAACATGGGCTGTCTAGGTACCCATCCTTTGAGTTTAGCTAAATCTCTGGAACTAATGAGCACTTTTTTTGTCGGTCATGGGGCTTGAACTCAGGGCCTGGGCACTGTCTTTGAGCTTTTTCACTCAAAGATAGCACTCCAGCACTTTGAGCCACAGCATCACTTCCACTTTTCTGGTGATTAATTGGATATAAGAGTCTCACAGACTTTGCTTCTTGTCTTGACTTCAAATTGTGATCCTCAGATCTTAGCCTCCTGAGTTGCTAGGATTACAAGCATGAGCCACCAGCACCCGGCTCTAATGAGCACCTTGTACACTCAGGTGCAACTGAACCTACCAAGACAGTCCAACAACAACTAATGAGTTTATGTAACGAATTTTTGTGTATATGAAAGAGTGTGACTAATAACATTGATTAAAACCAGCCAGGCATAAGGGATACTAGCATTCCACATCCAAACTATCTTAAATACAGCTTAAGCTGAGCCTAAAAAGCTACTTTTCTGTTTTTGTGTTTGTTTGCTTTATTCTATCTGGTAGACACATCTATTACTCTTTTTTAAGATTTCATCTGCTTGCTTGTCTGCATACCTTTCTCTAGAATTCCCAGTACTCAGTTTATATGGGAAGGTTGAAATAAGATTTATAGCGGAGATTCTAGAAAGACAAAAGACAGGGGCTGGGAAGGTGGCTCAGTGGTAGAGCGTTTGCCTTGCATGCATGAGGCCCTGGGTTCGATTCCTCAGCACCACATAAGCAAAAAGAAAAAAGCCGGAAGTGGCGCTGTGGCTCAAGTGGTAGAGCGCTAGCCTTGAGCTGAAGAGCTGAGGGACAGCGCCCAAACCCAGAGTTCAGACCTCCACAACCGGACCCAAAAAAAAAAGAAAAAGAAAGAAAGACAAAAGACAAAAGCAGCTAGTAATATGACAGTGCTGTCTCACGACGCACATGCTCAGGTTGTTGTTGTTGTCAAACCTGAAAAACATTCTTATTTCCTTAGAAATAGCCACCAGATCAAAATGATCAAAAAAAAAAAAAAAAGATGGGGCTGGGAAGGTGGCTCAGTGGTAGAGCGCTTGCCTTGCATGCTCGAGGCCCTGGGTTCGATTCCTCAGCACCACATAAGCAAAAAGAAAAAAGCCGGAAGTGGCACTGTGGCTCAAGTGGTAGAGCGCTAGCCTTGAGCTGAAGAGCTGAGGGACAGCACCCAGGCCCAGAGTTCAGGCCCCACGACCGGACCCAAAAAAAAAACAAAAAAAAAAAGATGTCACAGCCAGTCACCAGTGTCTCACACCTGTAATCTTAGCTGGTTGGGAGGCTAAGATCTAAGGATCACAGTTCAAAGCCAGCCTGGGAAGACACATCCATGAGACCCTTATCTCCAATTAACCAGCAAAAACCTGAAGTTAGAGTATGGTTGAAGTGGTAGAGCCTTGAGCAAAAAAGCTAAGGGACAGTGGTGTTTAGGCCCTGAGTTCAAGCTCTAGTACAAGGAAGAAAGAAAGAAAGAAAGAGAGAGAGAGAGAGAGAGAGAGAGAGAAGGAAGGGAGGAAGGAAGAAGGGAGGGAGGGAGAGGGAGGGAGAGGGAGGGATGAAGGAAGAGAGAGAGGGAGGGAGGGAGGGAGGGAGGAAGGGAGGAAGGGATGCAATCTCCAGAGCCTTCATCTTTAAACCAAGGCGAAAATATCCCTTCTGGGGTGTGAGGATAGACTACAGCCAGGCATGCAATGAATACTCAATCATTTTTACCAGTGTCACTTCTTCTTGTTCTAAATGATTTCCATTGAAGCCACAGCAGAGTGTTCAGAGTTTCGTGTCTTGCCAAAGGATATCATATGGATGAGGAAAGTCAGGATTCAACTCCCTGGAGAGCATCATCCTCCCCTCCCCCCCAATAAAAATTCCCATGGTGCCCAAAATTATATTTTTGAGATGATCACACCTAAGAAAAAAATAACAACCTATCTTACAGGTGGGGATAGCTTAAAACACTTCAGAGAACATTCTCCTCAGGAAAGCTATGAGTCATGGTGATGTAAGAGCAGCGAGATGTGATGAGCCATCAGGCCACTCATTCTGAGCCTGGTGGATGGAAACAAGTGACATTCTACGCCCCGCCCCAGCAGTTCACAGGTCCTGGCCAATGCCAAAGATTCACTCTGAAGATTGGCTAAGACACAACCTGCTGTATTGCACTGGGTAGTAGACTATGTTCTTTTCTTAAGGGCAAAACCTTGGTGACTGAGATCACCACCACTTAAGGGCAGGAAGAGATATGACAGACAGATCCTCGGGCCTTTGTGAAATCTTAGCTCCATAACTTTTTTTGTTTGTTTGTTTTTTGTGTTTGTTGGTTTGTTTTGTCGGTCATGGGGCTTGAACTCTGGGCCTGGGCGTTGCCCCTGAGCTCTTCAGCTCAAGGTGAGAGCTCTAGCACTTGAGCCACAGCGCCAATTCTGGTTTTCTGATGGTTAATTGGAGATAAGAGTCACACAAACTTTCCTGCCCAGGCTGGCTTTGAACCTGAATCCTCAAATCCCAGCCTCCTGAGTAGCTAGGATTACAAGGCATTAGCCACCAGTGCCCAGCTTCCCATAATGTTTTTACCTTGACATTTCCCTTCTGCTTTATGATCCATCTCCCCAAAGTACTTTTTAGTCAAAGAAACATAGGTACAATACTGCTCCCTAAGTCAAACACCCAGTGCTCATGTTTTAATATTTCATCGACGGAATGCTTGAGTGATTAACATCGTATTCATTTAGGCAAATGAGTAGTTTTCATCTAGGATTCCGGGCTGTACCCAGCAACAAGATGTTGGATGTGCTGATTTCTATGCCAACCTCATGGCTAGAACATTGGCTTGGACCCATGCACACGGCTCAACAAGATGTTGGCAGAAAGAATTGGAAAAGAAAGCCATGTGTGTTTTTTATCTTATTACTTCTGTTTGACAAACAACAAAAATCACACATGGGCCTGAGAAATGAGCCACTTCTCCAAGATTATGTCAGTTTCCAGGTAACATTATCTTCAGTTGGACAAAAAACTGAATACATAACTTTGGAAATCAGGAAAATTTCAGTACAGAGCTACAAGTGGCAGAGGGGCAGAGGAATCTTTTTGACATCCTCCAAAACATGTTCTTGACCAGTGATGAGAAAGGCTAGAGAACTATTGGAGGAATACTATACGCCAGTGGTGAGCATGGAAGAGTTCTTTGCTATCCACAGACCCATGCTAAGGGACAGATGCCAGAAATGCATCCTGCACCTTACTAGGTTATTATGATAAGCATTTCCTTGCAAACATGGAACTACTTGACTGTGCATCTTATTCCCTTATATTTGCTGGGCGCTGGTGGCTCACACCTGCCTTGCTACTCACGAGGCTGAGATCTGAGGATCACAGTTTGAAACCAGTCCAGGCAGGAAAGTCTATGAAATTTTTACCTCCAGTTAGCCACTAAAAACCCACTAAAGCCCTGAATTCAAGACCCAGGACACACCACACACACACACACACACACACACACACACACAAATTCCCTTCTGTTTAACATTTGAAAACTCAGTAGATAAATTTAGAAATGTCTTAGGACACAGTCAATCCATGTGAAACTTTTTTTGTAGTGCTAGGGTTTGAATCCAGAGTCTCATACTTGCAAAAAATATATGTTTTCACCTCTGAGCCATGCCCCTGTCCTTTCCTTTGTCAGTTGTGGCACTGTCCCTGAGCTCTTCTTGCTCAAGACTAGCTCTCTAGCCCTTTGAGCCACAGCACCACTTCTGGAGGTTACTTGGAGATATGTCTCAATGGGCTTTCCTGCCCTGGCTGGCTTTGAACCGAGATCCTCAGGTCTCAGCCTCCTGAGTAGCTAGGATTACAGGCGTGATCCACCAGCACCTAGCACCTCCTTCTTTTGTTTGTTTGTTTGTTTGCCAGTCCTGGGGCTTGAACTCAGGGCCTGGGCACTGTCCTTGAATTTCAAGGCTAGCATTCTACCACTTGAGACACAGCACCACTTCTAGCTTTTTCTATTTATGTGGTTCTAAGGAAGCAAACCCAAGGCTTCATGCATGCTAGGCAAGCACTCTACCACTAAGCCACATTCGCAGTCCAAGCACCCCTTTTTTGTGTGCCTGGGCATGTGTTTAGGCCATGATCCCTGACACTGGTAGGATAATCAGAATGCACCACAGCATCCAACCCTCTCTTCAGAGGAGTCTCCCAGACTCTTTTTCCTAGATTGGCCTTGAACTGCCAGCACCTAATGCCAGCCTCTCAAGTAACCTGGATGGCAGGCATTATCTATTGGCACGCACACACACACACTCGCACGCACACACCACACACACACACACACACAGCTTAAACAATCTTAAACTTTCAGTCTTAACATTTGAAGTATCTCTTTCTGAGTCTAGGGGAAAGTAGTTGAAGGAACTGTTTCGCAAGAAGAGTTGTGACATGAGAGTATTCTGTGTGTCACAAAGTACTGTTCAGACCCCTGTGGTTTTGTGGGAATAGGCCTGTTACCCTCGCTCTGTCCTCATCCTGCTGGAATGAAATCACGTGTATATGTCCGCCCTTCCCAGCATACTCTAGTTCCTCAAGGTCAGGAAACAAGTTTGACTTCCCTTTTCATGCTCAGTGTTCAATGTGGTGTTCACTGTGAGTGTCTTAATATAAAAATACGTCAATACATACTCATTGAACTGGACTGAATGATGGGTCCCGAAATTTAATATGTTTTTCTGATGCTGCTGTGTAAATCAAACACAGAAGTGTGACTTCCTCCATCTATAAAGAAGACACACGGACATGGAAGCCCTCATTCCTCCTCTGTAGAATTAGATGTGCACATGGGTATGGTAAATGCACTCCATAAACCTAAAATGAGGCTCTTATCCAGGATCTAGGTGCTGCTCTTTAGTTTTATCACTCAAGGCTGACACTCTACTCTTTGAGTTACACACAGCTCCATTTCTGGCTTGTGTGGTGCTTTGGAGATATGAAGCTCCTAGATTTTCTGGCCCACAATCCTCCTAGCCTCCTAAGATTAGCTAGGATTACAGGCAGGATCCGCAGGTACCTGGCTGAAATGAGTTTTATCTGTAACATTTACAGGTGTTTGCTTCTGCCAAAAACTAGAGAATCAAGCAAATGGGAATGCCTGCCATTTACCAAGTGTCCTTCTCATTTAACTCTCTTAAAATGTCACCTCCTCGGAAAGATCTTCCAGTCATCTTTCTGTTCTCTAGTAAGTTACTCTCTTTACGTCCTTCATACCACAAGACCATGTGTGGAGGTTTGGGAATCCACACATCCATCCACTCAAAGATGTCATGTGGTTCCATGTGACCAGGAAACTTGGCCAAGATGTTACCTACTTCTTGCTGCACCCCCCCCACACACACACCCTACCCCCCAGAATTGCAAGTGACTGGTAAATAGCTGTTGAATGCATGAGTGGGTGATAGCTACCAAGAGCAAGAGTTCCCAAGAGTCTTCAACAACAACAAAATCTTATCCACATTAACATGCAAGTCATTTAGTGAAGTAGGCAAAGGCCTCCACATCTGACAGGAATTAAGAGAAATGAAGAATGGTGTTATTTTCCAATGAAAGATCCCAGACATATGACACGGCACTGAAGCTTGTCAGGCATGTGGCCTCACAATGTTAACAAAATATTTGAAGAAGACAGAGCCATGGAACACAGTACTGCAAGCTTATGAAACCATTTTGTAGTCACTGCAAACCAGAAAAAAAAACATGCTTATTTGGTCTCTATTATAACACATGGTCATAAGCATGAATCTATCAAATGTTGATAATCAATGTTTTCAGGAAACAGAGTTTCTAGGATTTTGTTCATTGTGCCTTGTGTATTCTAGGCACTCAACAACAATATACTCAACCAGCTGCTGATGGCTCACTCCTGTAATCCTAGCTTCAGGAGGCTGAGATCTGAGGATCGCAGTTCAAAGCTAATCCAAGCGAATAAATCTGAAACACTCTTATCTCCAATTTAACCACTAAAAAGCTAGAAGGAGAGGTATGGCTCAAATGGTAGATCATCAACCTTGTAAAGAAAAAGCCAAGCAAAAACAGGTGGCCTCTAGTTCAAGCCCTAGTACTGGCAAAAAACAAAACAAACAAACAAACAAAACACAGCATTAATTCAATTGATTTACTTTAAATACACTTTGAAAACTGGAAACTAGAAATCACCCCCATGAGACAAATTTAATGCATCTATCAAAAAATATTAATTTGGAACAAATACCATACTACTATATCCTAAAGAATCAAAATTGCAAACTAAATTGATTTATTAAGAAAATTTATATTACTAAATTTTAATTCCTTGAGTAGAGTCTGTTCAAATCCAATGTAAAATTCCCAGGGTATTTTTAATCTAACATAATCCAATGAAAAAAATAATTCCTAACAGAAGTAAAACCCAGCCATTGCTTTTTTTATAGCTTTCTGTGTAAAGAAATGGGCCGGACTAATTTTTTCAGAATTTTTTATATTTAATCAGCAACATCATTGCCAAAGAAAACCACTTTCCAGAAGTCTCTCTATCCTGGTTTAGAGCTTATAATCAAAAACTGGAAGTTTGCATCTGATGGGCTTTAGTGGGTAACATTATATTGTCAAATTTTTATGCTATAATTAAGAGATAGTTTCCATTATGAAAGTTTTCCGGTACTCTGGTTACCCAGTGCCAAAACATTTTCCTATAAAAAAATTATCTTTCTGATCCACAGGTTAGAAATTATCGTGTGTTGTGTTTTAAAAGGATATCAAAAATGATTTTAATTGCTTTGGCTAATTCTTGCATATATTTAGTTGCATCCATTGTTTTAAAGTGTATATAGTCCAGATCGGGCAGTGTGGTTAAGAACGTTCCATACAAACAAGGAAATCACAAAACAATACTAAAACCTTGAAACCCTGACAACTTGCTGATCCAGCTGGGCCTGTGTGTATTGAGTGTGGCTACAGCTTGTTCCAGACAGCAGTAGAACTCAGAAATGGACAATAAACATGAATCCAGATCATCTGAATGAGCCTGAGGCCTATCACGAGTATATCACAGAGGATCTTACGAAGCCGTACCTTGACTCTAGACTGAATCCCTTGATCCTCCAGGGGTAAAGATGCTTGCGGTCTGATCTGTCCTGAAAGGCAGAGGCCAACTGCGGAGACCTTCCTGGAGCTTCCAGCCTCCTCCCAGGCCCTCACACCTCACCCTGAACTATAAGACTTCTGTAATGCAGCCATTCCCACTCACTGTCTTTTGGAGTCCTAGCTAGGGGACTGTCTCTGTTCTGTTCTGAAACCTGGAACCTACCCAGATGTCATCTGTAGAGGCTAGGCTCAATCAAATCTGTTCCATCCAAATGGTAGAGGGACTGACAGCTGCCTTCTAAAAGCATGGGTTAGACTGAATACATACTAACCAGAGGAAATGTCTGAGGTGCAGAGTAAGCAAGAAAATAGAAAAAGCAAGTTGTGTCAGGCACCAGTGGCCCACGCTTGCAATCCTAGCTGCTCGTGGGGCTGAGATCTGAAGATCACCTTGAGATGGCAGCCTGAGCAGACAAACCTGTGAGACTCTTATCTCCAATGAACCAGCAATAAAGGAACCAGGGATGGGGCTCAAGTGGTAAAGTGCCATCCTTGAGTGGAAAAAAAAAAAAAACACCAACGGAGAGCACAGGCGGAAGGAAGGAAGGAAGGAAGGAAGGAAGGAAGGAAGGAAAAGAGAGTCAGAGAGAGAGAATGAAAGAAAGGAGAGAGGAAAGGAAGGCAGGAAGGAAGGAAGGAGGGAGAGAGGGAGGGAGGAAGAGAAGGAGGGAGAGAAGGAGGGAGAGAGAGAAAGGGAGAAATAAAAAGAGAAAGAGGAAGGAAGTAAAAAGAAAAGAAAGGAGGAAAGAATTAATGAAAAAACTTCCATTTTCTACACAATACATTCTTGTAGTTTCAAATCATATTTTGTGCATAAATGTTGAACTCACAAAAACATTTCTAAGATAACTTTTAAACATTTATATGCACATTAAGATGTTATGCAATAAACATACTAGGAGAGATCAAGTCTGAACATCAATGTAAGCCCAAGAAGCCTGAAACTTAGGAGTCTATAACACTAAAATTGTACGTGCTTATGTGTATGGTACTTCCTGTCAAGAGATTCCAAACCTTTCATCGGATTCTTGCAGGTAGCTGACACCCAAAGAGTGACATAAATCATGACCCTAGCAGAAAACATGTTTGTTATTCTGTCTTTCTATTCATTTTTATTATTGTTCTACCATGAATTTTTTTTTTTTTTGGTCCGGTCGTGGGGCCTGAACTCTGGGGCTGGGCGCTGTCCCTCAGCTCTTCAGCTCAAGGCTAGTGCTCTACCACTTGAGCCACAGCCTCTTCTTTTTTGCTTATGTGGTGCTATGGAATCGAACCGAGGGCCTCATGCATGCAAGGCAAGCACTCTACCACTGAGCCACCTTCCCAGCCCTACCATGAAATATTTTATCACCACTTAATTTCATACTTCTCACCTAACATGAAGTCTACAGTCAGCACCAAAGTTTTTTTTTTTTGTTTTGTTTTTAAACCATGGTTCTTAGTCTCTAGCCTCTTTTTTTTTGGGGGGGGGGGGGGAGGCTAGTCATGGGATTTGAACTCAGGGACTCTGTCTCTGAGCTTCTCAGTGCTCAAGGCTAGCACTCTACCTCTTGAGCCACAGTACCACTTCCAGCTTTTTCTGTGTATGTGGTACTGAGGAATCAAACCCAGGGCTTCATGCATGCTAGGCAAGCACTCTACCACTAAGCCACATTCCCAGCCCTCTAGCTTCATTTTAAATGAGGGGCTCCGGCTGGGTGTGGTCACACCTGTGATCCCAACTACTTGGAAAGTAGAGATTGGAAGTGTCACAATTTAACACCAGCCAAGGCAAAGGTTCAGCAAGACATGCATACTCCTACTCAACAAATATATTAAGCATGGTGGCTTAAGCTTGCAATCCCAGCTATGCAGTAAACATAAAACGGTACATAATGGTTAGAAGCCAGCTCAAGGCAAAAACCCAAAACTCTATACAAAAAGATAACTAGAGAACAAAAAAGGCTGGGATGTAAGTCAACTGATCAAATGCCTGCCTAGCAAGTGCAAGGCCCTGAGTTCAACCCCCAGTACAGAAATAAATAAATACATAGGCTCTGATTGACTTAAGTTCTAAGAGCAGAATGAAAAGTCCTGTCTGACTGGGCTGATGAAAGAAAACCATCAGCACTGAAAGCCTGCAGTGGTTCAGGACTTGAGGACAGTCATCCAATGCACAAATAAATTTATTTTCCCCATAGAGATGAAAGATTTGAGGGTGAAGAATCTGGTGAGAAATTGGGAGTGAAGATGAAGAGAGGGAGAAGTCTCCATTTGTCCTTCAATTAAAGGGACAGAGTTGAGTAAGTGGGGTTAATTCAATCTCTGTAAAACAAGATTCCATTCAATATACATATATATCATGTATGTACACATAAATCATATAAATATGTATATATAAATTATTTATATCATTTAAATAAACATGTATATGTTTGATTTATATCACATATGTATACATGTGCATATATATATAAAATCATCTATGTGTATATATCATAAATATGTATAAATAAATGGCAAGATTCTTATTGTTGTGCTGTGTATTAACAGTGCCTAAATTGGGATTAGGATTGTGTGAAAACTGGGCTTCCGACTCCTTTTGTAAAATGAATACCCCTAGATCCCTAAGGATTATATGAGTCCCTGAACGGTTTCACCGCCTCGACCTTGAAGCCTCTGACAATCTCCAGAATCAGGTCCAGTGCTGAGTTTAAGATCAAGTGTGGATCAATAACAATTTGTGATTTAAGTGAAGAGCCATGTGGTATACCTGCACTGGTAAAACGAGGAACATTAGTGGTGAAAATTGGGAATAATACTCTACGTTCCAAATGTTCTTTCCAGGTGGTTTATCACTGTCAAAATAGGCCAATTGTGGATTTAGTATGCAATTAAAGTGTCAGATGTCCCAGAGTTCTAGTGCTGACATTACCTAACTGGGCAGGTTTTGCAGGCAAAGAATTTGTGGGGGTTCACATAGTCTAGCAAAGCCCATCACAAACCACCATCACCTAATTGTATTGATAACTGCCAGATGCAATGCGGAGAACGAGGCACAACGCAGAAATGCACTCTTGTAAGAGTTTTGCAGGAAAAACAAGACATACCCGGTGACGTTTTACAGTTTTGCCAGGAAAAAAAACACACATGATGTTATACAGTTAAGACAAGAAATGTATTATGAAATGCCAGATCGATGGTAGATAATTCCAAGCTATTGAAATTGAAATGAAATGACTTAGAGAAATGATATCCCCAGGAGTGATCATAAAGCAAGGAAGGATTTAAATGGAATCTCACATAAGGAGTTAGATGTTGATGGCCAAAGTACAATATGGATTGACTTACAGACTGTGTGACAACCTCATGACCAAAGGCTGCATGGAATAAACTGGGGTGGGCTTGGAAGAGAATGAGAAGAATAGGATGAGTAAACAAGCTAAGCTGGATGAGCTTATCTTGGGTAAAGACAAAAAGAAGCTGGTGAAATTAATGAATTTTTTTTTAACCGATTAAGGCTCTTTTTATTTAAGGCACGCTAAATGTACTTGACCAACTCTCAAATGATGTTAAGTAACATCATGTTACATCATGCACACACACACACACACACACACACATCCATAAGAAAGGAAGCTGGGTTGGGGCTGGGAAGGTGGCTTGCCTTGCATGCCTGAGGCCCTGGGTTCGATTCTTCAGCACCACATAAGCATAAAGAAAAAAAGCCAGAAGTGGTGCTGTGGCTCAAGTGGTAGAGCGCTAGCCTTGAGCTGAAGAGCTGAGAGACAGCACCCAGGCCCAGAGTTCAGGCCCTACGACTGGACCCCCCCCCCCAAAAAAAAGAATGCTGTCTCTGAGAAAGGAAGCTGGGAAAAGTTAAGTGGTTTGCCTTCATTTCAGCCAAGGGTGGAAGGTGTGGCTCAAGAAGTAGAGCACCAGACTTGAACAAAAAAGCTAAAATACAATGCCTAGGCCCTAAGTTTAAGCCCCAGGATGGACACCAAAGACAGAGGCAGAGGGGGAGGAGGACCTCCACAAACAACTAGGCTAAGGTACAAAAACAGGAAGCCAACTATTTGATAATGCATTATTACTCTTTATAATCATGGTTCATCACTCCTGTAAATCCTTTTCTATCCATCACATTATCTGATAATGTCCTCAACCATACTAATTGGTAGTAATATTTGTTGATGAAACCCCCTATTATAGCAATGATTTAGACAAGTCACTCAGTCCATAAATTGAGAGAGTCCATTACATTGGCGTTCTATCATCACATCCTACCCTTATAATCCTCAGGACTTAATTTTACTTGTTATTAACCTACTACCTCTGCTAGAAATCTAGCCCACCCCCGCCCCCCATCATCAACAGAACAGAATGTGTTTATTCTCAAGTTTATTCCCAACATATATGGCCTTCCTGCTAGGATCGCTGCTCTTGTCAAATAATAGTCATCCCTTAAAAACGAATTTCTCCATTTCAGATGGAGTCTTTAGAATCCATTGTGCTCTTCGGCTATGGACAGGCAGGCCATGACCGCTGAACCTTCCTTAGAGGACAGAAGCCAATATTTTTTCCAGATACCCACAGTAGCCAAATGGCTCCTTCTCCCACTGTGGAAAACCACAGACAACTATCTTCTAATGATTTACTGTCCCATCCTTAGCTCACAATTCAAAGAATTGGATTGAGTATGAAATAAGAAGGATGGGCAGCCCATGGCAATGAAGGGAGGAGGGGATGTTTCCGTTTATTTTTTTAAGCCAATTAATGAGCAGCATGGAGGGAGAGAAAGACACAACATGGCTGTTAAAGACTATTTTTCCAGATAAATGGTCAGCTATCAGATTCTATAATAATTGCTTCCACCTTTCAAAATACACACACACACACACACATACACACACACACACACACACACACACACACACACACACATTCATTCTAGGATGAGGGAAGACACCGATTTTTAAATACAATATAAAATGTTGGAAGTTTAAAGGAGACTTAGAAATCAACTTAGCCTGGCCACTGCAAACCCAGGGTCCATGAACTATGGGGTGGGATTGTACTGGGGTTTTTTCAACTGAAATAGCATTTAAAGTAGATAATTCACATAAAAATCCAAATTAAGCCAGGCTTCAGTGGTGCATGCCTGTAATCCTAGCTATTTAAGAAGTTGAGATCTGAGGATTGCCAGTCTGGGCAGGAAGGTCCTTGAGACTCTTGTCTCCATTTAAATACTAAAAAGTCAGAAGTAGAGCTGTATCCCAAGTGATAGAGGACTAACATTGGGCAACTCAGCACCCTGAGTTCAAACCCCAGGACTGGGGGCTGGGAAGGTGGCTCAGTGGTAGAGTGCTTGCCTTGCATGCCTGAGGCCCTGGGTTCGATTCCTCAGCACCACATAAGAAAAAAGCCGGAAGTAGCACTGTGGCTCAAGTGGTAGAGGACTAGCCTTGAGCTGAGGGACAGCGCCCAGGCCCAGAGTTCAGGCCCCACGACCGGACCCAAAAAAAAAAAAAAACCCAGGACTGGCACAAAAAATAATAATAATATTACTGAACTGCGATTTGTAGCACAGGTCCTCCTTAATGAAGCAGCTGAGAGAAGGCTTGAGCTACCAGCTGTGTCAGTTCTCACATTCCCTCTCATTCCAGAATCTCAGGGCTAAGTGCCAAAAGAAAAAAAAATCCCTAAGTAAGAAGAAATTAGAATAAGAGAAGTTAGTACATACATGCACTTTGCTTCACATACATTTTGTACCTGGGAATCCCTGTAGGGACACTAGTTTACAAGGTCTGCTGGACCCTAACCCATCATTCAGAAAGCAGTAGCAAAGCTAGGATAGTAAAATGATTGACAAACTCCCCATTAAAAGTCAAATTTTCAGCTGAGCATCAGTGGCTCATGCCTGTAATTCTAGCTTCTCAGAAGGCTGAGATCTAAGGCTCATGGTTCAAACCCAGCCTGGGCAGGAAAGTCTGTAAGACTCTTATCTCCAAATAATCACGGAAAACCAGAAGTGGTGCTGTGGCTCAAATGGTAGAGTGCTAATTTTGAGCAAAAAGAGCTCAGGGATAGTTCCCAGGCCCAAAGTTCAAGCCCTAGGATTGGCAAAAAAAAAAAAAAAAAATCAAATTTTCATAAGGGAGAGCTTGTATCTGATGACAACTGAGGAATAAGTACAGCTAAATTTAAGCTGTGTGGCTGTATTGTTTCAAAACCTGTATAGGAAAGATGAAATCTGAAATATTAACACTTTGTTTATAAAACCCCCTCCCTTCCCTGCAACAATAAACAAATAATAAGCAAGCTTATTCTCAAAATTTCCAAATAACTGTATTGCCTACTTTGGTTTTAATATACCCAAATTTTCATTATGACTTCCTTTTATCCAAGGGCATGATATTAAGAAGACACACAAAATACTTGTTAAGCTATAGTTATAAAAGGACTTCTAAAACTGACACTGGATGAAAACACAGGACAAGAAGTGTGTGTGGGGGGGGGGGGGGGTAATTTCCTCTGCAGTGGTATTTGGTAAACATTATTCCAAGGAACTCTCACAGAAACCCAATGAGGGTGGAATTCCTACCCCATTCACAAGCAAAGAAACAGGTAGGGGAGTGTTATTATTATTGCCACCTCACAGGAAGCATCCAGTAACTTGAAGATAATCTGGCTGTTCAAATCAGGGATCACACCACAATCAATCACTAATGTGCACCTTTGAAATGTTTGTGAGAGTTCAACCACGGCCTGCCGTTCCAGGGCCTAGCATCCAGCAGAACTGCATGACTACTCGTGTAAAACTACAAAGACTTTCTATGTAAGTTCATCATTGAACAACTCTCATGTAAACATAAAATAAATGCCTCCAAAAGTTCTTAACAAGGTTAAGAAAGTTCTAGTCTTTCTTGTTACTGGCCATGGGCAAGGTTTACTAGGAGAATTAATAATATCTGCTTTCTCAATAAATTTCTCAGTTAGGCACTGGTAACCCTTGCCTGTAATCTTAGCTACTCAGGAAGCTGAGATCTGAGGACTATGGTTTAAAGCCAGCAGAAATGTCCATGAGACTCTTATCTCCAATTAACCAGCAAAAAGCCAAAGGTGGAGGTATGGCTCAAGTGATAGAGTGCTAGCCTTGAGGGGAAAAAAAAAAAAAAGCTAAGGGAGCCAGGTGTTAGTTCACACCTGTAATCATAGCTACTCGGAAAGCTGATATCTGAGGATCACAGTTCAAAGACAGCCCGGGCAGAGAAGTCCTTGAGACTCTAATCTCCAATTAACCACCCAAACTCCCAAAGTAGCACTGTGGCTCAAAGTGGTAGAATGCTAGCCTTGAGTGAAAGAGCTCAGGGACAGCACCCAGGCCCTGAATTCCAGCCCCACCAACAAAGGAAAAAAACAAAAAAAGCTAAGGGACAATACCATGGTACTGATCAAGCCCCAGTACCAGCACAAACAAACAAATAAATATTTAAATGTCTCCCTTAAAGTTTTTATAAAAGTAAGGAGCCACAGATTTGACTGAATCTACAAGCCAAAAGTCTGTTTGTTATTGAATAAGAATAACTAAAATCAAAATAAAAAGTAATTTAAGAATAAGCACTTTTGAAGAGTCAGGAATTTGATTAAAAATTCTCTTCCTTTTTTTGAGTCTATAATGAAGCAGTTTTTTAACCACAAGACAGCTTTTTATAATGCAAAAGATTATAGATCCAAGTAAAACACTCCCCCCCCCATTTTAATCATGGCTATTATTTTTGAAAATGAAAATGTCTGAGGTCATTGCGATCTATTTCAGGGTTTGCATGGGTTGGTGGTATTTTTTTCTTGGCTTTGAGCTCTCCACATTACCAGCTAAATGTTAAGGGTTTTGCTATGTGCCCTTTCAAATCCCATTCTTTTTAGTAATGTACTTTGAACACATAAATTAGAGCAAATTCCACTTTCCTCCCTAATAACTCCAGATGGAGTGCACACTTGTAAAAGAACTAGAAACAGCCTTTTTTAAATGTGTGTGTGTGTGTGTGTGTGTGTGTGTGTGTGCTTCTTATAACAGCTACATTCCCATCTATATAAAAACACTGTATGGGTGTCCAAATACCAAGAAATTAGTAAAGCCATGGGAGTCATGTGGTTCTTTTGACAAATTGAAATATGAGGACATATCCACCCAATTTACAGAAAAGGGGAGGAAATACCCAGAAAGAAAGGTCCACCTAGAGATTTCTCTACCTGCCAGCGAGAAGTGAGGAAAGGTCTCAGGACAGGCATTTATTTAAGACCAGACAAAATTATCAAATACCTAAAGGCATTAAACATACAGTCAAGTCCTTTAGATACTGACTTTCTGAACTTAGCTTAGTTGTTGTTGTTGTTGCTGTTATTGTTGTTATTGTTGTTACTGTTGTTGTTTGGGAGGGTGCACACCAGTACTAGGGCTTGAATTCTGAGCCTTGCACTGTTGCTTGGCTTTTCTGATCGCGACTGGTGCTCTACCATTTGAGCCACACCCTCACTTTCAGCTTTTTCCTGGTTAACTGGAGATGAGCCTCACATATTTGTCTGGGCCAGCTTTGAGCCTCAATCCTTAGATCTCAGCCTCCTTCTTAGTAGTGAGGATGACAGACATGAGCCACTGGCACCCACATTTAGCTTGTTTTTTACTTTACCAATATGTTAATATATAAATATATTTACACTACCAAAGAAGAGCTCCTATCCACCTCCACATGAGAGAATCGTTTGGCAATGCCTTCATAATTGTGGAGACCTGGCTATTAAAATACCTGAAGTTCTGTTTGTTTGTTTATTGTTTAAAAAGAAAAGCTAACTTGCAAGGCCAAGGTAATAAGCTTTTATGAAAGAGGTGAAATAATTTTAAACACAGACACACAATGAGTTTATTTATTTAGAAACTTGTTAAATAGAGTCTGGGAATTCAAATATTCAATGTTGACATTATACAGAACTGGCCAAGAGCCAGAGCCCAATCTCTAGAGGGACCCGGTGGACAAGGAATTCAGTCCTTTCTCTCCTTCTACTTGAGTTAAATAGGTAGAAGTCATTAGCTGTGCCCTCAGCAATAACTGAACTGCACTCAAATGAGCTGCCCCGCCAGGGTACTTCAAAGGAGGGTAAAGTGTGTTTAGCTTTTTAGTTCTGAGTTAGAGCAATATGTCACACTTTGAAAGAGTTTTGTAAACAGTTTTCTTTCCTGTGTGGAAACATCTCTGAAGTTTCTTGTATGGCAAGTGAGCAAAGGGAATTAACAAAAATGATATACGTTTTTCATTTGGGGGGGAGGGTTAGGGGATTATTTCAATCTTGGGGATGGGGAGAGGCTCTGGAGGGAGAAGTTCTCTCTTCCTGCTCCTCTCTTAGTTGGTGTCAGATTTGCTTAGATCCTCTTCCTAGCACTAGTCCGCCAGGCTCAGCCAAGTTCCTTGAGAATTCCCTGGTAAACTCAGCACCGAGCGGGTGGGGGAGGGGGCACTCTAATTTTAGAAAGAGAAGGATGGCTGATGGAGTGGGGGTGGATGGAGGGAACGAATGATTCATCCTGAGCCGCCCAAGAGCAAGAAAAGCAGACTCCCCCCGCCCCCCCGACTATTTCAGAAATGCCTAAAATGCCTAGACAGCGTTTCTTGCAGTAGAGAAAGGGTTAACCACTACTCCAGAAAAAAAAAGTGGGTGCAGTCAGAGTGAGGGTCCCCAAATGCCCATCACCACCCACAGACATACATACACACACACACACACCTTGGAGCCTTCCAAAGAGGCCTGCCAGAGGGTGAAGGAGTGTGAGAGTGGGTGTGCAAGTGTTTACACCATTGGTACAAACCCAAGCGAGCGACCCAGCTTGCAGCCCCTCTGAGGCGGAGTGGAAGGGAACTTTCAAGCCAGAGCTGAGAATGTTGAGGTCCCAGAGAGGGGGTGCAGCACTTTGGGGGGGCACTGCCTGCCTCCTCTCTGGGACCTCTCTCCTACCCCAACTCTCCTCCCCCTCTTGTCCCGGGACCACTTTCTCTCCCCCGTGCAGTTTTGAAAGGAGGGGTCGGATCTCTCCCCCCATCTCCAGGGATCAGGGCAATGCCCTCTCCCCCCTCCGCCCCCCCCCCATAAGGGCCAGTACTTTGGGCATGGGGAAGACTCCACCACGGCTACAGACAGAAAAGTCAAGCCTGTGCCCCTCGTGGCCCGCTTCTGGCAGAGTTGGGGTGCCTGAAGATGCTGGGATTGAACTAGGCTCCTGGGAGACAGCCAATCAGGGCTTCTGGCCCTCTTTTGGGGGGGAGAGGGGGATGGAAAGAGCCAAGGATCTCCAACTATGGCCTTCCAGGGGCTAGGTCGTGGCTTGCAGCCTCCGATAAGCTGGCCCCAATTTCCCAAAGTAAGACTATAAAATAAACTCCCAACTACTCCGATGTTTGAAAGGAACTGCCTACAGACTCGTTGCTGCCCTCTTCAAAGAAAAGAAGGAAAGAAAGAAAAAGTAAACAATTTCGTGTGTGACGTGTTAAATGGCTATCGAATAAGTGTTCTCTACATGTTGAATGTCTCGCTGGGTGAGGCCAGGCGTGGGGCGCTGAGAAAGAAGCTGGGCTGAGGAAGACTGGGAGCTGGTCTGTGCATGTAACACACACACACACACACACACACACACACACACACACACACACACACACACACACACACACACACACACACACACACCCTCACTCTGAGACCCAAGTCTCCTCAGTCTCTTGATATAGAAACCTGGACACGGAGCTTTGCAGCTTCGCCAGCGAGTCCTCCGTCCCTTCCCACCTGGTGGGGGGTGAGTGGAGAATGAAAAGCGCAATTAACCTTCCCCTGAACACAGATTCTAGAGTTGATGTGGAGGGGGGGGCACCGAAATGGTTCTGCCAGGAGACCCATGGAAGGTGCCAAGCCTAACAAGGCAGTCCTAAGCTGGGGTTATGCTCAAGTCATGGCAAAGGAAGAGGAGGAGGAGAAGGAGGGAGGGGAGAAGAAGAAGGAGAAGAAGAAGAAGAAGAAGAAGAAGAAGAAGAAGAAGAAGAAGAAGAAGAAGAAGAAGAAGAAGAAGAAGAAGAAGAAGAAGAAGAAGAAGAAGAAGAAGAGGAGGAAGAGGAGGAAGAGGAGGAAGAGGAGGAAGAAGAGGAAGAGGAAGAAGAGGAGGAAGAGGAGGAAGAGGAGGAAGAGGAGGAAGAGGAGGAAGAGGAGGAAGAGGAGGAAGAAGAAGAAGAAGAAGAAGAAGAAGAAGAAGAAGAAGAAGAAGAAGAAGAAGAAGAAGAAGAAGAAGAAGAAGAAGAAGAAGAAAGCCGCAGCCTCTGTGGGGAGAACTTTTTGATTTTCCCCTCCTCCAAAGCAGACTGGAATAAACAAATGTGTGTGTGTGCCAGGGCCAAGCTGTTCTCATCTGGGGTTCTTAGAAATGGAAGGAAAGCCCGGATGAGGATAGACAGGCGTCAATGCCTGGACCTGGGCACGGTTGCCCTTTTTTTGTCCCCCACTCCCCAAGCCCTGGGCAGCTAAGGTGAAGCATTCACGCTGCGCACGAGAAGGAAGCGAGTGGACACCTTCCGAGCCTCCTCCCAGCCCGCCTGTAAAGGAAGGTGGCCTGTGTGTGTAGACGCCATGCGCGCCCCCTCCCCTGCGCCAGCATGCCGCATCACGACACCTTCTCCTCTCCATGAGCCTCTGGGGGGCCCTGGCGGCTAAGAGGGTCCCCTCATCTCCCCCCTCCCCGCAGCTCCCAACGCCGTCCCCGGGAACCCTGCGGGCTGCTCATTCTGCAGAAGTGGGGTGTCAGCCAGCTGTGCCAGGCGGACCCCCCTCTTCCTGGCTCCAGCAGCAAGCACGTGCAGAGCCAACCTGGTCCGGCCCAGCTGCGGGCGCGAAGGGCGAGCAGAGCGTGGCCCGGGCGTCTACTTTAGCTTTAGTTTTGTGTTGTTTTGAAGCTGGAAACCAACGTTCGGGGCCGTGGCTGGCGCAGCCGTCACTTTTCTTGCTTTTCCCTTCTTTGCTTTTTTAAAATTTTTCCATTAAAATAATGATTTCGAATCGTCCCGAAAGACCCTCAACGAATGGAGCCGCTGCCACCGCGGCCCGAGAACCAAGGCTGTGGCGGGGCCTGGGGCCGCGCGCGGGGTGCGCAGCCTGGGCGCGCCGTGGACGCGGCCGTGATCCACTCGCGACCCGCGGCCACCGAAGACGCGGACCAAAGACACGACGAATCGCCCGCCGCGGCGGGGACGGCTGCTTCCAGGGGGTGTCTGGTCCCGGCTCTGTCGGTTGGGGGGCTGGAGGGCTTTTTAATATACACATTAATACGCTCGTTCACCGCCTTTTGCGTTTCTTTATTTCAAAAGAACTCAAGGAGCCCGCGCGGTGTGGACTGGGCGCCCGGCTCGCGGGCAGGGCCACCGCACCGCGGGTCACCCCACGACGACACCGAAAAATTAAAATAACAACATCGCCGTGACTTGACTCCCACTTCCCTTTGGGGGTGGCGGGGCATCGGGCGCGGGTGCGCGCAGCAGGAGTCCCGCGAGCGACGGGCCTGCGGCCCCGCGGGGGAAGTTTGCCCAAGTCGGTCCCGCCACCAGGGCCCTGAACCCGGGAAGGCGCGGGGCCGGGCCGGGCCGCCTGCTCCGCCGGGCCAGTTAACAGCTGGGATGAAAATAGAAGTTCCTTAAGACAATCCGAAGGGGGTTGTGTTCTGCCTGCGCTTCGGCGGACGGCGGGCGAGGGCACACACACACGCACACTCATACACACTCATAACACATATGCACACTCATACACACTCACACACACACTCATATGTACACACACCTCCTTTCCTCCGAATTGAAGCCCTCGATCCTCCAAGCAGATCTGCACACTCGCATTTCTCCAATGAAAGTAAAGCCAGCGGATTCACTTTCTTAATAGAAAACGAAAATTCAAACGAGAAAAGCAATTGCAGCGGCGCAGCTGGACGCTCCCCAAGCACGTGAAATTCAACAATACGAAAAAGGAGAGAAGAAGAAGAAGAAGAAGAAGAAGAAGAAGAAGAAGAAGAAGAAGAAGAAGAAGAAGAAGAAGAAGAAGAAGAAGAAGAAGAAGAAGAAGAAGAAGAAGAGGAAGAAGAGGAAGAAGAGGAAGAAGAAGAAGAAGAAGAAGAAGAAGAAGAAGAAGAAGAAGAAGAAGAAGAAGAAGAAGAAGAAGAAGAAGGAAGAAGACAGCGCAGCGACCGATGATGACCCAGCGAGTTTTCTATTTAGGTTTCTCACTGCGATCGATCCAAGAGGAAAACAATAAATAATAAATACATAAATACATGAAATCACCCGGGAGTGTGAGGTGCTTGGGTGGGGCGTGGACGAAGCGCGGGGAAGGCGCCCGGGACGACCGCCTCCGGCCCGGCTGCACCGCGGACTCCTCCGGCGCGGGCGCCGCGGGCCGCGGGCGCGGAGAACCACCTACCGTCCCGGCGACTCGTGTGCCAGGGACCGGAAAGGACGGCTGGGGGACTCGCACGAGAGAAAACCGATCCCGCCGCCCCCCGCCGTGCCGTCCCGGCCCGCAGTCCCCGCGGCTCGAGTTTAGTTTTGGGGCCGCCCGGCGGCCTGCGGTCCCCGCCGCAGCTCCGGCCCGCCGGCTGGCACTGCAGGAGGGGAGCGCCCCGCTCCCCTCGGTCGGGGGAACCGGGCATCTGAACACATCCCGCCCACGGTCCGCACCCAGCGCCCCGCACTGGTGCCGAAAGTGGGGGTGGAGGGTCCCGCGTGACCGGGGTCAGCTCCGCGCCGGGCAGGCAGGGGGCGCCGGGGAGGGTGACGGACCCGGGTATCCCCCCCACCCCGAACTACACCCCAGGAGGGCGGACGGCGCGCCCCCTGGGGGTCCCCGCGGCAGCCTGGGCCGGAGCGCGCCTTCCCGGCCGCCCGAGGCCCCGCTGGCCGCGCGCCCGCCGCTCCCGCGCTCCGCACGCGCCGGCGTGGCCTCCCCTCCCCCCCACCCCCACCCCACACCTGCCGGCGGCTCGGGAAGGCCGGGAGCCGGCTGGGCCGGTGCCCCCCGGCCCGCGATCGCGGCCCCCCTTTTGTCTCCCCTACCCCGCCCCGTCCTCCCGCCGCGCCACACACGCTGCCGAGCACCGCCGCGCGCACAGCGCCCACTACCGCGGCCGCCGCTCGGCGCAGCCCGCCAGCCCGCCCGCCCCGCAACTTCCACAGCCGCCTCGCAACTTTTCCCAACTCTGCCGCCGCCGCCGCCACGGCGGGGCCCGCCGAGCCCGCCACCCACCCCGGACCCCCGGACCCCAAGCCGAGCCCCGGCCCGCCTCCCCCACCCCGCTCCCCCTCCTCCCGCACCCGGGACCTGCTGGTTGGCCAGAGGCGGCTCTCCCACTCCCCCCCCTCCGCCTGGGGGGGAGGAGGGGAGGGGGCGCTCTCCCCCCCCCCAACCCCGCGCTCGCTCGCGCACCCTCCCCCTCCACCCCACCCCCACCCCGAGATTCGCCGCGGCTGGGCGGCGTGCGGGGCGGCCCGGGCTCCTCCGGCGCCCAGACCGCGAGCGAGCGAGCGCGCGGGCGCCCGGGCGCGGGGGGCCCCCGGCGGCCGGCAGGTTGCCCCAGACTGCGGAGCGCCGGCCCTCCGCCCCGGGCCCCGCGCGGCCGGCGGCCCGCGCTCCCTCCCCGAGGGCCGGAGACAGAGCTGCAAGATGGCAGAGAGGGGGAAAGCCAATAGAAAAGGGATATTGCACCTACTTGTGGCCAGTTTCCTTGCCCTGCCTTTGGATCTCATGCTGTGCCCAGTCCTGCAGCCGCTGCTGTGTGGTTGGGTGTTTTTTTTTTTCTTGGATCTTTTCCTTCTTTTGCTCTCTCGCTCCCTCCTCTTTCCTCTCTCTCTTCTCCTCTCTCTCTCTTGCACACACACACACACACACTTTCACGCACTCCCTCCGTCTTTCCCTCTTTCCCTCTCTCTCCCTCCCTCGCTCCCTTTCTCTCAATCCACGCTCGCTATCTCTCCAGCATTGTCAGTTTGGACACCTTCGCACATGCGCGCTGGACGCCCCTCCAACATCTCAGCGCCGCCAAAAAAAGTTTGGAGCGATTTATCACTTTGATTTGGAGATCTTGTCAGATGGCAATCGCCGAGGAGGCGGAGAAAGGGAGCCGCGGGGAGGGCGGCGGGGGGCGGGGAGCCGGCGCGGGGCTGGAGGGGAGCAGACACCTCGCCTCCCCCCCCCCAAAAAAAAGGGGGGGGAGAAAAAAAGAAAAATGAAAAGGCTTGGGCAGAGGATGGAGTCTGTGTTGAATCACCAATAAGCCTGTAGTAGAACTACTATTAGTGTTTGCTCAGTACACATTGTCAGATGTTTTTTACACCAGCTACGGGAAAACTAAAAGTGAGGGGAGGGGGAAAAAAACTTCAAAATAAATCTTTTCTTCCCTACTTAAAAAAAAAAAAAAAAAAAAAAAACCAACCAGAAGGGCTGGACTCCGGGAGAATGATCCAGGAGAAAGTGAGACTCCTCTTGAACTTGAGAAATCTGCTGGCTGCGGCTGCTCCTTCGACTGAAATGATCGCGGCTTCCGCTTCCAGAGTTGGAAGCGGAATAAATGTGTCTTTCTTCATTTTAGGGGCGACCCCAAATACTTGCTGGTGTCCCTGGAACCTTCTCACAGCTTATTTTTCCCACCAAGTGAGAACCAGCATGCCATGCCCTGGTCTGACTGGCGTCTGAGCATTTGACATCTAAGACCTCCAGTCTTCCCTCGGGTCGGCGGTCACCTTCCGGCCTCCCCACCGCCCCAGCCGGTCATCTCCCGGCAGCTCGCTGGCCTGCCATTTTTATTCACTCGCTTAGACCTCCAACCTCTGGGGTCACAAGGAGGAGGAAGAGGGAGGAATCCACACAGAGAAACAAAAAAAAAAAAAAAAAAAGGAAGAAGAGGAGGAGAAAAGAAAGAAAGAAGGACAAGGGGGAGGAGGAAGAGCAGGAGAAATGCCTTGTTGAAAATTGCTTTAATGACAGGATTCACCAATGAGGTGGACATGCAGCAAATGAGGAACTCCCAGGGGGCTTGGTGTGCCCAAGGTATGAATCAATCTGAACTCTACCTATAGATTGCTTTTTTCTTCTTGGTACAACCCTCCTTGCATTAAACAGTTTTGTTCAATACCTTCCATGTGGTATTTATGTCTCCATTAATATCTGTTGCAAATCCTGCCAGACACTATAAAAGAACATTACAATCTTTTCAGCCTCTGTGCTGCAAGCAAACATCCTTGGTACTCCGAGACAAGCAGGTCCTAAGTAAGAATTAGAAAGGAGAAGGCAGACCACTGCAAACACTCAGCTGCACCTGTTGGTATCGGTTGGCAAAGCCAGGACTTGGGGGAGGGAGGAATGGAAGAGGGGCATTAACAAGCTTAACCCCCAAAGGCTTCCATGCCTACAAGAATCCGAATTTAAAGGAGTCACCCGCTGCAAAGATGCCTGCCATCTTCCTTTCCCTCCAGCTGTGTAATTCGGGGGCATTTCGCCGGAAGATACTGGCCCCAGGAGAGCCAAGCTACTGCTCCCAAGAGGGACCCTGGGTTGTGTAACCTTGAAATGTGAGGCGGGAAAGGGGGAAGGCAGTGGAGGAAATGACACTGAACACAAGGGATACAACTGCCACACACATGGGCACCAGGAACTCGGGTCACCCCAACTAGATGAGCGAGACACCTGGGTGTTCACTAGCATGCTGCTGGCTCCTGGCGCCCGGGGCGCACGAGTCTGGGTGTGCTCCCAGATCTCGCCTGTGACACCCGTAGTCTGCGTGTGAGTCCCCACGAGGGTCCGAGGGAGATAGTCCTCCTGCGTGAATCTGCCACGAGCTCTGGTGTTTAAACACAGGAGTGACTTCCTCCGCTTAGTAAATGTCGTCAGAAGAAAGGGAGCCCAGCGAGGCTTTGGAAAGGAGACAGAATCTCTAGGAAAACAAACCGGGATAGCCGGGAAGCTCGTACAGCTGCTTCTGGTTGACATTAAGAACTCTCTGGGGAGAGCTGCCTGGCCTCACCTTGCGGGGCTGGTCCTTCTTCTGAATGGTGATGAGGTCCACCAGGATTTGACCCCACCCCACCCCAGGGACCAGAGAGAGAGAGAGTTTCGTCTGGGTCATTTTATTTCACCACCTTAATCTAGGGGCTTACAGAAACAAACAAACAGAACAACAACAAATGACAGGGTGGCTAGAGACCCGCTCTACTCCTCGACCAACTTCAGCTCACCTCTTTGGGGGGAGGAGAGGGGAGAATCTGTGTAATACCTGCGTTTCTTCAGAGAGAAGAGGAGCTTAGAGGAATTTTCTAGAAGGGGTGGTGTGACCAATGCCTGGGATTAAACGCAAGATCTCCTACAGGTGGAGGTGGACTTGTTTTTCTGGAGGAAATTACCAACCACGTGGTGGACTGACAGGGGCGGGCAGGTGGGGTGGAAGACAGAAGTCAATCAGGTCGATGGAAGAACCCGCAACTGTGAAGGCCTGCGTCTCTCACACTTCTATTCGAGAAGGAAAGAGGGGCTGGGGGTGGTGGGGAGCAGCTGCCCCCCCCCGCCCCCCGCACTCTGGGTTCTGGTCTTTCCAGACGAGGGTGGGGAATGAGACTTCCTCTGATCGCAATAAATAACAAACACGACGTCTTCAGGACGAGGCGTTCTTCGTGCGTGCGGGGAAGTGATTCTCGGGAGAAGCAAACGTGTTCACCACACCGTCCACTTTTCTCTTTTCCCCCAACTTCAAAGCTGAGTCTCTCCTGGCCTCTCCCTTTCTTCTCTTCGGGCCTGTCTTGGCGCTCGGCGCTGGTCCCCCGGAGAGCTCAGTGGCTAGCGCGTGTGCGGAGCGTGGGAGGACGCAGGCCCCGGGGCTCACGCGGGACTCGCAGGGGCCCCGTCACCACCACCTGTCCCAGATCCCACCCGTGGGAGCCGAGCAGGTGATGGCCCCTCCCCGAGGTTGCGGGACAGCCCGCACGGGGACGTCTGAGCGCCCCCCACCCCTGCCCCGCGCTCCAAGATCTGGAAGAAGGCCTCCCACACGCCGGCGCGGGAATTCGTTTCGCGTGGGGGGTTCTCACGTTCTCCCGAGTTCCCCCCCAAAGCTGTCCCCAACGGCTTTGCCTGGTGGGGAGAGGAAAACAACAACACACCACAAAAATCGATGCGTGTCCTCGCGGCGTGGCTTTGCTGGTTTCTGCCATGGGTTTGGCCTTGGTTCTGGGACGAGGAAGTGGGGGAAAGGGGGGGATTGCTGTGGGGGGGATCGGAAGCTAGAGCAAGACAACCCCCCCTCCCCAGTCCAGGACGCTGCCTCTGCAGTCTGGGCTGGAGACGCCCCACGTCCGGGACGCGGGGCGCGCGCTGGCGGGGCCGGGGTGGGGCCGGGTGGGGCCGGGTGGGGGGGTTCCTTGGCCTTGCACACCGATAATCGGGTGCAGTGAACTTGACATGGCGCCACTGAATGGCAACCTGGCTCGATGAATTGGCCGGCGAGATGCATTTAATCACTGTTAATGCCGTGATGAATCCCAGGTATCCCGGCGCCGGGAAGAAAACTCGCCCGTGTCTTCCCCGGGTGGGAATGAGCCGCGCCCCCCCCCCCCACTCCGAGTCAATCCCTGGGGCTCCAGACTTCGGCCCGGGCCGAGGCGGGGAGTCGGGGTGGGGGGGCTCAATTAGCCCCAAATGGAAACGGTTTCCATTCATTGCTGGAGATCGCTTGCAAAAGGCACACGGTCTCCCGACACGCCGACCCCCCGCGGTGTGGCGGCCGGGGAGAGGCCGGGAGCCCGCGCCGGGCCCGTGGGGGCCTCATTATTAGGAATTAATTGAGTTCAGGACCCCGGGGTAACCTGGCTAAATGAATAGCTCGTCTGATGGTTTACATCCGAATGTTCAGTCCTCGGGAGAGGAATGAAGGGGGGGGGGGGGAGCCGAAGACACGAACCGCGGACCCTAGGGACGACGCGCGCGGGAGTCGGGGAGGCCGAGCCTCCGCGACGGGGGAGGGGGAAAGGGCTGGAGGCGGGGGGCGCTGCGAGAGGGGGGTGGCTCGAGTTGATCTTATTCGATTTTTCTCGTCGGCATCGCTTTTCGGGAGGGGGTGGCATTGAGGGGTTAAAATTTACAAATAAATAAATAAATAATCAAGATCCCGCGTCCCCGGAGCCGCCGCGCGGGAGGAAAAGTGAAAAGAGAGCCCGAGGCGAAAGGAAATTACTGCGCGCCCGCGTGACCTTTCGGGGAGGTAATCAATCAAGTGATCAACAGGGATATTTATCACGGCTCTATAGGACGACTGCACCCCGCGCGCGCGCGCACGCGGCGGGCGGGGGGAGACACGCGCGCATCGCACACGCACACGCTCACCAAAGTTTGAACCACTACCCCCCCCCCCCAGGAGCCGGGACGCACACCCAACACACACGCGTGAGCGTCCGCGTGTCAGGGCCGCAGATCCTCCGCAGGACCGCACACACTCCTATGCATACGCGGCGCCCCCGCCCCTCCGCGCCCGCGCTGGGCCCAGAAAAGCAGCGGAGGGTGGGGCGCACTAGGCGGCGCGGACACCCCGAGACAGACCCCCCGACCCTCGCGCTCTCCTCTTTGGGCGAAATCCACCGTGCCGCCCGGCCCGGCGCGCGTTTTCCACCCCGTTTCCTCCTCCACCTTGTAAACCTCGCGGGGTTTTTTTCCTGTAAATGGCATTTTCGGGCGTGTATGCCTTAGCGCATCACTCGGGGGGGAACGACCCAGCTCTCCACGCACCCGCACACACCCGGACTCTAGAAACGATCGTCAAGGGCGGGGGCTGGGAGAGGCGGGGTCCCGGGCTTCCCTGGCTAGGGCGAGGGTGGGGATGATGGTGATGATGATGGTGATAGTGTTAAGTGGTCGATTTGTAATCTAAGCCTCCGAGGCCCCTCCCAGCTCCAGGATCGTAATCCTCCGTTCTCTGCAGCCCAGGGGGATCACCGGACGCGGGGTGGGGCGACGCTCGTTCCCTCCCACGTAGCGAACGGGGCCGCGGGGGGGGGGGGCAGGGTGCGGGAACGGGCGCCCCGCCGAGGCCTGGCGGGGGGCCCGGGACGCGCATCTCTCGCGTTCCTCGCGCCCGCCCGGCCTCCCCGCGCCTGCACCTCCCGGTCTGCGGCGCCCCCGCCTGGCCTCCGCGGCCACCGCAGCCCCGAGGCGCGGGGAGGGGGGGGTGAAGGGAGGCCGCTGAGCGCGGGGCGGCGGGGACACTCGGGGTGGAGAGGGGAGGGTGCGGGGGTGGAGAGGGGAGGGTGCGGGGGTGGTGCGCCCCGGGAAGGGGAGCGGTGCGGGAGGCCCGGCCGGGCCTCCGCGCGTGCAGGATCAGGAGGCGCCGCTTCACGGGTTCAAATCTGCCCTGGAGGAAACGGCGCTCAGAAAGGACCCGGCTGCGGTGTGCGGGGCCGGGGCCGCGTTGGACCCCTTGCCCGGCATACAGATGCTCGGGGAAGGCGCCCGGGTTTTAAGCGTGCTCGCGCGTGCGTGCCTCTGGAGATGGTGGGGATGCAGGTTCGGATCCAGGAGGCCTGCGGTAAGGCCCAGGCCCCTCGCACGGACCTCAGCTCACGCCCCGCTCTCTGCCTTGGGGCGGTTGCGTGGGGGATCCTGTGGATTTGAAAAGTTGCACCTCGGAAGTGGAGGGGTGGTGCGACCGGTAGAGCTCCCGACCCTGAGTTCGAGCCCCAGTACTAGCATACAAGTCCATAAATGCTACGTGTCCTGTCCTGTCACATTACCTCTGACCCAGTCCCCGGACCTTTCTAGAGTAATCGACGCCCTTGGCCTGCCCAGGCCCCCAGTGCTGACCCTCTCTCTCCACAGCATGCATTTCTCTTCCCAAGAGACGTTTCTGTTCACACACCTTCCTTCTCCTTTTTTAGAGCATCTTGAAGATCAGATCTTGAATTTAGCGTTGGTCATTTTCATTGACCTGGTGGAAACAGCCTTTCCTTCCTGAATGGAATGGATATGCAAAAGAAAACGAAAAGAAGAAAAGACATCCTTGCCCTGGTAAGAAAACATGGCAGCATTCAGATTTCTTGCTACCCATTGGGATAGCAAGATAGGATACTAAGACCTTAAGAATCAAACCAGTGGGGGTTCAAACCCCAATACCGGCCTTCTATCAGCTACTTCCCTTCAGAGATTTGTGTAATGTATACCAAGTATCTCCTATAGTAGAAATTAAATAAATGACACTATTTAGAGGCTAAAGCTCCAAAATTTTGTAATTTGACGTAAAGGATAAGGCTTTGTGTGTATGTGTGGGAGGGTGTGTGTGTGTGTGTGTGTGTGTTTGTGTGTGTGTGCATTCATAAGTACCAAAGGCTGGACTCGGGGCCAGGACACTGCCTTTTAAGCTTTTTCTCTCAAGGCTGGTGCTCTACCACTTGAGCCACAGCCAGCGTTTTTACTGGTTATCTGGAGATAGTCTCACAGATTTTCCTGGCTGGACTGGCTTTGAATTGCAATCCTCAGAGCTCAGCCTCCTGAGTAGCTAGGGTTAGGCTCCAGGTCTTTTTGAAGCACAGACGACAGTATCTGTGCTGAGCTGGCTTCCAAAGACACAAGAGCCTGGCCCTTCATTCCTTTGACCAGGGTCAAAGGCAGAACCAAGCAGCCTTCAAACTCCTCTATGCAGCAAAGTTCTCTAACCATGCCTGGGTGTGAGGCAGGTGTGTCCCGGTTTATGAAAAGCCACATCACAATACAATTACTTGCTCCATGCTATTTTATTAAATAATGAGTCCTCTGGGACATTTAAAATATGATTTGACTTCCAAAAGTTTGATTTATACTTACTTTTCCCAGAAACACAACTATTGAGGTAACGCTTGCTCGCTTGTGTGTGCTCTCCTCTCTCTCTGTCTCTGTCTCTCTGTCTGTCTCTGTCTCTGTCTCTCTCTCTCTCTCTCTCTGTTAAATAATGATGCTCATCCCATAGCAAATGTTTCCTAATCTTTTCAAAAACAAAGACAAGGAAGCACAGCACAGTTCTGGGATTAGAAAAGAAACAATGTCTATAGTGGATCGATTGCACCCAGAAGGAACTAAAGGAACAGATCTATTGAATTATCTGTTTTGTGGGCTACCATGGATGTACTAGAAGGCTGGCCAATGATAATATTGGGACCCCAAGTGTTTTAGGAAATGGGATGATCTGATTGTACACTAGGTTTTAATAGTACATTTTCCAAATAAGCTCTATAAACATTTAAAAAAAATAGTATTCCAAACTCTAGGAGAGGAAGGACAGTGTTAAAGCAAATAGGGAGTGAGGGAAGGGTTGACATTCATCAAGATTCTTTGTACTCGTGAACTGACATGTTGACTTGAAACCCTTCATATAATTAAAGATAACTTTTAAAAATAAAAAGACTAGCAGAGAGTAGGATGTGGTGGCACACATCTGTAGTCATGAGTTCAATGCCAGCCTCATCTACATAGCCAGCCCCTATCTGTAAAAAGAAAAATCGAAGAGAAATCAAGAGGCAAACACAAGATGAATTTTCTCTTGAATTCAAAGTGAAGCAGCAAGAGGAATGGAGATGCACAGGGTCCCCAGAGGCTTGAAGAATCTAGTCTTCGATGGATAAATGGGATGGACACAAACCAGGGAAGGCTTTGAATTAAAGGCACCATCTTCGGACTTTGTTTGGAAGAGTAAAAGATTTGATTTTCTGAATTCTAAATGACATCAGAACTGTACCTTAGGAAACTAAAGCAGGTAGTATTGCATTGACTGCATCTCTTCACATACGTAGTCTACCCATCCTTTGAGCTTCAACACAAAACATTTCCTGTCCCAATAAGCTGTTGATGCGATTCTTTCCACCCCATCTCCAATCTCCTTTGGCATCTTTGCCTCCTAAGCTGATTTTTATAGTTGTTTGGGGGGGGGGGTTGTCCTGTTCCCCGCCCCTCTCCCCTACTCCCTGTCCTGGGGCTTGAACTCAGCCTGGGCACTGTCCTTGAGCTAGTGTGTGTATGTGTGTGTATGTGTGTATGTGTGTGCGTGCGCGTGTGCGCACTCAAAGGCAGTACTATCTACTTGAGCCACAGCTCCATTTCCCAAGTTTGGCGTGGTTAACTGGAGATAAGAGTCTCAGGGACTTTCCTGCCCGAAGTGGTGTCAAACCTTGATCCTCAGATCTCAACCTCTGGAGTAGCTAGAAACAGGCATGAGCCACTGGTGCCTGACCCATGCTGGGTTTTTCCATAGCTCTGATTCTTTCTTCTTAAACTGCAAACTGCTTAAGGGGACCTTTGTGTTCTTCTTCTCTTGTTCCCACTGCTAATCAACATCTCGCTCAGGTGGTGGTGTACTTCCTAAATGTGAGGCTTGTTGTTTTAATCCACCTTAGAAAAAAAAAGCTCAGCCATTATCTTTTTAACACTGATTCACAGACTTTCAACTTACTGTCCTGGTTCTATGATTAGAGGTATTCTGTGATTAGATGTATTCGATGGCTTGTCTGGCTCTGTCTTCCATGTTTTTCACTTCTTGTTCATTAATTCTCTTTATGATCCCTTTATACTTAATCTTGAATAATTCCATCAGTTTACACTCAGGTTCTCCAAATCTCTCTGTAGTTGTGTCTAATAAGCTACTTTACCTACCAGTTAAAATTTTGTTTAAATTTCTTAATTTATATAACTTGTACTTGATTGTTTATAATAATTATCTTTAATAATTTATAATAATTATCTTTATTGGCAATACTGGGGTTTTTAACTCAGGGTCACATACTTGCTAGGCAGGTGCTCTACCACTTAAGCCACACCCCCAATAATTTTTTGTTTTCTCTATTTTTCAGGTAGCACATCATGATTTTACCCTAGCTGGTCTCAGACCACAAACCTCCTAACATACCTCACTGACTTTGGGATTACAAGCATAAATCACCATACCCATCATTTTATCCGAGATGAAGTCTCCACAAGTTTTTGCCTGAGCTGGCCTCAAACTATGATCCTCCTAACCCCTGCCTCTAGACTCTAGAATCTTTGGTGTTACAAGTGTGGACACTGTATCTGGCCTCCAATTCTTATTTCATAGTGCTGTATTTTCTTCCTATTTTTCCCAAGATTAAATTGTGAAATATTTTAAACGTATTTCTCCTCTCTCTCTCTCTCTCTCTCTCTCTCTCTCTCTCTCTGTTTTCTTTTTCTTTCTTTCATGCTAGTACCAAGATTTGAACTCAGGACCTGTGCTTACTCAGCTTGCTCACTATGCTGGCTGGCACTCTATTACTTGAGCCACACTTGCATCTCAGCTTTTTTATTGTCTATTTTGGAGATAGAATCACAGAGATTTTCTGTCCAGACTGGCTCTGGATTGAAGTTCAATCCTCCAGATTTAAGCCTTCTGAGAAGCTGAGATTACAGCGCTAAGCCACCAGACCTCAGCTAAACATTTCTTTTGTTGACAGCTTTATTATTTGAAGTTCCTAGGAATCTAACCTTGGTTTTCTATCTTCCTACCATTGGTCAAATATATTGTTTTTCTGTATTTCATTTTATTTTGTGTGTTTATGCTGGTCCTGGGGCTTGAACTCAAGGTTGGGTTCTGTCTCTAAGCATTTGTGCTCAAAGCGAGCACTCTACAAGTTCAGCCACAGCTCTACTTCTGGCTCTTTTAGTTTTTAACTGGAGAGAAGAAATCTCATGGGTTTTCTTGCCGGGGCTGGCTTCAAACTGTGATCCTCAGATCTCAGCCTCCTGAGTAGACAGAATTACAGGTGTGAGCCACCAGGCCTGGCTTTCCTGTGTTTTAGAATTTAAATTTTTAGGTTTACTTTCAGTAAGATTCTTTGTGGCAATCACAGTTAAATTTATTTGGAGATAATATCCTTCCAGAATTAATGTATATTTCTTTTTGTCAGATGTTTCCGTGTAATGGCCAATTCTGTGTTCATTATTCTACCATTATTTTCCTATACGCTGGAAGGATGGCAGACAGGGACAATGCTGGCCTGTTGGGGAGAATTGTCCAGGAATATATGTTTGTCTTTGACCCAGAGAATAAATGAGATATACGTTATCCTTGTTCATTTTTTGATATGATGTTTATATCAGCCTTTCACTGATGGTATAGCTCAGACCACATTTTATCACTTCAGTCTCCCAATTCCCATTAGACCAGAGCTTTGGGTCCAATTCTGCGATAGTTTTGAAACCTGAGTCCAGTACTCGAGACCTTTGTCTCTTCTTCCACACCGTAAGCTTAAAAAGATTTCAGTTTTCTCTTGGGCTTTACTCCAGGGGACTTTACTATCCTCTATTCAAGAACACTTATATTCTTCAGCAGGGTGCTTCAGTGATTTATGAAAGGAAAGATTGAAGATTATTTAGTCTATAAAAATCATGGAAAGTCTAGACTTGAGAATACCTGTGGTGGAGTGTTATTAGTGAATTTCTGTTTCTTTCCTTTATGTGTGAGTGTGTGTTTTTTCAATCCTTTGACTTAAAAAAAGAGAACCCTCTGGGTTCCAAAACAAAAGCAGAAGAAGCTAATGTCACTTATAAGTAGAAACAAAAATCGCCTTTCACATGTTTTTTGATCAGTCTGAAATTCTTCTCCCGTACCTATTTTCTCTGATCAAAATCACATTCAGCCTTCAAATGTCATCTTGGATTCAGTCTTCTTCCTAATGCTTTCCATGATAATAATAACTCCAAATAAAAGGACTGTTTATTAAGTGCTTACCTGCATTAAGCACTATTGTGGCATTTTGCACATATTACTTGAGTTCTATAAATAGTTCAGTGCCATGTTTTCCTTCATTGAACTAATATTTAAAAGTTAAGTAAATTTTCAAGGTGATCTAATCAGTAGCAGGTGGAGTGGATGAACTTTCTGTTGTGGTTTTAACCCACAACAAAGCAACATGCCATGGTTAACTCTAATAAAGGTATAGCAAGACAATACCCAAATTCATGTTGGACCCATTTCAATCCTCATATGCTTCCTCTTTGACAACCCATCCAACAGGTTAACTGTTGCTTCCTCAAGCCATCAGCATGTTTTCAACCATCTGTCTTCCTTCAATTTTCTCATGGGAGCTACAGGGAAAATAAAATTTGCAGCCCGGTGCTGGTGGTTCTTGCCTGGAATCCTAGCTACTCAGGAGGCTGAGATCTGAGGATTGTGGTTCAAAACCAGCCCAGGCAGAACAGTCCTTGAGACCCTTATCTCCAGTTAACCACCAAAACAAAAACCAGAAGTGGAGCTGTGGCTCAAGTGGCACAATACTAGCCTTGACCAGAAAAGCTTGGGAACAGCACTCTCGTCCTGAGTTCAAGCCCCAGGACCAGAACACACACAAAACGTTGCTGCCGTTTCTACCTAGGATTCCTGGGACATTTGTCCGCTTTGTGTTCCCTCACTGGTGCTTCTCAGAGCCCAGGAGTGCCCAGCCTTTGAGCTAGGTCATCCCAGATGCCCAGCGGGCAAATGCGGCTGTGGACGAGGCCCCCTGCTGGTGGAGGATTTTCAGGCGAGATTCCAGATCTTCCTAAGCAAAGACACTGAGCACAACAAAAACGATTCCTGGTCTGCACCTGTGTTGGAGTCGTTTGCTGTGCACCAGGAATGAAAGGCAGTGTGGCTTCCATTTGGCCTGTCTGGCAGGATCAGCCATGGCCTGGTCAGAGTCTTGGCTGGCAGCAAGATTGGCAGTTCCTTTCCTCCAATGATTAAGGGCTGGTGACAGCTGGTGCCTCCTCTTTTCAGGGCCAAAAGTGTGCAGTGGAGTTTCGGTTCTGGATGTGTTTGGAGCCTTTGGCTCACAGCTGTGGGTCCAACGTGTCTACAGACCTTCAGTCCTGTCCCTAGCTTCACCCCATCTTGGGTGGGTGAGGACGGTGACTCCAGCTCATGATTCCACTTTATCTGGAGCCAAACCTCATCTCCAGCCCTCCTCTTCACCTGCCTGCCAGCCACGGTGCCACTCACTTGCTGTGCCATCCTGCAGCCTGCTACCATCATGCCTCCTGTTCAGAACACTCAGAAACCCATTCCAGTCCCAGCCACCAGCCACCTTTCCTGGCTTGGACTGTGGCTCCTTCTTGGAGGGGCACAACTGTATTTTTGTTGGTGGTAGTGGTGGTCATGGGGCTTGAACTCTGGGCCTGGGTGCTGTCCCTCAGCTCTTCAGCTCAAGGCCAGTACTCTTATCACTTGAGCCACAGTGCCACTTCTGGTTTCCTGGTGGTTAATTGGAGATAAGAGTCTCACAGATTTTCCTTCCCGGGTTGGCTTTGAACCATGATCCTCAGATCTCAGCCTCCTGAGTAGCTAGGATTACAGGCATGAGCCACCGTTGCCTGGCTACAACTGTATTTTTACTCCCAGCTGCCCTATCCCATTTGCTCCGATTAAAAGCTGTTAGCAAACAGGATGGCTACTGTGCACTCCCTCACCAAATTGTCTGACACAGATGCACCTGTGGACAGGGAGGCAGCCCGAACAACACCAGGCCATGGTCACTAGGGGGGCAGTTGGGTCACCCCAAGATCAGAAGCCAAGGCATCAGAAACTGGGCAATGAGGGACAGTTATGCTGGAGTTTCTGGTAGCTGATCCCAGCATATCTGTGTTAAGAAGCAAAGGAGGGCAAAACCCAGCATGGGCCAGGTACCCGGGGGTCAGACCTGTAATTCTAGCTACTCAGGAGGCTGCCAGCCCAGGCAGGAAAATCCATGAACTCTTAGTGACAATTAACGAGGAAAAAACTGGAAGTGGAGCTGTGACTTGAGTGGTAGAGTGCAAACCTTGAGCACAAAAGCTGGGGCAGAGTTCAAGCAAAGCAGGTAAGTGGTGGTGTTTTGCATGATGAATCCTGTGCTACGGGAAGGAGGGCATTTCTTCTAGTTACTACATGAGACATCCCAACCTGGTGTTCTGGTCTAATCTAATATCTTTTAGTAAAACTGTGTGTGTGTGTGTGTGTGTGTGTGTGTGTGTGTGTGTGTGTGCATGCACATGTGCACATGCCAGCACTAGGGCTTGAAATCAGGGACTGAGCACTATCCCTCAGCTTTTCTGCTCAAGGCTGCCACTCTACTTGAGCTCCACTTCCAGCTTTTTCTTTTTTTAAGGGAGGCTAATTTGGAGATAAGAGTCACATGAAGTTTCCTGCTAGGGCTGGCTTCAAACACCAGTCCTTAGATCTCAGCCTCCTGAGTAGCTAGGATTGCAACAGTGAGCTGCCAGTGCCTAGCTCAGTAAAACTTTTCTGCTTAAACCAAGCAGAGCCAGTTATTTTGTCTGAAATTTAAAACTCTAAAAAAAAAAAAAAAAAAAAAGAAAATTGGGGATGGAGGAGTCAGGGCTTAATCTAGGGCCTAGGCCCTGTCCCTTAGCTTTTTCGCCTAAGTCTGCCACTCTACCACTTGAGACACAGCTCCACTTTTAGCTTTTTGGTATTTAATGGGGTTAAGAGTTTCATAGATTTTCCTGGCTTCAAACCACGATCCTCAAATCACAGCCTTCTGAGTAGCTAGGATTACAGGTGTGAGCCAACAGTGCCAACCTTGAATTATCTTTTAATATCTTGTAAATCTATTAATCAGAAATCCTACAACTATAGACTGTTCATTTAATTTTTGTTTGCAGATCGTTACAGAAAGCATTGTTAATATTTAAAATCTGTGCACTCTACTGTGGTAGTAGAAAGTTAACCATTACAGTCAGATGTGGTGGCACATGCCTATAATCCCAGTACCCTGGAACCTGAGATAGAAGAATACTAGGCAAGTCTGGGAGGGGTGGGGGGAGAACAAAGAAAGAAAGAAAGAAAGGGGGAAGGAGGAAGGGAAGAAGGAAGAAAAGGAAGGAAGGAGGGAAGGAAGGAAAACAAAGAGAAGGAAGGAGAAAGAAAAAAAGGAAGGGGCTGGGAGGTGGCTCAGTGGTAGAGTGCTTGCCTCGCATGCATGAAGCCCTGAGTTTGATTCCTCAGTACCACATAAACAGAAAAGCCAGAAGTAGTGCTGTGGCTCAAGTGGTAGAATGCTAGCCTTGAGCAAAAGAAGCTCAGGGACAGTGCCCAGGCCCTGAGTTCAAGTCCCAGGACTGGCAAACAGAAAAAAGAAAAAAAGGAAGGAAGGACTGTTAACAAATCTACACAGTAATCTTACAATGGCCAACCAATCAGCTACAATATAATTAAATAGCATTTCCTTCACTGAAAGTTTTAGTGGTAATATTAATAACATTAGGAAATAAAATAATTATATTGATAATGAAATGTTTTAACTGTTTAATGTTTAAGGTAAATTAGTGTCTTACCTTTCAAGTTTCATAATTGCTTTTGAGATTTCCATTTTGACAGAAATGTTTTATAAGCGATCTATCTGCTTTCTAACAAAACACATGTAGTTCATAAACCTCATAGAAGTGCATGACAAAAATGTGTTTACTGATTATGATGCCTAATCCAAGAGTTTAGAAACCACTGTTGTCAATTCAGTATATTCATTCTTAAGTGAAATTCAGGGCAAAATACTTAAAGAGCATTTCTAATCAAATAGTTCTAGTGTTTTTGGATAGCAGAAATCCTTCTCCAAAGAAAGCTACATTGCCTAGAACAAATAATCTTCCCTGACAGGGTCTCTGCTTTGTTCCTTTCCTCAGGAATCCTAGGGGACATTATTTCCCCCCCCCCCCCAGGGGACATTATTTGAATGGAGAACAGACTAGATCTGAACAGACTAGATCTCGCTCCCTGCACTAGTTAGCGAGTTAGATTTTCATTTGGTTCTGTTAGCAAACCTGAACACCTGAGGAGTTAGAGGAACTTCAGCACTTCCAAGAAAGCTGTTCAGGCAAAAGCATTTGAAAGAGAACTCACTATATTTCTGTTGTCTATTGGCATTGATAGGATATATATATACTGAATTAGAAGCCCAGCCAAACTCTTTCCTGGATCCAATCATAGTCACTCTATCATCTGATGGAAATGCGGCATCCCTAAAGCTCTGCTCTTGTTCACACATGTGCATTGTGACCAGCAAAGAAATAAGCCAGAGTGACTACAAGCAAATACCCTTGAACTTCACAGAGATTGACGACAGTGGTAATAAAAAGAGTCCTATTCTGTGGTAACCACTACCAGTAAGTCAGCAGTTAAAAGGGGATAGCTTCAAGAGTAACCCATGCATTAGCTCTTGTCAATGAGATTTTCTTTGGCAGTAATATATTCTAGGGATTAAATTAAACCAAATGTTTGTAACAATGAAAATGTACTTATGTTAACAGTTAGGATTGTTGTTCCAGTGAACATATTTAGTGTGGTTACATTCAAACATACACCTTTGGACATTATTTGATCATTTTTCACCTCTTTTTTTTTTTTTTGGTACCAGGCTTAGGTTTGAACTCAGGGCCTGGGCATTGTCCCTGAGCTTTTCTTTGCTCAAGGCTAATACTCTACCACTTGTGCACAGTTCCACTTCTGTTTTTTTCTTTGCTTCTTTGTTTGTTTGTGGTGGTTTAATGTTTGTCTGCTTGTTTGAGAGTAGCAGAATTTGAACTCAGGGTCTTCCACTTGCTCAGCAGGCCACTTGAATCATGTGCCTACTCCTTTTTTTAGTTTTGATACTTTTGAATATAATTTTCCATTTTGCCCTGGCTAGTCTGGACTGTAGTCCTCCTATTTATGCTTTCCAAAGTGGCTGGATGCGACAGGAACTCTGCTGTGCATCACCATTGTGCTTCCTCTGTACCCAGATTGCAGGCCCATGCCACCATACCCAGCCATCGATTTGAGATGGAGTCTTTTTGCCCTGGCTGGTCTCGAAGCACAATCCCTCATTGTTTATCTCCTAGATGGCGAGAATAGCCACACCTAGCTTTTTATTTGCTGAGATGAAGTTTTGCTAAATTTTTGCACAGGTTGGTCTTAAACCATAATCCTCCTGATCTTGATCTTGGCCTTTTGAGTAGTTGGGGCTACAGCCATGAGCCACAGCATTCAGCCTACCTATTCATCCTTTTGGTCCTGTAAAGATGAGCAGAAGTGAATAATAGGAAATGTCATTGTGTCCTCTTAACACTCTTGGCTACGTACACAAAAAAGTATCCTTTGTTCCTTCATGATGAAGAGAGAGAGGGGATTCGTGAATGACTCGAAACCATTTGTGAATGACTCAAGAGACCTATGACTCCAATTTGTTGACAGGACTCCCACAGAGGGTCATGCTAAACTCAGACTCTTGTCATGCTACACACTGTCCCAGACTATGACAAGCTCAGAAAGCTCCAGAAAAAAATGTTTGTAATAGGTGGGAGCTGTGGACATGATGAGAGACAATTTGTAACAAGGAGATGTGTTCACATTGATAGTTGGCAGTTTTGTCCTGTTCATATTCACTTTGGTCAGGCTCAAAGGCAACTCGGTTGGGGGGGGGGGGGGGAGGAGAAGGATTGGGATTAGGGGGGGAGGGGGGAGGCTGGGAAGGGATGTGAAGGGTAAACAAAGGAGGAGGCTGCAATGCTTGGTAAGAAATGTACGCATTATCCTGCCCATGTAACTGTAACTCCTCTGTACAGTATGTTCACAAATAAAATTAAATTAAATTAAAAAAAAAAAAAAAGGCAACTCGGTGGACACTGATCAACCCAGGAGATTGTCACTCACTCTGGGGTAGCTCCCAGGCCACCCCAGAAGCACCAGGAACAGAAGAGAGCACTTTCTGGCTAGTCCCACCTTCCTAGCTAACCACTAGGCGCTGATCCAACCTCTTCCTTCAGAGGACACACCAAAATTCCCCTTCATATAAATTTCCTATTATCACTTTCACTCATCTTTACAGATTGAAAAGCACGAGTAGGTAAGCTGAGTGCTGTGGCTCATGCCTGTAATCCTAGAAGACTCAGCCATATGCACTGATCCAACGCCTTGATCCAGAGCTGGACCTATAATCTAACGAGTGATTCTTTAAAACAGAGGCTCCCATCCCAAACCAATCAAATGAGAACAGCATCTTCAGAGTTGATGTGCAAGCATGCTTGCACTTTAACAGACAAGCAGTAGATTTCTATTCACTTAGTCAAGCACTCTCTCATCAATAAGTCTTTCTAGAGATCTTTGGTCCCTTGACCCTATTGTTTTTCCCCATTCAACATTCCCTTGTCCTTATGTCTCCTATGATTCCTAATTACAATCCTGCACACAAGCGCACTGTGACACTCTAATAAAGTCATCGGTCATTGTTGACTGACTGCCACAAGGCCTTCACGTGGGAACCAGACTTCCAAAACATCCCTAGGGGGACAACCAATCATGATGACAGTTTTCGTTCTAAATCCATGATCATGGCTCTGGGGTTTGCATGTGACATGGTTCAATATTGTATGGTATCTTCAGATTTTCAGTCTCTCACATGCATAGCCAAGTTTTTCCTGAAAAACTATACTACCCTGCTTGTCTTGCCCCCCACTATTGGTTGGTGACCTGATCTCATCATTCTTGAACGTACAGAAATGAGACAGGATCCCTCATCTTCCTAGCTCCAAATCTACAAAAGCATACACACACACATACACATACATGTGTGTACATATGTATGTATATATGTGTGTATCTATGTGTGTGTGTGTATACACACACAAGTACACATATCCACACTTTTTTCCCTACCTCCTTTGTTATGGGTACAGTCCCTTATCCTTCCATTCAATTCTGGATCCTCCTGTGTCTTGTAGGATAACATCTCTCCCTTCATAGAAATAAATGTGCTTCAGTCTCTTCCTTCCCTCTGCCATCCAATGTTCCTTCTCCAAACAAAACAAACCTTCCTTAATGTGGCATTCATTGTAGCTGCCACGCTGTGTCTCGCTCGGCTTCTTTCACATGAAAACTTGCTTTCAGAATTTCTTTAGTCATTTTCCCTAGTTCCTCAATGTAACAGTGAAAACACTATTACCACGGCCAATCTCATCTTCCAAAGTGTTTTCTTGGATGTCTAGAAGGAATCTCATAGATCACATGTCTATAAATCGTCTCCCTATTCTAGTCCCACAGAATAATCTGGTCCCTCCCAAATCTTTCTACCTTACAAGGTGGCTATGTAGTTGTAAGGTGTTCAAACTGATTCTTCTCTCTTTCTTTATTTGTGCCAGTCCTGGAGCTTGAACTCAGGGCCTAGGTGCTGTCCCTGGGCTTTTGTGCTCAAGGAAAGTGCTCTGCCACTTGAGCCACAGCTCCACTTCCAGTTGTTTGGTAATTTATTGGAGATAAGCTTCTCATCAACTTTACTGCCCAAGCTGGTTTTGAACCGTGATCCTCAGATCTCAGCATCCTGAGTAGTTAGGATTACAGGCGTGAGCCACCGGCACATGGCTGATTCTTCACTTTCTATCACAGTCTTTGTGTAATCCATCAACATGTTTTGTAGGATGTCTTTCCAAAATATTTCCTGGATACATTCATCTCTCTCCATTTTCCACCACCTTGGTCCGATTACCATCATTCATTCTGGTGGACATGAATTCACTTGCCAGGTCACACCTGCTTTCTCTATGGCAACCTATGACATTTTTTCTTAAACATAAAAATGTTGGGCTGGGAAGGTGGCTTAGTGGTAGAGTGCTTGCCTAGCATGCATGAAGTCCTGGCTTCAATTCCTCAGTACCATAAGAACAGAAAAAGCTGGAAGTAGTGCTGGCTCAAGTTGGTAGAGTGCTAGATTTAAACCAAAGAAGCTCAGGAACAGTGCCCGGGCCCTGAGTTCAAGCCCCAGGACTAGCGAGAAAAAAAAAGAGAAAGAAAGAAAGAGAGAGAAAGAGAAAGAAAGAGAGAACGAGAGAGTGAAAGAGAGAGAGAGAAAAAGAGAGAAAGGAAGGAAGGAAGGAAGGAAATAAAAATGTCTAAATATTTTTAATATTTTGAGGTTTGTTGTTGTTGTTTACAACATGCAATCAGATCACTTCTCAAGCCTGTCATTATCCTTAGACTAAATTCACACTGTTTGGATGTATATAATCTGGCCTTGCTTCCACCCCAGCATCGCCTCAGATCGCTGGCCACCACTGCTGCTATCATTACAGAGGCAAATTACCTCTATGTGCCCACTTCACCTTCTACTCCAGAAAAAGCTCCAATTCTTTACTTCAGCTTGATCTCCCCTGTCTTCTCTTGGCCCGCTCCTTCTGAACTCAGCTCCTGGAGCCACCATCCAACTCATCACTTTTTATTACACTATTTCTTATCTTATGGCACTTGTTCAACAAATGAAGTCATTTTAGCTGACATTCCCAAAGTAGATAAAATAACTCTTAAAGAAAACCTCCAGAGATTACTGAAAGAAGAAAGAGCCTTTGGGTGAGATGAACTCTAATTCCTAATTTTTTTCTTTTTCCTTTTTTTAAATTTTATTTTACTGTAAAGACGCTGCACAGAGGGGTTACAGTTACATGAGTAAGGTAATGAGTACATTTCCCACCGAGCATTGTTACCTCCTCCTTTGTTTTTCCCCTACCATCCCTTCCCTCCCCAACTCCTCCCTTGCCCCAAATTGTAAAGTTTGTTTCCAACATAGTGTCTTGTGAGTCTCATTGCTGCAATGGATCATCCTGTGTCCTTATTTCAGCATTTTGTTATTTTCCTTCCCCTCCCGAAATTAGATAAATGTATATACAAGATGCAGAGCACCAGAATCGAACACAGTGGCAACAGTGGATATACCATAGAGGGAAGAACATACAAAAGAAACAAAAAAAATCACATAGTACATTAAAAACAACAACAACAAAGAAAAACCTCTTGTGATCGTATCTTGGGGTTCATTTCACTTAGCGTCATATGTACACAGCTTTTGAAATTTTTTTGCTAATCTGATTCCTCATTTTTTAAAGAAGGTTACTTTTATTTTCTTTACATTTGTCTTTGGATTCCTGTTATTAGTTATTTATCTGTTTATTTATTGCTTTGGTGGTATCAAGGAATTGAACCAGGGCCTTATGCATGCTAGACAAATGCTCTACCACTAAGCCACATTCACAGCCTTAATTCCTCAGCTTTAAAGACAGTGCTTGCATGGCATGGTGGAGAGCTTTAAACTTTAGTGAGTGCCATCACTATTTCGGTTTAGTTATAATATCCAGTCTCTGACTAAATCCCATGAATTTTGGATCATGTATTTTATGTTCCCTGTTTCAATACAAAACCAGAACTTGGTTTATTGAAAAAGCCCTCTCTTTGTTAACTTAAGAAATAAGGGCCGGAGACATGACAGTGAGAAAGCAAATACAAAGTCCTGAGTTCAAACCCCAGCATACATAGACACACACACACACACACACACTCAAACATGCACACGCACACACACATGAACACACACACACAAACACACACACCAAGAAATCATTACTTATTCCAACAAAAAGGGTATGATTAATTTTGTGTCCTTCTGAATGATAACACCACTTCTACTTTCAAAAGCTAATTAGAAGCCAGGTACCCAGTGGCTCACGCCTATAGTCCTAGCTATTCAAGAGGCTGAGATCTGAAGATCATGGTTCAAAGTAGCCTAGGCAGAAAAAGTCTGTCAGACTCTTATCTCCGGTTAACCACAAAATGCCAGAAGTGGACTTGTGGCTCAAGTGGTAGAACACTAGCCTTGAGCAAAAAAGCTCTGGGACAGCAGGCCCTGAGTTCAAACCCAGGACCAGCACTACATGATATGAGAGAGAGACAGAGACAGAGAGACAGAGAGACAGAGAGAGAGAGAGAGAGAATATTAATGTGCCAAGTATCCTGATTTTGAAATTTTCCAAACACTTTTTTCATTAGTTGTCTCTCTGTTATACCTTCATTTCCCTAATGCTTCTTTTTTTCCTCTTAGGTAGATTATTCCCTTTAAAACATTGAAATGAGGCACTAAGTTAGCAACCATTTGAGATAAACAATGATTGGATCCTATATCCATAATGAAGATTAGCAACTAAATTTTTGACCCTACATGAAGCCAATAAGCTGTCCCTAAGTCCATTTTAATTAACATGAAACATTTGTCTACTCCAAATGGTAGGAATAAATCTTCAAGGTCAAATTTGTATTTAAAAATCTGAGTTGGCCGATACAATATGGGTTTGCATACTGACATTTTAAAGTGGTATTTCCATTTTGAATACATGGAGCTTAAGATTTACTAGGTAGAGCTGGACATGGCATAGGTTGCAATGCAAGCTAATCAAACCAACACAGACGAATCTGGAGTTTGATGCCAGCCCAGGCAAAAGTAATGAGACTCTATCTCAAAAACCAAAGAGCTGAAGGAGTAGCTCCAGTTAGGTAGAAAGCTTGCATAACAAGTCTAAGACTCAGAATTAAGAAAACAAAATACTGCTGGCCATCAGGAACTCACTACTGTAATCTTTGCTACTCAGGAGGCTGAGATCTGAGGATCAAGATTAGAAGACAGGAAAATTACTGAGACTTTTTTTTTTTTTTGCTGGTTCTAGAGCTTGAACTCAGGGCCTAGGTACTGTCCTTGATCATCTCTGAGCTCAAGGCTAGTGCTCTACCACTTGAGCCACAGCACCACTTATGACCTTTTCTGTTTATGCGGTACTGAAGACTTGAACTCAGGGTTTCATGTGTGCTAGGCAAGCACTCTACTGCTAAGCCACATTCCCAGCCCTCCCGAGACTCTTATATCCAATCAACTACTAAAAAGTCAGAAGTGGAGCTGTGGCCCTACTGGTAGAGCACTAGCCTTGAGCAAAAAATGCTAAGAGACCATGTCCAGGTCCTGAACTCAAGCCCCAGTACAGGCACCAAAACAAAACACAACAACAAAAAAATACAACCCAATATGTAAATCCTAACTGATCTCAAATTCACTATGCAGCTGAGGTTAGCCTGGTACTTTTGATCCAAAGGCCTCAGCTTCCTGAATGCTAGACTCCCACCTACATCTCTCCACACTGCATTTACAAACGTTAAACAAGAGTTTTCTTACACAGCTTTTTTTCCTTCCAAACAGCTTTTAAATCTCACTCGTTGCAAAAGAAAATGGTAGGTCTCCTTGTCTTGGAGAGGGGCTCAATTGCTTATGGGAAATCATGCTGCTGGCTTCAGTTCTCCTGCTAGGAGTCCAAGACTCCTGAGCACCAGCAGGGAGCAGGCCCTGATTTCTAGGCAGCAACCACAAATGCCACGCGTCTGGGCCAGCTGACAGCAGGAGAGCCATTGCTTTCTTCCTGAGGATCATCGCTGACAGCAGTGCCAGTCATGAGGACAAGGTGAACACAGCCAGCTCGATCAGCTTCACCGCCTCTGACCTCACTCAGTCTGTGGGAACACGAAGTCTCAGATCCTAAGAGATCTCCAACTTGCAGGCTCAATTAAGCTCACCTGCTTCCTGTCTCCTGCCATCTTTTATCTCAGCACTGACTTTGCCCAGCCCTGACCCCCGGCTTGGGAAGCTAGGTAGAACTCACACATACCACACCTGTGATAGCCATGTACTTCATTAAAAAATAATAATACATCTGGAAGGGAGTTGGGGGGAGGAAAATCGGGAGCACCATGAGCGAGTGGGTAACGAGAAATGAACTCACTACCTTACTTATGTAACTGTAATACTTCTGTGCATCACCTTGACGATACAACTTTTTAAAAAATACAGCTCTATTTAAATTCAGTGGGAGTCTCCTATGTATGGCACTCGAGTTTCTCTACTATGTTACTACAAAACAGGTAATAAAGCATATACCATTGTATAGGATATGTGTATACTCTGAACCGTAATTCATTTTGGTCAGACTCTCACTTTAAAACATTCTGGAAACTTGTAGGTAGGGCAGGAGAGAAAAAGTTAGGGAAAGCAAAGGAAGGTGTAACATTGTCCAAAAATTATTATATTCATTACCTGATTTATGAAGTCACTTTAAAAAAAATTTTTTTTTGGCAGTCCTAAGACTTGAACTCAAGATCTGGGCACTGTCTCTGAGCTTCTTTGTGCTCACAGATAGCACTCCATCACTTTGAGCCACAACACCCCTTCCTGCTTTTTCTGAGTAGTTTATTGGCGGTAAGAGTCTCACTCTCCTGCCTGGGATGCCTTCAAACCAGGATCCTCAAATCTCAGCCTCCTGAGTAGCTAGGATCACAGGTGTGAGCCACCAACACCCAGCTTGTCCATCGCCTTTATAATAACAATAAAAAATATTTTTAAAAAACATTCTGGAGGGGCTGGGAAGGTGGCTCAGTGGTAGAGCGCTTGCCTTACATGCATGAGGCCCTGGGTTTGATTCCTCAACACCACATAAGCAAAAAGAAAAAAGCCAGAAGTGGTGCTGTGGCTCAAGTGGTAGAGCGCTAGCCTTGAGCTGAAGAGCTGAGGGACAGCGCCCAGGCCCAGAGTTCAGGCCCCACGACTGGACCCAAAAAACAAAAACAAAAACAAAAAACATTCTGGAGTTCTCCATTCTTGGCTTTCCTGTTCTGTCACAAGCTCCTGGTTCATGGACGTGTCTCTCTGATTTCACCAGCTTCACCAATATGATGTTTCTCCTAGCATAGCAGAGTAAAGTAATTGACATGACAAACAGAGCAAAACATAAATGGCACCAACAGCAGAATCTTCTACTCCTGAAACAACCCTGGTAGGAAATGGAGGCCAGTGCCGTTGGCTCACTTCCACATGGTAATCCAGGGACCCAACCTTCTCTATTGTGTGGCTCTACCTCTGTGCAGGGCATTGTCATTATCTGCCATCCGCCTGAGGAAAGGGAAAGGACAAGTGTGATCATATTCTATGCTTATGCCATCTCTTCTAAAAGCTGGCTGTACTCCATACATTAAATTGAGCATGTACTTCTTGTTTGGGAAGCCAAGATATGGAACGTCAAATCATTACAAATCACTAATGTTCACACCAATATGTTTTCTGTTACACATTTAATTCTCTTACACATCTAACCTGTCTAGAATCATTTCCTAAAATATGTTTAGTTCTTGATTTAACATGGTCAAGAACACAAAAATTCTTAAGGTTTGGGGAGGGAAGGGATGGTAGGGGAAAAACAAAGGAGGGGGTAACAATGCTCAATAGGAAATGTACTCATTATCTTACTCATGTAACTGTAACCCCTCTATACAGTATCTTTACAATAAAAATATTTTTTTAAAAATTCTCAAGGTTCATAGTAACTTAACTGGTGACTAAATTTAAACTATTGATAGGTGACATTTATGTAGATGTTTTTTTGGCCTGTTAAAAAATGAGAGAATTAAAACCACACATTTTAATTATTCAGCTACTTTTATTTTGGGGAACATTTTTTTAAAAATACTTAAGCTTTTATATAAATTAGATAACTCTTCTTATAGAATTATTTAATCAAAGGGGGCTAATCTTCCTCCACAATATTCTGTCTTGCATGAGACTTCCGGGGGTGGGGGTGGGGCTGGGAATAGAATCCTTCTATCCTTGAATAGAGAATTTAATTGTCTTGGCCAGGGAGACTTTGCTAAATAATACTACGGAGTCAGTCTGTGAGAGCCACCCACTTTTCATATTGACCAAAGATTAATTCTTACAACAGTGACTCCTAACTAGTCAGAACCCTCCAAACTTTGTAGATCAAGAGAGGGAACTAAATGAGTTGCTCATGACTCAGTTCCACATAAGATAAAGGAAAGTGAGAGATAAGACACTGGCTGGTCATCTGAAAGGTGGATATCACCAGAGTCTAAATTATTTTCCTTACCTTTACAGATTGAAAAAGTATGCTCCTCACAGTGCATAAATGCCATCAGACTCGGGGATTATTCATGATAGGCAAGCCTGCAAGAGGCTGAGATGAATCCAAATGCCATTTATTTATTTAATTAAGAAATATGAGGGGCTGGGGGTTTAGCCCAGCGGAAGGCGCCCGCCCGGCGCACGCAAGGCCCTGGGTTTGGTCCTCAGCCCTGGAAAAAAAAAAAAGAAATATGAAGCCAGGTGTTAGTGGTTCATGTCTGGAATCCTAGCTACTCAGAAGGCTGAGATCTGAGGATCTAATATGAAGCCAGCCCAGACAGAAAAGTACAAGAGACTCTTATTTCCAATAAGCCAGCAAAATGCAGGAATAGAGGCATGACACCAGCCAAGTATGAGTGGAAAAGCTGAGCGAGAGTATAAGGCTCCAAGTTGCAAGGCCTAATACTGGCACAAGGAAAAAAAAAAGGAATATGTCTGTGACATCCAAAAGAATGCTGCTTTTGGCATGAGCTAGCTGATGTCTTAGTCCATATTCCTACAGCTATAACAAAATGCCTTTGTCTGGCTGAGTCATAAACAATAAAGATATTGCTCATAATTTAGGAGGCTGGGAGGTTCACAAGAAGAGCATCAGTCGATGTGGTGTGGGTGAGCTTCTCTTTGCTTCGTGGATGGAGTCTTCTTGCCATGCGCCCACCTGTGGAAGAAGGAGGGAAAACAGGCTCCCTGATCCCATACCTAATCACTGCCCAAACACCTTCCTCTCATTGCCTTCACTTTGGGATTTAGGTTTCAACATATGAAGTTGTGAAAGAACACAACATTCAAACCACTGCACCTGTACATTCCCTGTAAGTAGTCAATATTTAAATCAAATTATAACCAGGAAGTTCCTTGGCAAGCAGTTAGAAATTTGAACTAAGGAGTTATTTGTAAGCTCCAAATGTTTGATAGCATTGGATTTCAATCATCTAATTCTATTAGTAGCAAGACACATTTACAGGATAAGGTCTTACAAAGAGTACATATATAGGTCTTTCTCTCTCATACACACACACACACACACACACACACACACATACACACACATATACACACACCACTGAATTATAGTGGCCCATGCAGAACCCTATATTTTAGAGAATCCAAAGAACAGGAGCCTGGTAGCTCATTCCTAGAATCTTAGGTATTCAGGAGGCTGATATGAGGATCCCAGTTCAAAGCCAGACTGATCAGACAAATCTGATTCTTAGCTCTGATTAACCAGCAAAAAATCTGAAAGTAGGTAAGGCACTGGTAGCTCATGCCTTTCATCTAAGCTACTCAGGAGGCTGAGATCTGAGGATTGAGGCTCAAAGCCAGCCTGGGTAGGAACATCCATGAGACTCTTATCTCCAATAAACCACCAGAAAACTGGAAGTGGCTCTGTGGCTCAAGTGGTAGAGCACTAGCCTTGAGCTAAAGAGCTGAGGGGCAGTGCCCAGGCCCAGAGTTCAAGCCCCACAATCAACCAAAAAGAAAAAAATCTGGAAGTAGAGATGTGATATAGTACCAGCCTTAGATGAAAAAGCAAACCAAGAACACACTGTCCTGAGTTCAAGCCCAAAAGGGAGGAGGAAGAGCAGGAGGAGGAGGAGGTGGAGGAGGAAGAAGGCAGAGGAGAAGGAGAAGAAGAGGAAGAAGAAAGAAGAAGAAGAAGAAATATAATGAGCTGGCATATGCAGAGATACAGGAGCATGAAAAACCTTATAAAGTATTGCTAAACTATTTGGTTCATATACAGAGAGCTATTCCTCATAAAAGCCTTATAAGAAATTTCAACATGGCCATAACATGATTAGTTATCAATTTTAGAAATATCCTTCTAGCTGAGAAGTAGAATACTACAGTAGTAGGAAAGGTACACTAGATGCCAGGAAGGGAATTAAGAGACCAGTATCTCACGCTACCATCTTCCTTGACTCCATTGCCACACCAACCAGTCTTCAAAAGCCAGTATCTGCCTCTCATCACCTGAATGCTTTCTTCTTGCTGTCAGAAACCACTCTGTTGCCTGTAGCAGGCTTGAAGGGTCAAAGAACTAGAACCTAAATTATTCACTCAACCAGTGAAGAGGCTTGTTTTTAACCTGAAATGTCTCCACTGGATGATGCAACTTCTGGCTTCTTTCCTTTCCTGTCTTACCTCGTATTTGGGGGATCTTCATTGAACTATACTGTCTGTGTATTCTTTGCTTTCCAAGTAAATTGCTTGCATTCAAATCTCTCTCTGTCTCTGTCTCTGTCTCTGTCTCTGTCTCTGTCTCTGTCTCTCTCTCTCTCTCTCTCTCTCTCTCTCACTCTTTTACTTTTGGGATGTTCCTGGGGCTTGAACTCAAGACCTGGGCACTATCCCTGAGCTATTTTGCTCTCAGGTAGACCTCTACAACTTGAGCCATAGGCTCTACTTCTGTTTTTTTGATGGTTAATTGGAGATAAACTATAACAGACTTTCCTGCACAGGCTGGCTTTAAACCTTGATCCTCAGATCTTAGCCTCCTGAGTAGCTAGGATTACAGGCATGAGCCTCTAGTGCCTATCCACATTTAAATCTCTTTTTATTTTTTTAATCTGATTTTTCAGGGGAACCCAAACTAAAATCAAACTAGCACAAGTGAGTTATGAGGTAGACTTGGAAGCAGAAGAGATGGGTTGAAAATATATGTGTTCAAAAGATAAAACTAAATATGAAAGATCAGAGAGAATTTGGGGATGGCTTTCTGACTTCCAATGTGAGTGGTAGTGGATAATAGCACCATTCATCATGTAAAGTAATCAAGGAGGAGGAGACCAAGAAAATGGTGATAAATTCAGAGTTGGACATACTGACTATAAGACAAATGTGCAGACCGAGAACTAGGGTGTTAGACATACAGCCAGAGCTCAGAAGACTAAGCTGGATACAGTGAACTTTTTTTAAAAATCATTTTTGTACTCAACTCATATATTTGAGGAAAATAAGACTAGAGGCAGACCCCCTTCTTCCCTTGAGAGAAATCAGTGAGTAGCTGATATCCTTTCTCAGCTGATTAGTAGCCAAGACACAGTGATGTGACCTAGCTTTGACCAATCAGGCTCCCTCACCAGGATGTTTACATATTGAAAGGATGATGGTGGGAATGAAGGGCCAGTTAATTATTCAGAGCAATCCTGACAGGACAGAGTCCAGTGTCTCAGGGCTGAGGGCTGAGGGTATTCATGAACTCACTTCTACAGTCTCCAACAGGTCAGCTGCGGGGAGAAAGTCAAACATTCTTGCTAGTTTAACATCATGTTAGGGATTCTAAGTCAAATTCTGCCCCTGTTTTTATCTTTTTAAGGGCCAAAGGTTCTCTCCACACATACACACACACACACACACACCCTCTCTTTCTCTCCTCTCTCTTTTGTGCCAGTCTTGGGGCTTGTAAACTCAGGGCCTAGATGCTGTCCCTGAGCTTCTTTTTTTCTGAATTTTTTTTATTGAGAAAATACCTTACAGAGGGGTTACAATTACATGAGCAAGGTAATGAGTACATTTCTTATCAAGCATTGTTGCCTCCTTCTTTGTTTCCCCTTCCCATCCCTTCCCATCCCCCTTCCCCACCCCCAGCTTCTTTTGCTCAAGGCTAGTACTCTATCACTTGAGCCACAGCACCACTTCCAGCTTTTTCTGTGTATGTGATACTGAGGAATTGAACCCAGGGCTTCATACATTCTAGGCAAGCACTCTACCCACTGAGCCACACTCCCAGCCCTGTCCATAAGCTTTCTTTGCTCGTTAGTATTCTACCACTTGAGACATAATTTCACTTCCAGAGATCTTGTTTTTCGTTTTTGTTTTTGTTTTGGGGTTTGTTTTTTTTTTTTGGTAATTGGAGGGAAGAGTCTCATGAACTTTCTTCCTCAGGCTAGTTGTGAACTAAGATCCTCAGATCCCAGCCTTCTGAGAGGATTACAGACAAGAGCTACTAGCACCCAGCAAATCTTCCATTTTTTTTTAACCTGAAAGTAGGTTCATAGGTTGGGTTTCTGTGGTTTGTTTTGCATATAATGTGGCTGTCTGCTTGGGACACTCCTTTTATGTTTTTCTTATTTTGGATGTACTGTGTTTGAATATAGGTCCTTGCCTAGTTAGGCAGATGCTCTACTGCTTGTACCATTCAACTACTCCTGGATTTAGGTATTATTTCACAATTTTTTTTATCAGTCCTGGAACTCCAACTCTGGGCCTGGGTGCTGTCCCTCTGTTCTTCCGCTCAAGGCAAGCGCTCTACCACTTGAACTACAACGCCACTTCCTGCACATTTTTTTTTTTTGGGTCTGGTCATGGGGCCTGAACTCTGGGCCTGGGCGCTGTCCTTCAGCTCTTCAGCTCAAGGCTAGCACTTTACCACTTGAGCCACAGTGCTTTTTTTTTTTTTTCTTTTTGCTTATGTGGTGCTGAGGAGTGGAACCCAGGGCCTCAGGCATGCAAGGCAAGCGCGCTATACCACTGAGCCACCTTCCCAGCCCCCTGCACAATTTTCTTTTGAGTGGAGGGAGTTACTAGGGTTTGAACTTTCTGTCTCATTGCTAATGCCCTATCTCTTGAGCCATACCTCCAGCCCAGTTTTTTGCTGGTTAATTGGAGATGAAGTCTCATATAGACTTTTCTGTCCAGGCTGGCTTTTGTACCACAATCCTTCAGGTCTCAGCCTCCTGAGTAGCGAGGATTATAGGCACAAGCCTCCAGTACCTGGCTTGCAATATTTTTTTTTTTTTATCAAACAGAGAAATATGGTGTTTGAACAGAGGTAACAGAATGAACTCACAAAATGTTAATTTTTAAAGATGAGGGGCAGATAGTTTTTTGGAATATTCTCTGTATATTTCTATATGATTTTTTTTTTTTTTTTGGTCAGTCCTAGAGCTTGAACTCAGAGCCTGGGCACTGTCCCTGAGCTTTTGTGATTAAGGCTAGCGCTCTACCACAGTATCACTTCCAGCTTTTTCTGTTTATGTGGTAGGAAGGAATTGAACCCAGGACTTCATGTATGGTAGGCAAGCACTCTACCTCTAAGCCACATTCCCAGCTCTTCTATATGTTTATCAGTTATTTAAGATAAGAAAGACAGTGAGATGGCTACAGAGGATGAATCCAAAGAGGAGAAAAATTGGGGCCAGAAAGGGTATTCAAAGCTCATGGCAGAGGACTACATTTAGAAGTAAGACAAAGGAAGCCCAATGCTGGACACCTTACTTATGGCCAATATCAGTTGATTGATCTTAATCTAGAAACCTGGCAGCTGTTTGGAGATAGAACTAAACTTGGTTTAATCCAAATGCTAACATTTTGGAAATCTCTGAGGAGTCCGGGCACCAGCTGAGTGTGTTCTGGAAAGGAAGCTTCCTCACACTAAGACATCCCACACGCTGTGTACCACAAACAGCTCCCATTTGTCTTTGGTAAACTACAAGAGTTTCCTTTACAGGAAGCTATTGTCACTCTTAATATTATTAATTCTATTTTCCTAATCCTAAAAGTTTTTCTCCTAATGGATTTCTAGTCTTTTCACCAATCTTGACCAGTCAAGAGTGTGTGTGTGTGTGGTCCTGGGGCTTGAACTCAGGGCCTGGGCACCGTCTCTGAGCATTTGTGTTCAAGGCTAGCACATTTTTGGTGGTTAATTGGAAATAAGAGTCTCAGAGACTTTCCTGCCCAGGCTGGCTTTGAACTGGGATCCTCAGATCTCAGCTTCCTGAGTAGTTAGGATCACTAAGTAGTTAGTGGGCCATGGATGTTTGGATGTTTGGACAGTCAGGATTTCAAGGGATCACTTTATAGCCTTATTCCCTAAGTGTTGCAAAACTATCTCTGCCCCCACCTCCCACCCATGTCCCAAGAAGAGGAACTTGGAATTCCTTCCCAAGGGCTGTCTGGAGGGTTGAGTGACACCAGCATGGGCCACTTAAAGGAATCAGTTCCCACTTGATGGAATGAAATCTTTGGTTTTCCACCGCTCCCTCCCCCTCCTATGTAGTCAAAAATATCTGGGACTTACTGAATTATCTGAGCCTTATCCGCCATTTTGTCCCTAGCAGTCCATAGGGAATTTGATCAAAAGAAAAAAATCCCAGAATAGAAACTAGCCACACCTGCAAATTTTATTACCAGTGTGTTGTTTGTTTGTTTGGTTCCGATGGAGAAAGGTTGGTGGAAAATTAAGAGCTACGGGAAGATTGTCCTCAGGGCTCAGCTCCTCTGCTGCTGTGGGCTGCTTTCCAGTTGGTGCAACAGGAGATGTGGGGCTGTGTTTGCTTTTCTTGGCATCCACAGAGGTGGTGTCTGTAGCTGAAGACACTGGGGTGGCTGCCAGAGGCCCTGCTGGAGCTGCGACTGTACGAGTCCAGGTTCCAAGATCTCATCTGCTCACAGCAATGGGGGAACATTTTGATCTTGGCAAACACTCTCCTGCTGACACTCCATGTCCAGCCGCTTCTTCTCCCTACTTCTCTGACCCCAAGCAGAGCAGTGCAGTGACCTCTGGACATACACAGCTGGGCAGCACCACTGTCTCTGGAATTCCACCCCCCCCCCCCTCCTCCCGTGTCTCCCTGGGGAATTCACCACAGTGGACAAAAACATGATTACAGACTGCTAGTGACCTGGCAGCACATTAACGCCAGGCCCTGTGCGGGGAAGCAAAGAGGGAGCCAGCCTGCTTTTCCTGGTAGCTAAGCCCACTGCCCTGCCCACCCCAGACATGGTGGGAGCAAGAGGTTCAGCATGGGAATGAGCTCCAGCACACACACACACACACACACACACACACACACACACACATACACACACAATGCATTCCTTGCAAGAGCGATCGCCCTCATTGGCTGTCTCTGGTGGGTGACATTGGGGTAGGTGTCTCTCACAGTGTCTGAGTAAAGACTTTGGCTGTCATTTCGACCCGTTTGGAACACTGGATGTGTTCACTCCGGAAAAATCTTCCAAAACTCACGCTCCTCATTTATCACCCCAAGCTGCAGCCCCTTCCTACCAATGTTGCCTCATCTCTCCCCTTCCCCACATCTTCTCAGCCCTTGCACTCCAGTTTCACTCCCCCCTCATATTACTGTGGGACAAGTCAGCTCTGTTTCCATCCCTCTTCTCACGGGTCTGAGCCAGTTTTGTCACCTCCTGGTCCATAGACAAAAGAGACAAAAGTCAAACCACCACAGTTAAGTTCTTACTTCTATAAGAACTACATTCATCTGATAGAATCTTCTGGTTATCTTTGGGGCTGGATATTAAATCCAGGGTCTCGTACAAAATAAACACACATCCCACTACTAAGCCACACCCCACTGCCTTTGCTGCAAGTTTTAAGTAGTAATTACTTAGTTTTAATAACTACTAAGTACCCAATAAAAAATAATATTATGTCATTTGCAGGGAAGTAGATGGAACTGGACAAATCATCAAGTTAAGTAAATCAGGCCCAGAGAGACAATGGGTACATGTGTTCTCTCATATGTAGAAATTAGACATCTATGAAAACACACAGAGAGCCATATGCATGTATACACGATCAAAGTATGACTCTCAAGTGTGATAATCAATAGGGATAGGATTCCATCCTTTGAACAAGTAACAGATGATTTGGCAAAATGAATACCAGGAAGCTGAAAGACGTCTTGACTGAGGGAAACGGAGGTTAAAGCGAGAGACAAGGGGCTGGGAAGATGGCTCAGTGGTAGAGTGCATGCCTTGCAAGCATGAGGCCCTGGGTTCGATTCCTCAGCACCACATAAACAGAAAAAGCCAGAAGTGGCACTGTGGCTCCAGTGGTAGAGCGCTAGCCTTGAGCTGAAGAGCTGAGGGACAGCGCCCAGACCTAGAGTTCAGGCCTCATGACTGGCAAAATAAATAAAAAAAAAGCGAGAGACAAACACAGAGAGGCATGATGGGTAAATTCACTCATCACTGTACATAGGTGAAAATGGAGCTAGGAAACTTGGGGAGATGAATGAGGGCGAGATGGATGGGAGAGTGGGGGAGAATGGAAGAGGTGACACTGATCAAGATGCATTGTACACACGAATATACATATTAAATTGCATAATTAAAAAGGGGGAGAGAGGCTAGAGACATGACTCAGGTGGTAGAGGGCTAGCTGATCAAGCAAGTTAAGTAGGCAAGTTGAGTTAGCCAGCTGAACAAGTTTGAGGCCCTGAGTTCAAACCATGGTACGTACTATCCCCCCTCCCCAAAAAAAGGACTGAGATAGTTGTTTTACCTTTGTGTTAATATACACACAAGGCAACATCTGTGAGAAACAAACAAGCCTTCACCAGACAATCTGCTGATGCTTGATCTTGGAATCCCCAGTCTCCAGAACCTATAAGCAATAAATTTGTGTTGTTTATAAATTACCTACTTAGGGACTGGATATATAGCTCAATGGTAGATAGCTAGCTGCATGAGGCCCTAGTTTCAATCCTAAACATAACTATAAAGGCAAATAAATAACCCAGCTCGATGCACTGTACTGTAACAGCCCACATCTGGCGTCTCTCACTCAAAATAATGCACTCAATATTCATGCATGTTGTTATATGCAAAAATAAAGTAATTTTTACTGTGTAGTATTACATTAGATGGAAGTACCATAATTTGTACCAGTTATTCAGGATGCTTCCAGTTTTCACTGGGACTATAAATAAATATTCACATATAGATTTTTCATGATGTAGACCCTACAAATCGTATGTATGTATATGTATGTATCTTTTTCTTTTTGCTTTCTCTCATTGTTCCATAGTAAACAGTACTTTTTTTCACTACTAGTACATTAAGCACAATTGATTTTTTGAATATTTTAATATGCTGTGAACTTGCTAAACTTTCTTGTTAGCTCTGAGAGCTTTTGTACATGCCATTTTTTCTCTGGAGACAATTATCTGTCAGTTTCACTTCTTCCTCCCCTATCTGTGTCCCGATTTCCTTTGTTTGCCTCATTGCTTTGACTAAGACTTTCAGGATAGTGCTGCGTAGGTGTGGTCAGGGTGGACATCCTGTCTTCTTCCCAGTCTTAGGACAAAATAATTACGCCATGAGGTAGGATATTACCAACAGATTGTTTGTGTAGCTGCTTTAATAAGTTCAGGGAGTTCCCTACTCTTCTTTAGTTGTTGAGAATTTTCATCATGGATACAGAGCTTTGTTAAATGACTCATCTTCATTTAATGACTACCTATTAATTGTATCTTCAGCTACTAAGGGGGAATGTATGTATGTGTTTTTGGTAGTTTGGGGTTGAACCCAAGATCTTAAACATGCTAGCCAAGTGCTTTACTCCTGAACTATACCCACGCTCTTATTCTTTTTGTTGTTGGTGGTAGTAGTCATGAGGCTTGAACTTAGAGCCTGGGCACTGTCCCTGAGCTCTTTTGCTCAAAGCTAGAGCAAAGCTAGAACTAGAACTCTACCACTCTGAATCATAATACCACTATTGGTTTTATGGTGGTTAATTGGAGATAAGAGTCTCACAGACTTTCCTGCCTGGGCTAGCTTTGAATCACAGTCTTTGGAAATCAGCTTCCTGATTAGCTAGGATTACAGGCATGAGCCACCAGCACCCAGCCTGGGCTGGTTTTGAACTGAGATCCTGAGCTACCAGTGCCCAGGAAGCTCTTGTTCTTATGCAACATGATATATCTATGAAGAATGGTTTAAATTTTTTGTTGGAATTTGATGTTAGGTGAATATGAATCCCAAATCAGCAAAATCTGTAGAAATAATATATGCATCTGTCTGAAAAATACTCTTGGAGAGAATTTATCCTCATCATTTTTCTATTTTATAAATTGAATGAAGCAGGAGGATTTCTTAAAATATTGTCATCTAGACAGAAATACACATCTTCCTCTTTAATAAATGTTTCCTTACTTCAGTATCCCACTCAATTAGATTAGGCTGAATGCTTTTAAAAAGGACCTGAATGTAATAATGCATAAAAGTTGGTCTACGTCTTGCCATGAGCCTTTGCTGACACTTAATGAAATTTATTTAATTACTCTAGCAGCCCTGGGTTGGCTTCTGCACCAGGGTCATGGAAAACTCCACCCTACAGTACTTGGGACACAAGAACATCTTCTGCTGATTGAAGCCTGTACCCTGCGGAAATGTTTTTAATGTGGTCCTTGAAGCATATCCTAAGAAATGCTGTCAACACATATTCTTCCTTGTCAGGCCTTTATTTGGTCAGGAATCCTCCAGAGCTCTTTCTTTCTTCCTGTGACTTCACCACATTGTCTCCTATTTGCATTCCAGTCTGGTTTAGCTGTGTTCAATGAAGCAGAGGTAGCTGAATTAGAGAAACATCATCAACCCTGCTCCCCTAGAGAAAACTTCCCATCAGATAAATCACTAAACCAGCGACCATGCTCTAACACAGGGAAGGCATATCCTGTCACCTGATTGTCACTTGCAGAAAACACATTCACTGCATAAGAGGCGGGGAGGCTGGCCCAAGGAACCATAGAGCCTTCTGGGGTTGATTATAGAACCCCCCCCCCCAGCAGAATACACACACACACACACACACACACACACACACACACACTGTATATATATAATACATATGTAGTATATATACTATATATAGAATACACTTATATTTATTTATATACTATATATCCAATATATTTGTAATATATAGAGATATTTTGTACTGGGGTTGAACTCAAAAGTTCATGTTCTTGCTTACCTTTTGTTTTTTCCTCATGGCTGAGGCTCTACTACTTGAGCTATATCTCCAGTTCTGGATTACTGTTGGTTAACTGGAGTTTCAGAGTCTTGTGGATTTTTCGGACCAGGTTGGTTTTGCTCCTCAATTCTCAGATCTCAGTTTCTTGAGTAGCTAGGACGATAGGAGTGAGCCGCTGGTGTCTAGCCTACATAGGTGAATTTTTAAAATAAAAGATTTTTAGCACTAGTATCTAAAATTAACCAGAAGGTATGATCTAATTGTTAAAAATCCAGGCACAGTGGCTTCAGCCTGTAATTCTACCTGCTTAGGAGACTTATCTGAGGATCATAGTTTGAGAATAATACTAGGCAAAAAATTCGTGAGACTCCATCTCAACAATGGCTGGATGATCTGAGTATCACAGTTTGAAGCCAGCCCCAGCAGGAAAGGCTCTTATCTCCAATAAACTACTCCAAAAAAGTCAGAAGAAGCACTACTGTTCCAGTGGTAGAGCATTAGCCAAATAAGCTCAAGGACAGTACCCAGATCCTGAGTTCAAGCCCTAGGATGAGTTGGGTTTTTTTTTTAAGTTTCTGGTGGTAAGATACCTTGAAATTCTTTTCAAGTTCATGTCTTGATTGCAGATGGTGAGGAGGCAGAAGAATGGAAAGATGAATGATGAACAATATATTCACATATTTACTGTATATACATAAAAATGGAATTGGGACAGGTTGAGTAGGGATGAAATAGGTGGAAGGGAGAGTACTAGAAGAGATATACATTGTACACATAAATGGGCATGTTAAATTGAAATCCTCTTGTATAGTTATTTAAATATAATATTGATTAATTTCGGGCTGGGAAGGTGGCTCAGTGGTAGAGCACTTGCCTTGCATGGCTGAGGCCCTGGGTTCGATTCCTCAGCACCACATAAGAAAAAAGAAAAAAGCCGGAAGTGGCGCTGTGGCTCAAGTGGTAGAGCGCTAGCCTTGAGCTGAAGAGCTGAGGGACAGCGCCCAGGCCCAGAGTTCAGGCCCCATGACCAGACCCCAAAAAAAAAATATATTGATTAATTTCTTAAAAATATTTTCTTGGCCAGGCACCAGTAGCTCAGACCTATAATTTTAGCTACTCAGGAAGCTGAGACCTGAAGTTCACAGTTTGAAGCCAACGCAGGTAAGAAAGCCTGTGAGACTCTTATCTCCAATTAATTACCAAAAAGTTAGAAGTGGAGGTGTGGCTCAAGTAGTAGAGTGCTAGCCTTAAGCAAAAGGGACAGAACCCTGACACTCAGTTCAAGCAGCCAGGATTGGCACCCAAGAAATAAAATAAATTCTTTCCAAGTACCTGTGATTTTGCAGGGAAACAGGAAGCCCCTCATCTGGTGGCAGAAAAGTTAATTAACTAAAGAAATACAAGTGCAGAAGAGTGCTTAAATATGCTAGGATTTACATATAAGGCATGGCAAATATGGATTTCAGAGAGTATATGAGAATGTTTATAACAATGGGTATTTGGAAAAAAGAGATGGATTAACAAGAAACACAAGGGAAAAGCACATATAAAAGGGAAAGTTTTCACCATGCACTTTTTTATAACCTTGGGTTTGTTGAGCAATATTAATATATTAGCTAGAAAACAAATTTAACCCAAAAAGTGGACATTTTTCTTTATAATTATTTTAAAATAACGTTCTTCTAGCCAGACATGCATGAGTGGAAACAAAACAAAATAAAACACTAAATATGTAGAAAATACAGAAATCAGTGGAAGAATGAAAAAAATTCTTGTAATCAGATACACACCTCACCGCAGGAATTCCTATGAGAATTCAGGGTATTCTTCAAGCTAATCTCAGGTGAACCTGTAGATATTGAGAATGAGATTAATCTATGAACTATTTAAGTTTAGCATAGCACATTAGACAAATGTTTGGGGTTTTTTTGTTTGTTTTTTCCTTTTTTCCCACACCCCCAAATGTTTGTTTTATAGCAAAAAAAAAAAAAAAAGCAGATCCTCATATCTCAGCCTTCTGAGTAGCTAGAATTACAGGCATGGATGATTGGCCTCTGGTCTCTTTTAGTTTGCTAACAACTGAGGAAATGCTAAAAACAAGCCCTTACAAGTTCAAAAGAGCAACACAAGCTCAAGGTTAGAGGAGGAAACTTGGGAAGGACAAGTCATTACAGATACCAAATACTGACACCTTAACAGCAGACAGCATGGAGAAGGGTACTTGAGCAAGCCCTGCACAGATTATAAATAGAATGTTTTAAGCATTATCCATGAAAATTTAAATATGCATATGTTATGTGAGTGATCAAATATCAGATTACCTATGATAGGTGGAAAGAAAACATTCAATCTGTGATATTACAAATGCAATTTTAAAAACCAGATTTTTTTAATTGTACAAGGAGAGATGTATTGTGACATTTCCATACATATGTACCATGTACCCAGGTCAAACTTACTCCCCCCTCACCCCCCCCCTTTTTTTTTTAGTCGATCATGGGGCTTGAACTCTGGGCCTGGGTATTGTCCCTCAGCTCTTCAGCTCAAGGCTAGCGCTCTACCACTTGAGCTACAGCACCACTCCCGGTTTTCTGGAGATAAGAGTTTCACGGACTTTCCTGCCTGGGCTCGCTTCGAACCCTGTTCCTCAGATCTCAGCCTCCTAAGTAGCTAGGATTACAGGCATGAGCCACTGGTGCCCAGCCCCTTTTTCTTTAAAAATCTGAAATTTTATGTTGTAGCTCTTGTGTTTCAGCTCAATAATACTCTGGCACTTGAATCACAGCTCCACTTCCAGCATTTTGGTGGTTAATTGGAGAAACAATTCACACATTTTCCCAGGCTGGTGTCTTTTTTTTTCTTTTTTCTTTTTCCTTTTTTTTTTTTTTTTTGTCGGTCGTGGGGCTTGAACTCAGGGCCTGGGTGCTGTCCCTCAGCTCTTCAGCTCAAGGTGAGCGCTCTACCACTTGAGCCACAGCACCACTTCTGCCAAGCTGGTTTCAAACTCTAATTCTCAAATCTCAGACTCCTGAGTAGCTAGGATTACAAACTTAAGCCAATAGCACCCAGTTCTTCTTATTAATTGAACCCCTTCATGGAAACATGTAGATAAAAGTCAAGTCCTACCTTGAAGAATTTGAGATAAGAGTGAAGGGAACAGAAGAGAAATTAGCCAGTTCACACTGTTTGTTCAAAGTTGTCTACAGATACATAGTAGTAAATTGAACCTTTCATGCCTATGAGGAAAGCTGAACAATCATGAGGCCTAACTTAGATGGACACTACCCTTCTACGGAATCAGGGCCATACAACTAGAAGGACAGCAAAAGGCTTTTGTGAAACAAGGTAAATGAGAATTCCCTATGTGGTAAAGCAATTTAAGCCATTTCCTAGGATGAAAAATACATAGATGTACATGTGTAGTAGAGCACTGCTAAGTGCAGGAGATCCGGTAATGTATTCATTTACAGGCATATAAATATGATGAAAGAACTGAGGAAATTTGGTTCTTTGCCTGAAGAAAGAATTGTTATAAATAGTAAAAACTGGCCAGATGTCCGGTGCTCCTAAAAATAGGTAAGCTGCCACTGAGAAACCCAGCGCCTCGCGGGAAATAATGAGAGAAACACAACTTCCCTCTATGGAAAACATCCACCAAGAAACAGCCAAAATAATTCCCTTCATTTGCCCATAAACCCATCAAAATTCTATGGAATGTGGTTACTGTATTTATGCAGTACCTATGTTCAGTAACCACACAAGCGGTAACCGTCTTAAATAATAAGAGAGACAGACAGGCAGACTTCCCTGGGACCTGTTCTCTAATCGAAATTTAAGTATTAATGTAAATCTTCATAATCCTGAGGAATTTTCTACTGAAATCAACAGCTGCCAACAAAGAGTGACCTAGAAATAGATTCTATTGCATTCAGTTTTGAATCCTCACATTTGTGTTTTAAGATCTATCTACTTAAAGTGAATTTCTGTGGAACATATTGTAAACATGTGTGGAAATCTAACAATCCTTTCAAAACTGAATGCAAAAGTTATCGTCCAATGCATTGATCCTGAGAGATTGAAGATCAATTATAAAAATAAGGAGGCCATCATTTTAATGAATATTAACCCAGTTATCAAGTGTGTCATAGAATCTTTGAAGTCCTGATTAGAATGATGCCTACCTAATCGACACCACCTGATAGTGGGTGCTGTCAGGTCTGATTTTCTCTAGCCCTTCTGGTTTTGGTTTGTTTTTTATTTTTTGGTTGGATGTGGGGCTTGAACTCTGGGCCTGGGCGCTATCTTTCAGCTCTTCAGCTCAAGGCCAGCGCTCTACCACTTGAGCCACAGCACCACTTACGGTTTCTTGCTGCAGCTGGCTTTGAACTGTGATCCTCAGATCTCAGCCTCCTCAGTAGTTAGGATTACAGGCATGAGCCACGCTCTGGCCCTTTCTGTTTTTCCATGTCCATATGAAGGTTTGAAGTCAGGCTTCAGACTGTAGGCAGATGTTCTACCACTTGAACCATAGCCCCCACCTGCCTTTTTCTTTGTATCTTACACATGGTGTGATCCTGGCTGGTGATTGCAGATGCCTGCCTTGCTTCCTTAGCACTGCTGCCTAAGACAGCTATTTTCAATGGAATATTAACGAATTATTTTAAATACAGAACTGAATTGAGTGTGTAGTTCACTCTTGTAGTACTATTACCTGGGGGAGGAGGGTCACAAATTTGAGACGTCTGGACCAAATAGTGAAACCCTATCTCAAAGAGAAACAAAAATTTAAATACCGCCAGACGCCAGTGATTCAGGCTTATAATCCTAGCTACTCAGGAGACTGAGATCTGAGAATCACAATTCAAAGCCAGCTGAGGGGAAGATAATGTAACTCAAATCCAATTAACCTGCAAAAAGCCAGAAGTATGGCTCAAATAGTAGAACCTTGAGCAAAAAAAAGCTGAGCATGCGCACGCACGCGCACACACACACACACACACACACACACACACACACACACACACACACATATCCCTAAATACAAAGCTGGCATTTATGGCCAATAAATAATCCACTTAATAACAAATATTGCTACTGCTTATTAATAATAGATGTTACTGAGGATTAATACTCATTATGGAAGCCTAAAAAAGTAGGGGAGGTTGGGCACTAGTGGCTCATACCTGTAAATTCTAGCTGCTACTCAGAAGACTGAAATCTGAGGATGAAGGTTTGAAGCCAGCCCAGGTAGAAAAGTCTAGTCTTATGTCCAATTAACCACCCAAAAGCCACAGTATAGCAGTAGCTCAAGTGGTAAAGCACCAGCTTTGAGCAAAAGAGCTTAAAGGGAGCAGGGTTGTAGGTCAGTAGCAAAGCACTTGCCTAGCAAGTGCAACACCCTGGATTTGATCCCCAGTACCCAAAAAGAAAGGACCAATAATAATACAGTTTAACAAAACACACCTTTGTCAAGCACTGGTAGCTCACACCTGTAATCCTAGCTACTCAGGAGGCTGAGATGGCTGACAGAATCCAAAGGAGGATCTCAAATCTCAGTCTTTAAAAAAGAAGAATGTGGGGGCTGGGAAGGTGGCTCAGTGGTAGAGCGCTTGCCTTGCATGCTCAAGGCCCTGGGTTCGATTCCACAGCACCACATAAGCAATATGAAAAAAGCTGGAAGTGGCGCTGTGGCTCAAGTGGTAGAGCGCTAGCCTTGAGCTGAAGAGCTGAGGGACAGTGCCCAGGCCCAGAGTTCAGGCCCCACGACTGAACCCAAAAAAAAAAAAAAAAAAAAGAAAGAAGAATGTGGACCTTGGATACAAAATTGGCATTGGTTTGTTTCTTTGGCTTTATTATATATCTTAAACATAAACCTGTAAGGTTTTTCAAATGTCTAAGCAAAATGTGAGAATTTTTAAAAAAATGGCCAAAACACTTCTGTAGATAGGTAACAATTTCTTTTATCTTTTTCTTTCTTTTCTTTTTTTTTTTTTTTTTTTTTTTCCGGTTGGTTGTGGGGGCTGAACTCTGGGCCTGGGAGCTGTCCCTCAGCTCTTCAGCTCAAGGCTAGTGCTCTACCACGTGAGCCACAGTGCCACTTCTGGCTTTTTCTGCTTATGTGGTGCTAAGGAATCGAACCCAGGGCCTCATGCATGCAAGGCAAGCACTGTACCACTGAGCCACCTTCCCAGCACCAGGTAACAATTTCTAAGCATAAACTATAAGGGAAATAATTCACACATTAACTTAATATCACCTGATCCTGCTCCACCCCTTCCATCTGGGATCCAGGGCCCACTGGCATCCAGCAGCCCTTTCTACGGCTCCCCGCCACCTACGAAACATTCCCTACACTGGCATATTGATTTTCATGAACTCACATGCTTTTCCTCCTTTTGAAGCAAAATTTTAAAGGATTGTACTGCCATGTAAACTCTCAGCCTTCAATGTACAATTTTAAATGGATGGATTTCACTGGGCTAGGTGAAAGGCAAAGCTCTATGTCGACATTCATTTGGTTGGAGGTTTTGCTACAGCTGAACAGACATTGCCATCTACTGTTGAGAAAAAGTAAAATGGTCAAGACAAAAAGTTTTCAGCCTTGCTGAGGTTTGGATAGATTAAAATGGAGGTGGGGTTGGAGGGAAGTGACTTAGTGAAAGTAGTCAGTTTCATTTCATGCACGCAGTTATTCAGTATCCATAACGTAATTTGAGAACTGAAAAGAATAAAAAGAGAATACACGAGAGAGCTTCTCCTGAATTAAAAAAAGGTGCTATGCATAACTATTCCTACTTTTGATTAAAGGCTGAAAGCAAATCATGTTTCCATTAGTTACTACAATGAAGGAGAAGAAAGGTAATATGTTTAGCTACCTTTGTTTCAATACTTGACTTTGGTCAAGTTATTTTCTTTATTATCCGAGAAAGTCACTAGACAAAGATTTTTAGATTCACTTATGTTTTCTTTTTTTTTTAATGTAATTCCCAATTTTTCAAGTAGAGAAAGCTAAATTAGGGCAAAAAAAACTACCACAAAAGTAATGCATTCCTGCCAGAGGCTGGTGACTCACACATATAATCCTAGCTACTCAGGAGGCTAAGATTTGAGGATCATGTTTCAGAGTCAGCCCAGGCTGACTTGACTCTGTGAGAGTCCTCTCCACCTAATGACCAAAAAGCTGGAAGTACCAAAAAGCTGTAGTTCAAGTGGTAGAGTACTAGCCTTGAGCTAGGTACAGTGCTTATACCCTGAGTTCAAGCCCCAGGACTAGCACAAAAAAAAAAAAAACATCATTGGAGTCAGAGAATCTTGCCATATCCAAACTCTCCTTCTCATAAACGGGAAGTAGAGTTCTGAGACTTCAGATCAATCAATGTGAAAAACAGTCTATCTCTTCAATAAACCACCAGAAAACCGGAAGTGGTGCTGTAGCTCAAACGGTAGAGTGTTAGCCTTGAAATGAAGAGCTCAGGGACAGCACCCAGGCCTACAGTTCAAGCCCCATGTGCAACAAAAAAAAAAAAGAGAGAAGGGAAAGGGACCACTGTGCACTGTGCATGCCCATGCCTATGTGTAAATGGGAAAGTTAATGCTTTTTTTAAAGAGTAGTATTATAAAGCTGGGCGCCGGTGGCTCACGCCTGTAATCCTAGCTACTCTGAGGCTGAGATCTGAGAATCGAGGTTCAAAGCCAGCCTGGGCAGGAAAGTCTGTGAGACTTTTATCTCCAATAAAAAACACTAGAAAACTGGAAGTGGCGCAGTGGCTCACCTTGAGCTGAAGAGCTGAGGGACAGCGCCCAAGACCAGAGTTCAAGCTCCACGACAGACCAAAAAAAAAAAAGAGTAGTATTTTATTATCAGATGTTCTTGATCGATAATTCTGTGTCCAACTACTATGACTTGTTTCACCAGCTTCACTAGATGTCCATACTAACACTAGGGTTCACTGTTGATAAAGCATCCACATTCGGGCCCCAGTTAATGGGTCCACTTAATAAATGGGTGCTGCACATCAAGTCTGGTTTAGAAATACCAAGTTTAAAGAGATACCATTTCATCCTTCGAGAAGCTTCAGGGACCCGGTGAGCCAGAAGCTCAATGCTGGACTTCAAAGTTCCATGATGGAGGAATGAAGGGATGCTAGGTAGAATAAAAGTCGAGTAGATTTCTGCTTCAAGTGGAGCAGCCAGCTCCGTGGGAGGCAGGAGTGACAGAAAGCTGAATAATGCATGGCCGAGCAGAGAAGGCCCTGGTCCTGAGAACCATGCTTCATCGTGGATGCTCCGTGCTCCGTGGGCATTGGTGGGTAAGTGTGGTGAGAAAGCACCACACATGTAGGGGTGTCACAGACATTTATGCCTAGTGCCACGTGGGGAAGACAGAAAATAAAGGAAATATGGGAGAGCTTATGAGCAGTGGCTAGCAGAACCTCCGGTCCTCTGAGCCCTCATCCCTCAACTGGGACCTTGCATGGCTACTGTCCTAGTAGATGGCTCTGCCACATGGCCCTAGGAAATCAGGTATATCTATGACCAGTCATCTATGACACAGGACCAGAGAAAAGACCTTGACAGATAAAGGAAGGCTTCTGGTGCAAGAGCTGCTATCAGTCCTTTTGGTGAGGGAACTCTGACTTGTCCACTAATCTGCAGAAAGTCGGGGATGAGCCCCCAGCACAAATGCTCTGTCATACACCCTAACTGACCATACTACAGAGTCCCTGTTGGTGACACTGGTGGTTTTGTCACTCACTGCTGTAGCCCAACACTAAGGGGACTAACAATAGGTAGGGTAGAAGAGAGGGAACATGCCATGCTTTTATTCTACTGAATCCCTCCACCACTTTGATTATAGTATTTGTACATTCTTTTTTTTTTTTGGGTCCGGTCGTGGAGACTGAACTAGGCCTGGGCACTGTCCCTCAGCCCTTCAGCTCAAGGCTAGCGCTCTACCACTTGAGCCACAGCGCCACTTCTGGCTTTTTTCTTTTTGCTTAAGTGGTTCTGAGGAATCGAACCCAGGGCCTCAGGCATGCAAGGCAAGCACTCTACCACTGAGCTACCTTCCCAGCCCCGTATTTGTACATTCTTAACTTAATAGTTAGCTCTATGTTTCAACAGAAATAAATATGGTAACAAGTAAATATAGAATAGAAACAATAAACAAATATATATACTTTGCTTATATGAGTCTGGAAAAGCTCAAAATTCAAAATCCTACGGACTGTTTCTACTGAATGTGTATCAGTTTCACACCATTGTATAGCTGAAAAGCCATTGTATCAAACCAGCATAACCCAGGGACCATTTGTGCCTCTAGACTGTTTCTGAGAGCATAACCTGAACTGAAGGCTCTTGCTTGTTCCTCCAAAGACCTGATTAGAAACAACAGGTGTCAGGGAACCACCAAGTGAGATGAAAGAGGTCTCCCCTATGTGGAAAGATAGGTGGGAGAGAAGAGACCACAAGGAAGACATTGCATATGGTTCAGCTTAGAAATTAAGCGACCCAGAGAGGAAGTAGAGAGGGTAAGGAGGACAGTGAGGCAAGGGAGACATTCCTCGTGTGGAAAAGGGACAAGATTTTGAGACTACTCAGGTAAGAGCCAGGTGGGAAGAAAAGTCTAATATTGCCTGCTCTCTGGCAGAAAGACAAATGGATTGGGAAAGGGAGTATTTCAGAGGGAGATGAGAAAACTAATTTAAATTTTTTCATTTTAAATAATTATAGATTCGGGCTGGGAAGGTGGCTCAGTGGTAGAGTGCTTGCCTTGCTTGCATGAGGCCCTGGGTTCAATTCCTCAGCACCACATAAGCAGAAAAAGCCAGAAGTGGCACTGTGGCTCAAGTGGTATAGTGCTTGCCTTGAGCTGAAGAGTTGAGGGACAGCGCCCAGGCCCAGAGTTCAGGCCCCACAATTGGCAAAAAAGAAAGAAAGAAAGAAAGAATTATAGATTCACATCAATTTCAAAAATAAGAGTGATCCTGTATACCATTCTTTTAGTTTCCCCTATTGAGAATTTCTTACCAGCCTGGCGCCAGTGGCTCACCCCTGTAATCCTAGCTACTCAGGAGGCTGAGATCTGAGGATCACAGTTCAAATGCCAGCCCAGGCAGAAAACTCCATGAGACTCTTATCTCCAATAAACCATTAGAAAACCGGAAGTAGCGCTGTAGCTCAAGTGGTAGAGCACTTGCCTTGGGCTGAAGAGTGCAGGGATAGCGCCCAGGCCCAGAGTTCAAGCCCCACAACCGACAAAAAAAAAAGAATCTCTTACCTACCTGCAGCACAATATCAAAATTCAGTTACCATAGGGACATTGTATGTGCACACACTGTATGTGTGTGTGTTGTGTTCTGAAATTTTATTGCATGTACAGATTTGTATAGTCAATAATGTAAGCAAGCTAATAAACTATTCACCTACCCCTACCCATCTATAGTTAAATCCACCACATCTCCCTCCCTTTGGCATACTATTCCCTGCCAATATTTTAATCACCTCTCCTCAGAGGGGAGGGAATTAAGAGGTCAAATGCAAGTGAATTTCCCCCAGGTTATCTAGATGGCAAAACTGAAATGTAAGCCCAGATAGTCTCAGTTTAGTACTCCTATATATGTGGTCAGTAGGTTTCCCATCTGGCCTATCAAAACAAGTGTCCCTGCTAATATGTAACTTCTGTTAAATTAAGAATGCACAGGTACTGTAATCAAAACTATGGAAAGTTTCCCAAAGAATCAGATCAAGAGAATATTATTTCAGTAGAATAAAAGCATGGCATGTTTCATCTATTTTACCCTAGTAAATAAAGGACTCAAAAGAGACACATTTAATAAGTTGGAGGGGACAGAGGCAGTGTTGCTTTGGGGAATCTCATCTATCCTCAATTGTTTATCTCACATACACACACACACACACTTCAACTCATATGATATAACTCTCCTGTTTGTCTCTTCTCCTTCACAATCAAAATAAAGAATTCCATATCTCCCACCTCTATATCAATTCTTACAACTCATTTCTCAATCTGCTGTATTCTGCCTCTTACCTCCCTATTCCACCAAACATGTGTTACCAACAGACTCTGAATGACCATGTAATGAATTGCCCAAACCAATGTTTTTTGTTTTGTTTTGTTTTGGTGGTACTAGGGGCTTATCACAAGGACTCACTTGCTATGCAAGTGCTCTATCACTTAAGCCATTGAGCCAGCTTTAGGTGAAGTCTCATGTTTATCTCTGGACAGGCTTGGACAAAGATCCTCCTACTTATGCTTTCCATATAGCTGGGATAGGACAGCGTGTGTCAGCATATACAGCAATTGGTTTAAATGGGATTCTCACTAACTTTTTCTGGGCCTTGAATCACAATCCTTCTGATCTCCTCCTCTCAAATAGCTGGAATTACAGGCATGAACCACCATGCCTTATCCCAAACCCAAGATTTTGGAGAATGAAAAAGCACAGTATTAATTACTCTGGAATGACAGGAATGAACAGCCTACCCAGTATACAAATTGGACTTATGGCAACCTTGTTTTTTTGTTTTTTGGTCGGTCCTAGGGCTTGAACTCTGGGCCTCGGTGCTGTCCCTCAGCTCTTCAGTTCAAAGCTAGCACTCTACCACTTGAGCCACAGTGCCACTACTGGTTTTCTGGTGGTTTATTGAAGGTAAGAGTCTCTTGGACTTTCCTGCCTAGGCTGGCTTTGAACTGAGATACTCAGATCTCAGCCTCTTAAGTAGCTAGGATTACAGGCATGAGCCACCAGCACCCAACTACACTTAAAACAACTTTGTATGTCCACTTGGATGTTTCAAATTCACTCAATATGAAAACATGAAGTCTTCCATTATCCTACAACCGTGTTCCTCCTCCTATGTCTATGTTCATCCCATTTGCTCTAGCCAGAAATGGGAATCATCACCAATTTGTTCCATCTCCCTATTCTCTCTTACCCATTCCATAAAATCTCTACCCTACATTGACCTAAAATATAAGCCTCTTTCTTCCCTCTTCCATCTATTACCTTGGTCTTCTTCTCGCTGTACTCTGACATAAAAGCTTTTCATTTTCCCTGGCACTCTATAATTATATATTTATATATTTACTCATTTATTTGTCACTATCTGTCCCTTTGGCCAAACTTTGGAGATCCAGAATTCTGATCACCCAAGTGCCAGCATTTAGCATGATGCTGCCAGATAGCAGATGTTGGATGAATATTTATTGTATGAGTGAGTACATCAATAAACACCCTACAGAATACTCATGGAAAATACTGATATAGTGTGAAATTGGGCTGGGTGCTGGTGGCTCATGCTTGTAATCCTAGCTACTCAGGAGGCTGAGATCTGAGCATCGCAGTTCAAAGCCAGCCCAGGCAGGAAAGTCCATGGGACTCTTATCTCCAATTAACCACCAGAACACCAGAAGTGACACTGTGGCTCAAGTGGTAGAGTGCTAGCCTTGAGCTGAAGAGCTGAGGGACAGCGTCCAAGCCCAGAGTTCAAGCCCCACGACCAACAACAACAACTACAAAAATAGTGTGAAATTGAAATTTCTGTCACTGGGTCCTTGAGCCCTATTTCAAATCAGCAACTGGGCTCTGGGCAGTAACTTATGCCTAGCAGGCATAAGGCCCTGAATCAAACCCCAATACTGTAAAATTAATTAATTATTTAAAAATCAGCATCTAGCTAGGCTCTAGGGACTCATGCCTGTAATCTTAGCAATCCAGGAAGCTGAGATCTGAGGATCGCAGTTTGAATCCAACCCAGACAGGAAAGTACTCATGAGACTCTTATCTCCAATTAATCACCAGAAAACTGGAAGTAGAGCTGTGGCTCAAAGTGGTAGCATGTTAGTCTTGAACAAAAAAAAGCTCAGAGACAGCTCCCAGACCCTGAGTTTGAGCCCCATGACAGAAAAAAAAAAATCAAGGTCTGAATCTCTGAAGCAAAGACCCATGATTACTACAAAGACTAACTTTCAAGTTAGTCTGGGGAAAAGATAAAAATTAATTAAGATAATGAAGATAAGAAGTGGGGAGAATACAATAAAAATTCAATGCATATTCTATAAAATTAAGAGAAGTGAAGGAAGGGTGGGCAAGTATGTATAAGGGATTGATATTAATCAAGATGCACTGCACTTATACCTATTTTGTGGAGTGGTAACTCCTTTGCACAACTACTTAAAGATAGTAAAGATACATATATAATTTTTAAAACTTAACATTAAAGTAGAGGAAAATATAGAGAAAGGTGAACTTTAACCTTTCCCTCAGTTCTCCTTTGATTACTGCTTTCTGTATGATCCTGTTTTAATGCCTTATTACATACCATCAAAGAAAATTACATTAATATATAGGTGAAAAGAATCTTTGTGGTTAAAGAGGAGCATCTGTCTAACAGAGGGAGAGAAGACTGCTCATATGGAAGCCAAAAGTTCAGAAGAACTATCAGAAAGTGATACTATTTTTCTACAGTCATCTTGTTACAATAAATGCCAAAGGAAGATTTATTCTGTTATTGCACTCACATGCTTGACAGCTATCAAGTAACATCCATTTAATTAACTTTTTATATTCACTTCTAAAATTAACTTGCAGACAAAAATTGTACTAGAGAATATTCTCACACCACTAATAACATCATGTATGTGAATCTCTCTAATAAACAACCAACCAATAAGGCAAGAGTTAGCACTGGGAAAGGAAAAGAGAGAGGGCAAAGGGCAGGAGAATATCAAGTTCTCATCCTGTATCTCCTTATTGAAGAGCTATGCAACAAACAGACACATACACAAAAATGGGAGAAGTCTCTAAGGATAAACATTCCAACCATACTAAGTATCAGCTATGGTCCCAGTTTCCTACTTTGGTCGTCTCACATCCTTAAATAACATACGGCGTCAAAATTTGTTCTGCTCCTGTGAATTACAGCCCCTGTGCTCTGCTATTCAATATTATAATAATCACAAGCCATGTCTTTGGTATTTGGTAGTTACAAAACATCTCATATAGGAAGATATTTATATGCAAATATAGCATCTGGAAGTTGTGCGTCCTGTCTGTACAAAGGGCAATGTATCCCAGGAAAAGGAAAACCAAGTGAAAGAAGACTGAGTCCCCAAAGCCTCTAAGTAAGTTCTCCTGGGCTGCAGACAACATTTTCTTCTAGGTCCATGCCACAATACAAGACAGCAATCATAGCCAGATGCCGGTGGCTGTAATCCTAGCCATCCAGGAGGCTGAGATCTCCTCAGATCACAGTTCAAAGCCAGCCTGGGTAGGAAAGTCCCTGAGACTCTTTTTTTTTTAAATTTAATTTAATTTAATTTGTGAACATACTGTACAGAGGGGTTACAATTACATGGGCAGGATAATGCGTACATTTCTTACCAAGCATTGCAGCCTCCTCCTTTGGTTTACCCTTCATATCCCTTCCCAGCCTCCCCCCTCCCCCACAATCCCAATCCTTCTCCTTCCCCCCCCCCCCGGCCCCCCCTCCCCCCCCCCCCCCCCCCCCCCCGCACCGCACCGACATTGTAAAGCTCGTTTTGGACATGACAACTTGTACTTCTCATTGTTGCAACAGGTCCACCTGTATCCTTAAACAACTGGTTTTTCCCCATCTCCTCCTCAAGTTATACTGACATCAAATATAGTGAAAGCAGGGGTTATACTGTGGGGGAGGGACATACAAAGCAACAAAGAGATAATCTTATAAATGCGTTAGAAACACATGCATGAAAGAAAAAAACCTTAAAATACATATCTAAGGGTTCATTTTCCTGACATCACATTATCTGACCTTTTCCGCTTGACTCATACATATACTAGATATTGCAAATAAGGGAAACCATGGGACCTATGTTTCTTTGGGCCTGGCTTACTTCACTTAATATAAATTTTTCCAAGTTTTTCCATTTCCTAACAAATGGGGAAATGTCATTCTTTCTGATGGAGGCATAGAATTCCATTGTGTATATATACCACATTTTCTTGATCCATTCATCTACTGAGGGGCATCTGGGTTGGTTCCATATCTTAGCTATGGTAAATAATGCTGCAATAAACATTGTTGTGCTGGTAGCTTTAGTGTGGTCTTGTTTGTAAACATTTGGGTAAATGCCCAAAAGTGGGATTGCTGGGTCATAGGGGAGTTCTATGTGAAGTCTTTTGAGGAACCTCCATACTGCTTTCCAAAGTGGTTGAACAAGTTTACATTCCCACCAACAATGAAGTAAGGTTCCCTTCTGTCCACATCCCCTCCAGCATCTGTTGTTAGAGTTCTTGATTTCTGCCGTTCTAACTGGGGTGAGGTGATATCTCAATGTTGTTTTGATTTGCATTTCTTTTATGGCTAGGGATGTTGAACATTTCTTCATGTGTCTATTGGCCATCCTTCTTTCTTCTTCAGAGAAGTTTCTCTTCAAGTCTTTCACCCACTTATTTATTGGGCAGTTGTTTCTTTGAGGATTTGTTGTTGGGGGGTTTAATTTTTTGAGTTCCAAGTATATTTTAGATATGAGACCCTTGTCCGTTGTATGGCTAGTAAAGATCTTCTCCCAATCCGTGGGCTTTCTATTGATCTTGCTAGCTATGTCATTTGCCCTGCAGAAGCTCTGCAACTTTATGCAATCACACTTGTCCAACCTTTCTTTGATTTGTTGTGTTTCCGGGTCTCTATGCAAAAAATTTCGGCCTGAGCCAAGGAGACCTAGGGTTTCTCCTATTCCATCCTGTAATGTTTTCAGAGTGTCTGCTTTGACTTCAAGGTCTTTGATCCATTTGGAGTTGATTCTGGTGCAGGGTGATACATAAGGATCTAGATTTAGTTTTCTACATGTAGTTAATCAATTTTGCCAGCACCATTTACTGAAGAGGCTGTCTTTCTTCCATTGTATTGTTTTAGCTCCCTTATCGAAGATTAGATGGCTATATGTCTGTAGGTTCATTTCTGGGTTTTCAATTCTATTCCATTGGTCCTGAGGTCTGTTCTTATGCCAATACCAAGCTGTTTTGATTACTATGGCTTTATAGTAGAGTCTGAAATTTGGTATTGATATTCCTCCAGCAGTGTTCTTTCCATTGAGGAGCGTTTTTGCTATTCGGGGTCTTTTATTGTTCCATATGAATTTTTGGATTGCCTCTTCTATTTCCTTGAAGAATGAGGTTGGAATCTTGATAGGTATTGCATTGAATTTGTAGATAGCCTTGGGAAGTATTGCCATTTTCACGATGTTAATCTTTCCAATCCAGGAGCATGGGAGGCTTTGCCATTTTTTTAGTTCTGTGTTGATTTCCTTTTTCAAGATTTTAAAGTTTTCATCATAGAGGTCCTTCACTTCTTTAGTTAATTCCTAGGTATTTTATTTTTTGTGGGGCTATTACAAATGGAGTTTCTTTCCTAATTTCAGCCACACTTTTCTCATTGTTGGCATACAGAAAAGCCATTGATTTTTGGGGGTTAATTTTATACCCTGCTACTTTGCCGAAGTTTTGAATCAGCTTGAGTAATTTGGGAGTGGAGTCTATGGGATTCTTTAAATACAAGATCATGTCATCTGCAAAGAGGGAGAGTTTTATTTCTTCTTTCCCTATTTGGATCCCCTTTATGTGTGCATCTTGTCTTATTGCTGTAGCTAGGCATTCTAATACTAGATTGAAGAGAAGTGGAGAGAGTGGGCATCCTTGTCTTGTTCCTGAGTTAAGAGGAAATGGCTTTAGTTTTTCACCATTGAGTATAATGCTGGCTGTAGGTTTGTCATATACAGCCTTTATTGTATTGAGGAATGTTCCATGGATTCCTAATTTTTCCAAAACCTTCATCATGAAGGGGTGTTGGATCTTGTCGAATGCTTTTTCTGCATCTATTGAGATAACCATGTGGTTCTTATTCTTGCTCCTGTTGATGTGATGAATAATATTTATTGATTTGCGTATATTGAACCAGCTTTGCATCCCTGAAATGAATCCTGTTTGATCGTGGTGTATGATTTTTTGGATGAATTGTTGAAGTCGATTGGCCAAAATTTTGTTGAGAAGTTTTGCATCAATGTTCATCAAAGAAATGGGTCTATAGTTCTCTTTCTTTGATGAGTCCCTGCCTGGTTTTGGGATGAGGGTTATGATGGCTTCATAGAATGTGTTCGGTAGTGAGCTTTCTCTTTCAATTTCATTGAAGAGTTGGAGGAGTATTGGTGTGAGCTCTGCTTTGAAGGCCTTGTAAAATTCCGCTGTAAAACCATCTGGTCCTGGACTTTTCTTAGCTGGGAGGTCTCTTATTGCTGTTTCTATTTCAGTGCTTGATATGGGTCTGTTAAGATAGTTTAACTCATCTTGGTTTAGTTTTTGCATGTCAATATTTGCTAGGAAAAGGTTCATTTCTGTCAAGTTCTCAAACTTATTAGCATAAAGTTTTGAGAAGTATTCCCTTATAATGTTCTGAATCTTGGTTGTTTCTGTGGTAATGTTTCCATTCTCCTCTCTGAGTTTATTAATTTGGGTGTGTTCTCTTCTTTTTCTGATAAGATTTGCTAAGGGTCTGTCAATTTTGTTAAGTTTTTCGAAGAACCAACTCTGTTTTGTTGATTCTTTCTATAGTTTTTTTGGATTCTAATTCATTTAATTCTGATTTAATTTTGATTATTTCTTTCCATCTACTGGATTGGGGTTTATCTTGCTGCTCTTTTTCAAGGAGGTTTAGATGTGTCATTAAATTGTTAGTTTCAGATCTCTCCAATTTGTTGATGTAGGAGCTCAGAGCTCTTGCCTCTGAGTACTGCCTTTGCTGTGTCCCAGAGGAGCTGGTAATTTGTGTGTTCATTTTTGTTGAATAGCATGAACATTTTAATTTCCTTTCTAATCTCTTCCATAACCCACTCATGATTCAGTAGTGTGTTGTTCAGCCTCCATGTGATGCCGGACTTTCTTTGGTGGCTTTTGGTGTTGAGTTCTAATTTTATTCCCTTGTGATCAGAGAGGATGCAAGGTATAACTTCAATGTTTCTGAATTTAGACAAGTTTGCTTTGTGGCCTAAAATGTGGTCTATTTTAGAAAACGTTCCATGTGCTGCTGAGAAAAACGTGTATTCTGATGCTGCTGGGTGAAATGTTCGGTAGATGTATGTTAAGTCTAGTTGATCTATGCAGCTGTTTAGATCTGCGGTTTCTCTGTTGAGTTTTTGCCGAGTTGATCTATCTAGTGGGGAGAGTGGTGTGTTAAAATCCCCAACAATTAATGTCTTTGGATCTATATGGGATTTGAGGGAAAGTAGTGTTTCTTTGATAAATATGGGTGCTCCATTGTTTGGCGAATAGATATTTAGAATTGTAATATCCTCCTGAAGGAGAGATCCTTTAATTAGTATGTAGCGACCTTCTTTATCTCTTCTCACGAATTTTAATTTGAAGTCTATTTTATCTGATATTAGGATTGCAACTCCCGCCTGTTTATGGGGGCCGTTTGCTTGGTAGATTTTGTTCCAGCCGTTAACATTGAAAATGTGTTTGTTTTATGGGCAAGATGTGACTCCTGCAGGCAGCAGATAGAAGGGTCTTGTTTTTTAATCCAACTAGACAGTCTATGTCGCTTAATTGGAGAGTTCAGTCCGTTAACGTTAAGAGATAGGACTGAGAGGTATTTGGGAGTTCCTGCCATGTTATCCACCTTCTTGGGGGCTGCGAAAACTGGGTTCTTCCTATGGTTCTTGGATTCTCAGTTTGGGTGCAGTTTCTTGGCCTTTATTGCGGTCTTGTTGGTTTTCTATGTGTAGGACATATTTAAGAATCTTTTGTAGGGCTGGTTTGGTGGAGATGTATTGTTTCAATTTTTCTTTGCTATGGAAGGTTTTTATTTGGCCTTCAGTTATGAAGGAGAGTTTAGCTGGGTACAGTATTCTTGGTTGATAGTTGTTTGTTTTTAGGGCATGGCATACATCATTCCAGGCTCTTCTTGCTTTGATTGTCTCTGCTGAGAAATCTGAGGTGATTCTAATTGGTTTCCCTTTATAGGTGATTACCCTTTTCTCCTTGACAGCTTTAAGGATCTTTTCCTTGGTCTGAGTTGATCCTGTGTGGATGAAAATGTGACGGTGGGATGTCCTATTCTGGTCTGGTCTATTTGGGGTTCTAAAAGCTTCTTGTATCTGAATAGGCCTATCTTTTTGTATGTTTGGGAAGTTCTCTGCTAGGATCCTGTTAAACAAATTTCCTAGACCATTAACTTCTGTTTCTAGGTGCTCCTCTACACCCATTATCCTTAGATTAGGCCTTCTGATGGTGTCTTCCAGGTGTTGGATAGATCTTTCATATTTCTTGGACTTGTCTTGGATGGTTGTATGTTCTTTCTCTATAATATCTAGGCTGTCTTCAATCCCTGAGATTCGATCTTCTGCGTGGTCTAACCTGCTGTCAAGACTCTCTACTTTGTTTTTTATCTCTTTTCCTTCTAATTGGTCAGCTTTGATGGCTTCAAGTTCTTTGTTGAAGCTCTGTTTTAGGTCTTGTATGAATTTCTTTACTTCCTTAATTTGGTGTTCAGTGTTTGTTCTCAAATCACTTAGTTGATTGGTTATGGTTTCTTTGGACTCCCATTCCTTCTGTTGGGTTCCATTCAGCATTCCCTTTGTGGTCTCCCTGACTTCCTTCAGCTCTTTGTTAATGGATTCCATGAATGCCTTTAGTGATCTTTGTGTATTCTCATCCTGCTGTCTCAATTCCTGTATTACTCTTTGATTAGCTTCCTCCCGTTTGTGGGATTCCTGCAGTTCTCTTTCCTCCCGTTCGTGGGATTCCTGCAGTTCTCTTTGAGTGTTCTCAGCCTGCTCATGCCATTCCTCCCTTTCTCTTTGAGTATTCTCAAGTTGTTCACACAAATCCTGAATCAGTTTTTGAGTAGCTTCCTCACGCTTAGGATATTCCTGTATAAGCTTTTGGGATGCCTCCTCTCTCTCCCTTTCACGCTCATACAGAGTTCTTTGTAAGTTGTCAAACTTCTCATTTATCATGTTTGCCAGCAGTGTTTGTAGAGCTATTTGGGAACTCTCCTCTGGATTATTCATTATCTGTTCTGACCCCTGATTATCAAGATTGGGAATTGAGATATCCGGATTTGCCATTTTTCTTGTGTTTTTCTGGTTTACTCTGCCCATTTGAGATGAAAATAGCACCAGTTTTGTGCTAGAACACTATCTTAAGGCAACCATCAATCAAAGTTTGCATTTGTACAGTCAATAGTCTACAGATACAATCTAGTTCAACAGATACATCTATTCAACATCAAACAATTATATGTTAATGGGCTTCGAACCGCAGAGAAGAATTTGGAAAACCAGAAATTATTAGGGTTAAGGAGAGATGTGGGTAAAAAATAGGAATAGATTGGTGTGGGGAGGCACAGGGAGAGTTAACTATGTCCTAATCCCAATGCAGGAAATAGGTTGGGTAGGATGCAAGTAGAGAGAGAGAGAAAAAGAAGAAAGGGAAATGAAAAGAGACCAGAAAAAAATAGAAACGTAAAAATTAATATTATTATGGAGATTAAAAGACCATCTATTTAGAGAGGAATGTGAGTATATTAAGAGAAGGGAAGGGACATAGAGGAGAAGTGAAAAACTTTAAAAAAATGCTTAAAATATTATATAGGTATAAAGAGGTAGTACTGCTATTAAGAAATTTAAGTCTCAGAGGTTTTGAATTGAGTAATAAATTTGTGGATTAAGTGTGTACACAATGGGGGACAGGGTCTACTAGTTAACTACGGGTTTATCTGAGGATGTGCAGGACAAGAGTTAAGTCACATAAAGAAGATCAAAAGAGAGGAAAAGGTGATAAGGATAAGAAAGGGAGAAAAAAAAGATCAGAAGTTCAGTAGAGGAAAAAAAAGTTACTGGAAAACAATTATTTTTTCAAAAAAGGCAAAAATTAAAGATTAATAAAATTTTTAGAAAAGGAAAAAAAATTATATATACATAAGGTACAAAAAAAAAGAAGAAGAAGAAGAAAAAAAAAAAGTTCTTTGATTTTTTTTTTTTTTTTTTTTTTGGGAGGGGTGGGAAGAATCCTGTATCTCCCTTTTGTCTGTAACCAGCCTCTTGTTGGAGTCTCTGGTCAGCTTGAGGTCCTGTGGCTTGATTGGTTTCTTAAGTCAGTATGTTCGAACAGGCACAAAAATGCTCTGCTTTACCCAAGATTTTGAGATCCCCCTCCCAGATTAGTTTAATGAGGGGGTGATCTGCTTTGAGAATCACAAAAGAGGGGGATGCAGTGGTGAGGCTAGGTTCTGGGTAGTTGAGGCCTTGCAACAATCAGTAGCTTTTCCCTGGGGCTATTTTGTGAAAAAACTCACAGAGCCCAGCCTGGAGCCATTCTCAGGGTTTCTGTTTTTCAATTGATTGTTGAGGCTGCTAGAGGGAGGGGCAACCTCTGGCTCTGGTTACCCAGTGAGGAAAGCCACTCCAATGGCTGGCGCCTGGGCTGGGTGCCTTTTCCCTGGATGGAGCTGAATCTGGCAGGTCACTTCGCCGTTAAGTTCTTGTGACCTGCTAAATGACTCGTTTTATTCCAAGGCCTGAGTTGGAGCTGGCAGCTCCTCCGAGCTTTGTCGGTATCCAAGATGGAGATCACCGGTGCTGGGGGGGAGGGGTAGCCTTCCCTCCTCTGCTCCCTGAGAAGGAGTGAGGACGTCAGGCTTCTACTCATGCCAACTCTTGGATCCTGGGTCGTCTCTGGTCTGCAAACTGCAGGATGAAGATGTCCGCTCCTTGTAGGTTCTTGCTGGTGTTGAGTAGAATCCACTCGCCTGCTGGGTCTGGCTCCTTTGTCCCGGACTCTCTGTGTGAGCGCTCAGGTATGGCCCCAGCTGTGGTCTCCGCTGCAACCGCAGCGGCTGCTGGCAAGCGCTCAGATGTGTCTTCTTGCCTTGGCTTTCCCTCTCTTGTCTAACTCTCTGTCCTGTGATGGCACACTTGGTGTGATTCTCTGGCTTAGGACTGTTCACTGGAGCTCTAAAACTGCTTTCTATGCGAGAGCTTGTTCAGATTCCAGCTTCTCCTCCGCCATCTCCCCGGAACTCCCCCCGAGACTCTTATCTCCAATTAATCACCTTAAAACTGGAAGTGGTGCTGTGGCTCAAACTGGTAGAGCACTGCCCTTGAGCAAAAAAGCTCAAGGACAAGCTGGGAAGGTGGCTCAGTGGTAGAGTGCTTGCCTTGCATGCATGCATGAGGCCCTGGGTTCGATTCCTCAACACCACATAAGCAAAAAAAAGCCGGGAGTGGCACTGTGGCTCAAGTGGTAGAGTACTAGCCTTGAGCTGAAGAGCTGAGGGACAGAGTTCAGGCCCAGAGTTCAGGCCTCACAACCAACAACAAAAAAAAAAAGCTCAAGGACAGTGCCCAGTCCCTGAGTTCAAGTCCCAGAACTGACCAATAACTAAATAGAATAGATAGATAGATAGATAGATAGATAGATAGATAGATAGATAGATAGATAGATAGATAGATAGAAATAGCAATAATATTGCAGTCTAGCCACAGACAGAAGCAACAAAAAACCCTACACCAACTGACTGAAATAATCATGTATTTGCAAAGTTCAGAAGGAGAGCAAACTTTGAAATAGGATCAACTCCCAGCATCTGCTTTCTCTGACTTCTACCTTTGCTTGTTAACTGTCCTCAAATTAGTGCCTTCTTAGTTGCAAGTCACAGATAGCTACATTCAGTACTTCTTCATTCCCATTCAAGGGAAGAAACAGGAAATTTCCAAATATGAATGAAAAGACACTTAGTTCATCTCGTCATTAAACTGAAGTTCATTGCTTCACATTGATTTCAATATGCTGGGACTGATTATGGTGGCAAGGAGAGAGGATTAGAAAAATCCCAGAATATAGGCAGGGTTAACCCATCCTGCCTACAACATATGAATGAAAGTAGGAAGGCAGAGTGATACAGGTAAGGCAGGCCCATCTTCAGCCTCTGTACTTATGACCCTTGACCCTGACCTCTGCAATTTAGAGCCACAAGTAAAACAGCAAAACAATTTGAGAAATATACTCAGTGTGAACATCCTCCCCCCCACAAAATGTATGTGTGTCTGTCTGTCCCTTTGTCCCTCTTTCCCTCCTCAAATCTTTCTTTCTTTCCTGATATAGAAGAGTCATCTTCCTATCTCCATGATTTCTGCATTGATAGCCTTGAGCCCTGATCCGGGTGCCTTAAAAATCACAAACAATCTAAGAAATTAACTCAATGTGGTCAAAAACTATTGGCAATGAAATCAAGGTGGAAAAGAGGATGGGGGAAAAATAAGATAAAAGAAATAATTTGTCCATCAGTTCAGTCACAGGACTCAGAAAAACTAAAAGATAAAGCAAGTTATACAACTTGTAGGTGGGGATGGGAGGAAAAAACTGGGAGAGAATGAGGGCAAGGGTAACACTGTCCAAAAAGAAATGCACTCATTACCTAACTTATGTAAGTAACTCCTCTGTATAATAACAATAAAAAATTAATTTAAAAAGATAAATCAGGAAGAAATAGATTTAAGGGTTAAGATGAAAATTTAGTTAAATTTAAATAACATAGAATTGTGCTATATCGCCTGTTTATACAAGCTTTCCCTCCAAAGAGACTTTTAAAAATAAGGGATATGTCATTTGAATTCTCAACAATATGAGCAATACAACATGTTGCAGTGTTTGTTAAACAAATATCACAACTTTGCAAATATTTCATTTATTATAGTATGTAATAAAATTATTATTGAAGTTGGATTTGATCCCCAGCACCACAAGAAAAAAAAGATTGCTGTTATTTTTTAAATTTAACCGATTTTTCACCCAAGTAGATAAAAAAAAGTTAATTGACCATTATGTATTCTTTTTTTTTTCTTTTTCTTTTGTTGATTTAGGGCTTGAATTCTGGGCCTGGGCACTGTCCCTCAGCCCTTCAGCTCAGGGCTAGCACTCTACTACTTGAGCCACACAGTGGTTTATTGGAGATAAGAGTCTCATTGAGAGGCTGGGAAGGTGGCTCAGTGGTAGAGTGCTTGCCTTGCATGCATGAGGCCCTGGATTCGATTCCTCAGCACCACATAAACAGAAAAAGTCAGAAGTGGCGCTGTGGCTCAAGTGGTAGAGGGCTAGCCTTGAGGTGAAGAGCCCAGGCCCAGAGTTCAAGCCCCACGACTGACCAAAAAAAAAAAAAAGGGCTCACTGAGTTTCCTGCCCTGGTTGGCTTTGAACTGCAATCCTCAGATCTCAGCCTCCTGAGTAACTAGGATTACAGGTGTGAGCCACCAGCACCCAGCCCATTACTTATTCTTTAATTTAAAAAAAGTATAAAAAAGGATGTCTTTTTTTTTTTTAGTTCTTGTTTATTTTCTTAGTTTTCTGTGAACTAAAATAGACATTGAACTCTTTAATGTGTAGGTTTAATTCCTGGGCAGGTTACTGAACTTCCTCAAGTGATTTTACCTCCCAAAGTTTGTTTCTCCATTTATAAAAAGAAGATAATAGTGGTTGCCTTGTCTCAGAATATGCCATGAAAATAAATCAGATAAATTGCTTTTTCTGTGGAGAGGGGTTCTAGAAAGGATTATTAGATATAATGATAAATACCCACAACTTCAAAGATACTTTTAGATTGCCTCCCTCCCTCTTTGAATCTGTTAAGCCTAACAATAGCCCTGGGTTAGGTTAGGTGTTTATACCTTTTTGGCAAGCTTTCACCTCTTGTTAAAGCAATAAATGGTCTCCAAGCAAATGTATTTCTCATTCTTTGATAGCTATACTTCCTTGTTTGTACACTTAAAGATGATTATCATCTGGCATCTGAGGTCAAGTTGAACTCTTCAGTGTCATTACAGTTCAACTGTGACCCTGAATTTTTCTTCTAAGTTGAAAATAAGTCATCTGGCTCACATTAGCCAGCTATTTACATTTAAAAAGAAATTGTTAGGTGCGTACAACTGTTCTCTGAAAATCATACGTGTAAACAGTATTTTTCTCATATGCCTTCATTCAGATATTGATCACACAAAAAAATCCATTATGTATATTTCTTCATCTCCACATTTTTTACTGAATTTATTTAAATTGCTTTTTATAATTATGCCTTTAAATCCTAATCTAGACAGCCAAAATACACCCATAAGTGTCACGAAAGTAATAGCTACAGTCCCAAGATAAAACACAGGATAAAATCCTATGTTTTATCGATAGTATCTAGAGCAACATCAATGTTCATGATTAGTCTCATATAAGAATTCACAAATTATTACCATTTCTACCTTTCACCACATATCTATGTGCTCAACACAAATGAAAACCATTTCCTAGACATACACCAGGCTCATTCCTGTAATCCTAGCTACGGAGATTTGAGGATCAAAGTACAAGGTGAGCTCAGGCAGAACAGTCCATGAGACTCTTACCTCCAGTTATTCAGTTATTCCAGTTATTGGTTGGTTTGGGGTTTTTGTTTGCTTGTTCATTGTTTTTGTTTTTTGTCTGTCGTGATGCTTAAATTCAGGGCCTGGGCACTGTCCCTGAGCTTTTTCACTCAAGGCTAGTACTCTACCGCTTTGAGCCACAGCGCCACTTCTTACTTTCTGGTGGTTCACTGGAGATAATAGTCTCAAGGACTTTCCTGCCTGGGCTGACTTTGAACCACATTCCTCAGATCTCAGCCCGCTGAATTGCTAGGATTACAGCTATGAGCCACTGCCAGCTCCCTTCTAGTTTTGATAACTTTCCTGTGACCCTGGGGAGAGGGTTTGAGAAGGGACCTAATTCAGAATTAACAACCAATCAGAATGCTGAAGGACCTGACCAATAAGATGTTACCTTCTAAACAAAACAGTCAGAGCACAACCCAGGGTATAAGAAACTCTAGTTACACAGACACCTGAAAGCACTTCAGAGATGGAGACAAAGTCGCAGAAACAGCTATCTGATAAAGAGGATGAATGACTGTACTTCTCACCCAAATAAAGTTCTTCACACTCATCCTCCACTGGTGTGGATTTTGTCAAATATCTAAGATATGAACCCATGGAGGCTGCCACCATGCTGGCGAGGAGCAGCAACACTGGCAGGCACTGTCTGCTGCTGAGCTGCTTCACGTAACACTAGGCAGGCATTGCCTTCTACAGGGCTACAACCTTAATGATCCCTGCCAGCTGCTGAGCCAAAAGGATGGTATGCTCTCTGCTCACCCAGAGTGACTGCAGAAAAATCTGTACCAATTCTAACTAGGAAAAGAAGAGGGAAAGAGTGAGGAACTTCAAAATAAACAAAGATGGCATAAAGAATCTCATTGAAAGACACTGATTATGAAGTTTGAGATGGAGAAAGAGAAGACAATAGAGGTTGTTCTTAGTAAAATTAATATGTGCATTGTTAGGTTTGCCTAGAGAACTGCCAGGAGGGTGTTCCTCTTTGTGAAAGACAGCATGAAGCCTTACCAGAAATCACCTTCCGGAAACCAGTAATCACCTGTCAATCACCTGACTGAGGGTTACCAAAGGACCCCAGACTCTAAGGTCACTTCCTCATCCCTTGAGGTCACTTCCTGAACCTCTCCATCATGTCTCCTTTTGACAGTGAGAGGTTTTCTGGCTCTGAGATCACTTCTGCATCCGCTGTGGCCACCTTTCCCTCCCACCTTTCCCTATATAATACCTCTCATTCACAGTCCCCTCCCTCTTTTTCTTCTCTTTTCTCTTGTGCAAGCCAGCAATTTGCTCTCCCCAATAAACTCTTGTCTGCCTGAACTACATGGCAGTCTCCTTTCTGTGAACCTTACATGCATGTCTGATGCCAGGGTGAAACCCCTTAGTGCAGGACAGGAGAATAAAACAGGCCCTGTGGCTGGGAAGGTGGCTCAGTGGTAGAGCGCTTGCCTTGCATGCCTGAGGCCCTGGGTTTGATTCCTCAGCACCACATAAGCAAAAAGAAAAAAGCCGGAAGTGGTGCTGTGGCTCAGGTGGTAGAGCGCTAGCCTTGAGCTGAAGAGCTGAGGGATAGTGCCCAGGCCGAGTTCAGGCCCCACGACTGGACCAAAAATAAATAAATAAATAAATAAATAAAAATAAAACAGGCCCTGTTGGAGACAATCTGTGGGAGTAGAATTATCAGAGGAAGTGAATGAGGATGGGTATGGTAGTAGTTCATCTGCACTATGAAGATAAAACAATGAAACCTGTTGAAATTATTTTAGAAGCAAGGATAGAGGTAAGGGAGACTGACAGAAGGGATGCATTTTATTGAACTACATTGTATGTCTGGAAATGTTCCTGCTGCCTGTAATCCTAACTATTCAAAGGCCAAGATCTGAGGATCAAGGTTCAAAGCCAGCCTAGGTAGTAAAGTCTGAGACTCTTATCTCCAATTAACTAGCAAAAAGCTGGAAGAGGAGCTGTAGCCCAAGTGGTAGAGCTCTAGTCTTGAGCAAAAAGCTAAGGGACAGCACCTTGGCCCTAAGTTCAAGCTTCAGGACAAGCATACACACACAAAAAGTTAACCTATGGGGATGGGAATGTGGTCTAGTGGTAGACTGCTTGCTTAGCATGCATGAAGCACTGGGTTGGATTCCTCAGAACCAAATATACAGAAAAAGCCAGAAGTGGTAGAGCACTAGCCTTGAGCAAAAGAAGGTCAGGGACAGTGCACAGGCCCTAAATTCAATCCCCAGGACTAGCAAAAAAAGAAAGAAAGAGAGAGAGAGAGAGAGAGAAAGAAAGGAAAAGAAAAGAAAAAGAAAAAGTTAACCTATTGTAGAAGGTCAGATTTTGTCTCAAAAGGTTTTTTGATTGCTGGGTGCCAGAGGTTTGTGCCTGACATCCTAGCTACTCAGGAGACTAAGATATGAAAATCACTGTTTGAAGTCAGTGTAGTCAGAAAAATCTATGAAACTCTTATTGCTAATTAACTACCAAAAGCCTTAATTGGAATTGTTGCTCAAGTAGTAGTTAGCCTTGAGCAAAAAAGCTCATGGACAGCACCCGCCCCTCCTGAGTTCAACCTCTAGGACTAGAACACACAAAAAGATTGTTTTGGTTCATTGAAATGATTTTAGATACTAACAACCTGAATGAGGCCCAACTTTATGGATTATAAGAAAAATATTTCACAAGACTATCCTTACTTCAGACAACAATGACAAATTGACCCTCACTCTATTGGTTCCTATTCCTTAGGTTTGAAAGTTTACTTCAATAACTTATAGGACTCAGGTAAATGCTGTGATTTTATGATTAGAGTTTTATTTTAACAAAAACATTCAAATCTGAACTAGTCAAAGGGAGAGATACATAGAAGTGGCCTGGCAAGGCCTCAAAGGCCAAGTTTCCACTATTCCTCTTCTTATATCTCACCAGCACATTATTATGCAACAATACACAGATACTGCCAACCAGGGAAGTTCATCCAAGCTTCAGTGTGTCCATAGTTTTTATTAGGAGCTCACTCTTGGCATGGTGAGTTCAATTATTGGCCATGTGACTGAGTCTCTACCCACTTCTCCATTCCAGTTCTCTAACAAATACTTCAACTTTATGACCAATCCCCATCCCAAACTACTCATTATCCTAAGCCATACTCATTAGCATAAATCATACCTATTAGCATAAACCATGCTCATTAGTATAAACCATTATGACAAGTTCAAGATGTACATCATGAATAAGAAACATATTCCTACCACTCCCAAAATTCAAAAGTTTGGAAGCTAATTCCCAGAAATCCAGACCAAAAGCTAGTCTTTAAAAAAAACTTTACACCCATAATATTTAAATTTTCTTTCAAATTATCTCAACATTTTTAGACCAGTATGGGAGCATTGTAGATGATTAGCAGAAGCGGGATGGGCTAACAAGGAAAACAAATATAGTCAGAATAGATTGTTTGCAACTATGAAAACAGAATAAAACAGTCCTGGGGCTTGAACTCAGGGCCTGGGTACTTTTGTGCTCAAGTCTAGCACTCTATACTACAATTTGACTTCTGGCTTTTTTGGTGGGTAATTGAAGATAGAAGTCTTACAGGCTTTTCTATCTTGGCTGGCTTCAAACCACAACCCTCAGATCTCAGCCTTCTAAGTAGTAGGATTATAGGCATGAGCCATTAGCACCCAGCATGAAAAAAAAGAGATTTTTAGGCCTGAGAGTTGTAGCTCAGAAGTAATGGAGTCTATCTCCAGTATAAAACAATTTAAAAAAAAAACAACAAAATTTTTATCTTTCCTTACAATACTGGCAATTTTAGGTTTCCATTCCCAAGGCAACTGCCTATTTAAAAGGGACCATCTCTGTATATAAACTCCTTTCTTGGCCAAGAGTGTGACTCAGTGGTAGAGTGCTGGCCTAGCATGCACAAACCCCTGGGTTTGATTCCTCAGTGCCACAGACACAGAAAAAAACAGAAATGGTGATGCCCTCAAGTGGTAGAGTGCCAGCCTTGAGCAAAAGCAGCTCAGGGACAGTGCCCAGGCCCTGAGTTCAAGCCCCAGTACTGGCGAAAAATAAAATAAACTTTTCTTAGTTATAATTCCTTCTTTTATTTTCTATGAAATTCACTCAAATCTGTAAACCTTGGGCTGGGAAGGTGGCTCATGGTAGAGTGCTTGCCTTGCATGCATGAGGCCCTGGGATCGATTCCTCAGCACCACGTAAGCAGAAAAAGCCAGAAGTGGCCTTGTGGGTCAAGTGGTAGACCACTGTCCTTGAACTGAAGAGCTGAGGGACAGTGTCCAGGCCCAGAGTTCAGGCCCTACGATTGACAAAAAAAAATAATTGTAAACCTTGGCCTAAGCCTTGGATATTTTTGCTGTTTTTATTTCTATCACAAAATACTGCTGTAAGACAAGTATAGGTGTTTGCTCATACCAATAATTCTAGCTACTCAGGAAGCTGAGACCTGGCATTACCAATGTCTGGAGCCAGCATGGGTAAAAAGTCTATTAGACTATATCACCTAACAAAGTGTCAGACTGGAGGTATGGTTCAAATGGCAGTGGACCAACTATGAGCAAGAAAGCCTATTGAGAGTGATGAGGCTCTGGAGGGAAAAATTGCTACTGGGTGCCAGCGGCTCATGCCTATAATCCTAGCTAGTCAAGAGGCTGAGATCTGAGGATCACAGTTCCAAGCCAGTCTAGGCAGGAAAGTCCATGAGACCCTTACCTCCTATTAATCACCAGAAAACCAGAAGTAGTATTGTGGCTCAAAATGCTAGAGGGCTAGCCTTGAGCAAAAAAGCTCAGGAACAGCACCCAAGCCCTGAGTTCAAGCTCCTTGACTGACAAACATGCTTTTTATCACTGAACAGGAAAGTTATACCAGAACCATTCAGGAGGCTAAGGCTGGAGGATCTCAAAGGGAAAAAAAAACAACCACTGCTCCTCTACACTTTGTATAAATATGGGTGTATATGTACACACATTACACCTGAGTTATCTATTTATCTCTTAAGAGTCTAGAGTTAGGCTAACATGGATATTTTATTTTGCAGGGTAAGCAAGAAGCCTGTGCTGAACTTAAACTCATAAACTTCCTGCCTCCGTTTCCCCAGTGCTAAGATTATAGGCACATACTTCCAAACTAGTCTAGTATTTTCTTGAATTGTAAAACCAGCATGGCTAAACTGAAATCATTGTCACTCTCAAAGTCAAAAAAAGAGTGAACCCAGAACCTTAGAAAGAGTTCTTTTAGTCAGTATAAATGATACAAGAAAGAAAAGCAAGCAGCAGGGAACTGTGGTCTATATAATGTACAGATGGAGGATAAGCTGATAAACCAAAACTTGCCAAACAAGGAAATACGAGCTGGGATGCTACGAAAGGACAAGGAAGTGGGAAGGATAAAAGAATGAGGAAATAAGGACAGGACAATAAATCTATGACAGCACAACCTTATAGGAAATAGAAAGATCTGCCAATCAGAAAGCTGTGTGTGTGTGGGGGGGGGGGGGGGGGGGGGGAGAGAGAGAGAACTCAGGGCCTGGACACTGCCCCTGAGCTTTTCTTGCTCAAAGTTAGCACTCTACCACTTGAAGCACAGCACCACTTCAGGCTTTTTGGTGGCTAATTGGAGATGAGTCTCATGTACTTTCCTGTTTTGCCTTTGAACCTTGATCCTCAGATCTCTGCCTTCTGAGTAGTGAGGATTATAGTTGTGAGCCACCTGAGCCAGCTTAGAAAGCTGTTTTTAAGAATGCCAATTCTGGGCTGGGAAGGTGGCTCAGTGGTAGAGCCCTTGCCTTGCATGCCTGAGGCCCTGGGTTCGATTCCTCAGCATCACATAAGCAAAAAGAAAAAAGCCAGAAGTGGCGCTGTGGCTCAAGTGGTAGAGTGCTAGCCTTGAGCTGAAGAGCTGAGGGACAGTGCCCAGGCCCAGAGTTCAGGCCCCACGACTGGACCCTCCCCCCCCCCCAAAAAAAAGAATGTCAATTCTCCTTATTTAACCCAAGACCAATCTCTCTAATGAAGATGGCTCAAGGTGATTGAAATGGGCTCAGCCCTGCCTTACCATGGCAGTCTATGCCAGGAAATGAGGGATTAAGTATGGGTTTTTTCTGACTTGGATACTCTGAAAGGGAAGAGAAAGACAACAAAAATCCACATTTTCAGTATTTTTAAACAGTATTTTTAAAACTCCAGCTTCCTTCAGGAGCATAACATGTCACATTCTCCTTTATTATTTGAGATTCAGCATAACTGAAAATAAGTGAAGGGGACCAATATCATTCTTTTCAAACTTCCTCTATGCTCCTTTTCCAATATACCCTTACTCCAGCTACATTCCCATCAAATCACTGGCTTAAATTGTATAGTACATTAACTATGTTAAAAATAATTTCCTTTTGCAAAGTTGTTTTGTTGAATTTGGGGTCTGAGTGTTGTCCCTGAGCTTTTTCACTCAAGGTTAGTGCTTTAACCAGAGCTCCACATCCTGCTTTTTGGTGACTAATGGAGATAAGAGTCTCAGACTTGTCCTGCCCCAGCTGGCTTCAAATTGTGATCCTCAGATGTCAGCCTCCTGAGTAGCTAGGATACAGGCATGAGCCACCACACTCAGCTTCTCTTTGCAGTTTTACTAGCTATTAAAATGTAGGATATCAAATGTAAGAACCAGATAACTGTGGATTAATTTTAAACTTATTGCAAGGCATGGTGAATGCCTGTAATTGAGCACTCTGGAAGTGAGGCAGTAAGATTGAGAGTTTCAGGCCAGCCTGGACTAGAGTTCCTACTTTTACTAAACCACTACTTTTTATATATAAGAAAAAATAGAGGGCTGGGAAGGTGGCTCAGTGGTAGAGCGCTCACCTTGAGCTGGAATGCTGAGGAACAGCACCCAAGCCCAAGTTCAAGCCCCATGACCAACAAAAAAAAGAAAAAAATGAATAACAGGAAAGTGAAATAGGCTCTGTTTGGGAGCTATCAGAGAGAGGTTTAAGGAAGAAAATATATGAGGATGAATATAGTCAAAGTGGTTGATTTGCACCATGAAATTCGAACAGTGGCCAATCACCAAGGGCTCATGCTTGTAATCCAAGCCAACTCCAAGAGTCTGAAATATGAGGATCATGGGTCAAAGCCACCCTAGACAGGAAAGTCCATGCAACCCTTCTTTCCAATTAACGACTAAAAAGCAGGAAGGAGAGTTGTGGTTCAAGTGGTAGAATGCCAGCCATAAGGGACAGCACACAGGCCTTAAATTCAAGCCTGGGGACAGGGACACGGGTGTGCATGCACGCGCACATACACACAAAGCAAAACCTGTTTCAATTATATAATGGAGAAGGGTGAGTTCCATCAGGATTACATAGTGTGTACATGGATATTTCACAATGAGATCCTCCTTGTAAAGCTAAAACATGCGAATACAAGCCTGTAATCCTTCTCAGGAGGCTAAGATACTAGGATCGCAGTTCAAAGCCAGCCCAAGCAGGAAATTAAGTGTAACTGTTATCTCCAGTTATTCACAGAAAAAGTCAGAAGTGGTGCTGTAGCTCCAAGTGGTAGAGTGCTTGCTTTGAGAACAAAAGAGCTTAGGGACAGCACCTAGGCCCAGAACCAGCAAAAACAAAACCTGAGAAAAGCTATCCTTCCTTCAAGACCCCCACACCACTGTAGTTTGTAAATGTGGAGCTTTGTGGCCACTAGATGGAGCAGTAACCAAAGGTAAATGTCTGTAGCAGTCTTTAGAAGGAATCTTAAGAGTGAATAGGTTTAAATAAATTACTTCCTCAAGAATAGAGAATGACAAAAATAACTGCTAGGACTTTATACTCTTTACATTCCTCCAGTTCTTTTCAACAAACCCACAATGACTAGAAAGTACTCTTCCTTAAAGAAATGGAAAAAACCAGAAACCTGTATTTCAGGGTGTTTTGTGTGCTGGCTTTCAATTCTGGGGCTTCACATCAGGGCCTGAGCAGTCCCTTAGCTTTTTCCCTCCAGGCTGATGCTCTCTCGCCTGAGCCACAGTCCCACTTCTGGTCTTTTTGGCGGTTCATTGAAGTTTCATGAACTTTGCTGTCTAGACTGACTTCAAATCGTGGCTATATCTCAGACTCCTGAGTAGCTAGGATTATAGACGTCAATGAGCCACCAGTGCCCAGCTTTCTTTCCCACCTTAGTGATCATAATTATGTAAGCAACCTACTTTTGGTAATCAGCCGAGATGCTGTAGACATACAACTCATTATTGTCTACAGAGTAGTTCAGTCACCGGGTCGGGACACCCTCAGAAAGTGAAGGCCCTTAAAACGACTTTTGGGGGTACGTAGCCGGTAGATTCTTTTAATCCAGTGGGCTCATTTCCTTTCCTGAAAGAAACAGACTCTTAGGGGTGGGGTTACCACACCATCAGTTATGAGGATGGGCCAGAAAAGAGGGCATGTATTTCCCTCTGGCCAGATTCTTCCATTTAATATCTCACACCTGAAGGCCGAAGATGAAAAAGGACCTCAATGGAATTCAACTTTCACCGGGAAAACTACAACTACTGCCAATATATTCTTCTATTCCGGATCAAAGGGGTCGGTGGGAGCGAGGCGAACGCCAGGTGCCAGTGATGTCGGCCTCCGGGATGGGACCGGGCGTCAGCCAGCCGGGGAGGCGGAGGCCTCCCGGTGATCCCGCTCGCTCACCGGAGGGGAGGACGGAGAAGGGCGGGGGGGGGGGGGGGGAGGGAGAGGACGAGGGAGGTCGGCCAGGCCTACGCGAAAAACCGCTGAGTCACACCACGAGGCTCCGAGTTCGCGCCCCGGAACCGACACGCACGGCAACGGCGGCAGAGCCCAGACCCCGAGTCCAAGCCCCACGACCCACAAACAAGGGCAGGGGGGGTGGAGGGGAGGGCGGCGGGGAGGCGCCGACGCGGGCGGGAAAGGTCTCCCCGAGGGCGGCGGGGTTTGTGGGAGCCGACCCGGGTGCTCATCCCACAGCTCCGGGAAGCGCACCGAGCGAAGGGAACGGCTCCGTTACTGTCCCTGCGGACGCGAGGCCGACCGCGGCCCGGCCCGCGCGGACCCCCGCGGCTGACAGAGACGAACTCTTCGCGGCGGCAATGGGCACCTCCGAAGAGGCCCCGGGCCGACCGCGGCCTAGGGCGAGGCGCGGGGACCGGGCCGGCGGCCGGGGCCGCAGGACCCCGGGAGGGGTGGACCGGCCGGAAGCTGGCATTTTTTTTTTTATTTGGCTACGGACTGGACGGCTGTAGGCCAAGGCTTTTCCGCCCGCTGAAAGCCAGCCAGAAAAACAGCGCGCGGGGACACAAAAGCTCGGCGCCTACAACCTACGGATTTAGGGTTAGAAAAGCATGACCGGACCCCTCCCGGGCCCTCCCTCCGACCCGCCGCGTCGCGCCGCGTCCGGGCATTATAAAAGGCGGGCGCCGCGCGTGCGGATTGGCCGAGGCGCAGCCACGGCTCTCGCGAGAGTCGGTTCCGCGTCCCTTTCTCCCCCACGCTCCGGAAGATCCGCTTCCGGCTGCGTGACGGAGCACCGCCCCTCCGCCCTCGCGAGCTGTTTCGAGGTTTTTCTAAGTTACCTTTAAGAAGAAGCTGATGTGAGCGCCATTTTTCTTTTCCCCTCGTGCGGGCCCTAGAGTTTGAATTCGTGGTCTGAGCGCTTTCTCTCAAGGATGGCACTCTGCCAACTCCAGCCACAGTTCCACTTCCGCCTTTTGGGTGGTCAATTGCAACTGTTTCGCAGGCAGATCCGGGCTGGCTTCGAACCGCGATCCTTAGGGCTCAGCCTCCTGTGTAACTAGAATTAAAGGCGGGAGCCATCGGCACCCGGCTTCCCACCCCTCACCCCCCTTTCTAAGCTATTTTGTTCTGGTTACTGGACATGAGGCTGCTGGAAGGCGAAGATGGTGACCCAGACTTATTTATTTATCCCATTTGCACACCCTGCCCGGCTTCCAGCCCCAGGCTGGAAGTCAGAGCCGATGACGGCCTGCTTTCCTTCTGCCCTCCACAGACCAGAGGTAGTGTAGGGCACCACCACCATATTATTATTATTATTTTTTAATGGCATCTAGTTCACATGTCAGCCTGAGCGGGCAAGTCTGTGAGACTCCTCTGTTAATCAGAAAAAGCTGAAAGTGAAGATGCGGCTCAAGTGCCACCCACATCCTTGAGCAAAAAAGCCAAGCGAGGGTTTGAAGGCCCTGAGTTAAAGTCCCAGTACAGGTGTACACCACCACCACACACACACACACAATGACATTCACAGACAAGACTTAGGATCAAGGATACAGAACAGTGATTCACAATTCTGGTTATCATTTTATGTGGAAAACTACATATACAGATTGCCAGGCAGCACTTGGCTCTTGGCCAGTGGTTTGCACCCACAATGTTCCCTGGCCCTCTCAGTAGAAATTTTTTTTTTTTCATTTCCTTAAAGAAAGAATAAGTTTTGTAACTTTTTTTTCTGTCACTTGTAAGGCTTGAACTCAGGCCCGGGGCCATGTCCCAGGGCAGTTTTTGCTGAAGGATAGCACTTTGAGCCACAGCTCTACTTCCTGTTTTTTGGAGATAAGAATCTCACAGACTTTCCTGCCTGAGCTACCTGCAAACCATGATCCTCAGATCTCAGCCTCCTGAGTAGCTAGGATTACAGGCATGAAACGCCAGCGCCCAGAGTTTTTAATATTATATATATTATATAGAAATATTTTTATTTTTGTCAGTCATGGCTTGAACTCTGGGCCTGAACGCTGTCCCTGAGCCCTTTAGCTCAAGGCTAATGTTCTTGAGCTACTGTGCCACTTCTGGTTTTCTGAGTGGTTTATTGGAGATAAAGAGTCTCATGGACTTTCCTGACCAGGCTAGCTTTGAACTGCAATCCTCATATCTCAGCCTCCCGAGTAGCTAGGATTACAGGCAGAAATAAATCTTATATAAAATGTAAACTATAAATTTTATGAAATAGTCAGGCACCGGTAACTCACACCTGTAATCATACCTACTCAGGAGGCTGTGGCTCAAGTGGTAAGAGTGCTAGCCTTGAGCAAAAGCAGCTCAGGGACAGTGCCCAGGCCCAGAGTTGGCCACAGTGCCACCTCCAGCCTTTTCTGTTTATTTGGTTCTGAGGAAGTGAACCCAGGGCTTCATTTATGCTAGGCAAGTACTGCACCACTACGCCACATTCTCAGCCCCAGTGAGACGCTTATCTCCAATATACTCCTCAGATAAAGCTAGACATGGTGCTGTGGTTCAAGTGGTAGCGCACTAAGCCTTGAGCCAAAGGAAGCTCAGACAGAACCCAGGCCCAGAGTTCAAGTCCCAGGACTAGCAACAACAACAAAAGAACTAAATCTCCCTTTCATTTGGAGAGAAAGGCTACTTTTTTTTTTTCTTGGTGTGGTAGGAGTTTGAACTCACAGCCTTGTAGGCAAGGTACTATATGAAGGGCTTTTCAATTATTGACCTTACTTTAATCCACAGCTTGATAAAAAGATGATTAATTCACCATTAATGGGCACATATGCCGTTTTGCATGGAACTATCAGCTGATTTTGAAAAGTTTTACTCCTGTTTAATTGGGTTAACTGCAGAATTTTTGCTATTCTCAAACTCAGTATCTGACACTCACTCATTGGTTGTGGCTCTACCAACTGAGCCACACCTCCAACCCCTCACATTTCTTACTTTCCATGAAAAGGATCATCTATGGTCCTTGGGAGAGGGATAAAGATGAAGAGACCAGTATTAAGAATTATGTACACAATGGGGCTGGGAAGGTGGCTCAGTGGTAGAGCACTTGCCTTGCATGCCTGAGGCCCTGGGTTCGATTCCCAGCACCACATAAGCAAAAAGACAAAAGCCGGAAGTGGCACTGTGGCTCAAGTGGTAGAGCGCTAGCCTTGAGCTGAAGAGCTGAGGGACAGCGCCCAGGCCCAGAGTTCAGGCCCCACGACCAGACCCAAAAAAAAAAAAAAAGAATTAAGTACATTAATAGCCAAGAAAGCTGTTTTTTGAATCCCTTTAAACTTAAATCTTTTTATCTCTTTAAATCTCAGAGTAATTTTTTTTTTGGCAGGGGAGGTCCAGTCATGGGGCCTGAACTCTGGGCCTGGGCGCTGTCTAGTGCTCTACCACTTGAGCCTCAGCGCCACTTCTGGCTTTTTTCTTTTTGCTTATGTGGTGCTGAGGAATCGAACCCAGGGCCTCAGGCATGCAAAGCAAGTGCTCTACCACTGAGCCACCTTCCCAGCCCCTCAATGTAATTTTTTAATTGGGAATAAATTAAATCTTTTTACCTCCTTAAATTTCAATGCAATCTTTTAAGTGGGAATTAAACTTGTCTTGCCTATGTCTCTGGGATGGTGAAGGTTAATTTAGATAGTATACAGTTAGCTCTCTCAACCCCCAACCTCCTTCTTAAGCTCCACTTCCAGCTTTTTGGTTAATTGGAGATACAAATCTCACAAACTTTCTTGCCAGGGATGACTTCACACTGCAATCCTCAAATCTGTGCTTCCTGAATAGCATGAATAGGATTATAAGCATGAGTCACTGGTGCTCAGCTGTCTTTTGCTTTTAAATATTTGGTAGTTCCCCTTTGACTGTAAAGCATGTAACACTTAAAACATTTTGGACTTTAGCCTTAACTTACCTTCTTAGTTTGGGCTTACTCTGCGTTCTCTCTCTCTCTCTCTCTCTCCCTCTCTCTCTCTCTCCCTCTCTCTCTCTCTCTCTCACACACACACACACACACTCCTCCCCCCTCCCAATCTGTCCATATGTATATGTATGTGTATATATGAATTACTGGAGATTGAACTACTCAATGCCTTAGGTTTTCCATGTAGGAAAACTCTGCCACTTGAGTCATGCCCAAACCCTGAATGCTTTATTTTATTAAGAAGCAGTCTATTAAACATGCCTTGAAGGGCTCAGCTGCCTTACCTAGCAAGATTAAGTCCAAAGTTCAAACCCTACTATTACTACTACTACGAATTAAAAGACAAAAAAGAAAAAAATCTCTAGCTAGGCACTAGCTTCTCACACCTGTAATCTTAGCTACTAAGCAGGCTGAGATCTGAGGATTGCGGTTTAAAACCAGACCTGGAAGGAAAGACCCTGTGGCTCATCTCCAATTAACCAACAAAAAGCCAGACATGGAGCTGTGCTAGTCTTGAGCAAAAAAGCTCAGGGACTGTTACCAGGCCCTGAGTTCAAGACTGAATCTGTCCGCGCGCACACACACACACACACACACACACACACACACACACATCCTTTGAATATGTTTTGTTCATTCTTATCTCCAAGCCCTTGCTCATTCCATTGTGCTTACCTGGATATTCTTCCCTCTATTTGCCCCACCTATCCTAGAGATACCTCATCCTTTAGGATACATCTCTGATGAAATCTTTCCTTACCACAGCAACCTTCTTAGAAACCTCCTCAGCCTTCAAGGTCTAACCCCTGCTTTCACTGTATTTACTGTTGTTATAATTTGTGGAGGGGAAGGGAAAAAACAAATCGTTTAAATAGGGATACAGGTGGACTCATTGCAACAATGAGACATACAAGTCGTTATGTCAAAAACGAACTTTACAACTTTGGTGGTAAGGGCGGGGGAGGATGGGATGGGAAGGGGAAACAAAGGAGGAGGCTACAATGCTTGATAAGAAATGTACTCATTATCTTGCCCATGTAATTGTAACCCCTCTGTACAGTATTTTCACAATAAAAAAAAAGAAAAAAGAAAAAAAGAAACCTCCTCAGCCTTAAATCTTTTCACTCATTTAGCACAGAGTCTATTGTGTCACAAATTGCTCTCCAAGTAAGCTCTCCAAGTTCAAGAGTAGGGTTTTCTATAGCATTTAAGTTGTTTCTGTTGAGTTTTTTTTTTTTTTTTTTGGCCAATCCTGGAGCTTGAACTCAGAGCCTGGGCACTGTCCCGGAGCTTCTTTTTGCTCAAGGCTAGCACTGTACCATGTGAGCCACAGCACCACTTCCAGCCTTTTCTGTTTATGTGGTACTGAGGAATTGAACTCAAGGTTTCATGCATGCTAGGCAAGCACTCTACTACTAAGCTACATTCACAGCCCTTAACTTGGTTTTAAATCAACAAATATTCACTGTTGGGCCAGTATTCATATCACCATTATTATTTCTCCCATTATAAAATGTAACAGAGCAGTGTCAGTGGCTTATACCTATAATCCTAGCTATTCAGGAGGCTGAGATCTGAGAATTGTGATTCAAAGCAACCCCAGCAGGAAAGTTCATGAAACTCATCTCTAATTAATCACCAAAAGCTGGAAAGGATGGTGTGGCCCATGTAGTAGAGCTCTAGCCTCAAGCACAAAAAAACTCAGGGACATGGGCTTGGCAATGTGGCTTAGCAGTAGAGTGCTTGCCTAGCATGCTTGAAGCTCTGGGTTCGATTCTTCAGTACTACATAAACAGAAAAAGCTGGAAGTGGTGCTGTGGCTCAAGTGGTAACGAGTGCTAGCCTTGAGCAAAAGAAGCTCAAGAACAGTCGGTGCCTAGGACTGACAGGAACAAAAAGATAAAAATATAAATAATAAAAAACACAGATATGACTAATAACAAGTCATTTCCATTCATACAGGAAACCTATACTATCCAAAGTTTTGCCACAAATACTCAAAACATTTTTCTTTGAACCATTTCATCTGTATTTCAGAAGCATCTTTGGTGTACTATATTGGGTCCAACTTCATTGAATTCTTCAGTGGTGATCCACATGTCCTGGAAGGCGGACAGGGATGCAAGAATGGAACCTCCCATCCACACTGAGAGTTGTCTTTCTGGGGGAGCAGTAACCTGCACAGAAGTATTAGCAGGTGCCATCTTTGCTATATCCTTAACCAGCCGCTTTTCTAAACCAGGGAAGGAGGTTGATCCTCCTGCAAGGATAATATTGGAGAAGAAGGAATTCCTCAGATCCGCATCACATTTCATTATGCTGCTGAAGCACATCTTGTCGATGCCAGGAACATCAAGGTTCATGAGACATGGAGAGAAGAGAACTTCAGGACATCGAAACAGCTCGTCTTTGAGCTTGAGGACCTTCCCATCCGGTAGTGTGTACTCTTTCTCCAAAACACTCGACTGCTTGGCCACTTCCTCCTCGTAGTTCAAAGCCACGTAACAACGAGTCTCCTTGATGCTGGTGACAATCTTTCTGTCTGCAGCATTCAGCAGCATGATACCGTGGTTCTTCAATAACATCATGAGATAGTTGGTGAAATCAGCACCTGCTAGATTTAGCTGCTGTACACCATGAGGCAGACAGTAACCTTCAAAGATGGGCACAGACTGGGTAACTCCAGCCCCCGAATTCAGCACCAAGCCACTAGTGAAGCCAGAAGCAAAGAGCGCTAGCACGGCTTGGATGGATATATAGAAGGCAGGAACACCCAGATTCTCAAAAAACACTTCACAGATCTGCTGCCTACTGGCTAGAGGGTTCAGGGCAGGCTCGGTAATCAAGACTGGGCCATCACAGGGGTTTAACTTGAGGTTGTAATCAAAGATGTGCTTCCACATGACCTCCATGTCTCCCCAAGAAGTAATGAGTCCACGCTCCACTGGATAGCTGGATGGAGAGCAATAGAGGCAGTAAGTGTTCCAGTTTCTACTATCTTCAAATCTTGGAGGAACTGCTGTTCCTAACAGTCCCTTCATGGGCAGTTAACTCACCAAACGCGAGCACAGCTACGTTTCTCTGAAATCAATTATTCCTCTCCACCTTTTCCCCCTTTGGAAGCTTGCGACTTTACAACATTTGGGAAATCCCACGTTATTATACTATCTTATTTTTTGTTCAGAGGTAATGGGAGCTTACACTGGGGGCTGAGCACTGTCCATCTTTTCGCTCAGGGTTGGTGTTCTACCATTTGAGCCACAGCAAATGCTGGCTTTTTATTGGATAGTTGGAGATCAGGGTCCATGGACTTTCATGATAGGGCTGGCTTTGAACCCAGATCCTAGATCTCAGCCTCCTTGAATAGCTATGATTACAGGCGTGAGCCACCAGCGCTCCGTTATTTATGGTTGTAATGTCAACTAACTGAAAACTCAAAATGAAAAAGCACCTAAACTGTAACATTCTTAAATGAACTTGTACACGATGACTTTCTAAGCATTTGTACGAAGTTCAGCCTTTCCACGTTGGGTACCCAAGGCGATCAGTGGCCTGGGGTGCAGTTTTCAACAAGGGGAACCGGCTGAGACTTCCGGGTCCCAAGACCTGATCCTGTCTGTCACCCCGCTCACCCCGCTCCCGGGCTCTGGGTCCCCCGTCCCTCCCCCGTCCCCGGCTCCGGGGCCCCGCGGTCCCGTCCTCCGCCACGACCCGGTCCCGCCCCCGTCCCCGCGCTCCCGATCCCGCCATCCGTTCCCGCCCCGCCGCTCGGGCGAGGCACCTGATGGACAGCGCGCCCCGCCGGTCCTGCGCCTGGTCGCCCACGCACAGATCCTGCGCGCCCTCCGCCCCCTTCGGGCCCTTGGCGCGGCCGACTATGTTCGGGTAGAGGAACTGCGGCTCCCGGCTCCCCGCCAGGCCCGCCTTGATCGTCCCCGAGCCGTTGTCGATCACCACCGGGAGCTGGTAGCCGCTCATGCCGCTGCCCCCGCCGCGCACAGCCGCCCGGCCGCCCCTCTTCTGGGCTGTGCCGGGCCCGGGACCTGGAACGCCGCGTCACAAAGGAGCCTACGGGGCGGGAGCCGGGCTGGAGGGGACCCCGGGGAGATGGGGGATGAGGATGGGGGGGTCCCCAGACAGTGACTATAGTCTTCTCCTGCGATCACAGGGCGCGGGGGGCTGCGCCATCCGCGCCCCCCGACCCCAATACCCGGAAAAGCTGACTCCCCTCCACGCGCGTCTGCCCCTTCCCAACGCCGCCGCCGGAGTGGAGCGAACCGGGGTACGTTTCCGGGCCCGCGGGGAAACCCGGGGAGCGCGCCCGAGAGGAAAACCAGCCGTGCCGTCTGAAGTGCTCCGCTTCTAACCCGAGAATGGAAGCAGTGCCAGGTGCAGACGAGTTCAGAGACGTCCAAGATCGTGCCTGTGTGCTGAGCGATGCCTTGGATTTCCTCTGGCGAGATGTATTCTGTATTCTAGATAACATACACAGCGAGAACGTGCAAATATAAATATTCAGTTACATAAATATTCAGTTAAAATGTCAGCCTCGGGATTGTATTTTTCCTGATCCGCAGGAGCTGATCTTCACCTACCAACTTTTTTTTTAATCGTAAGAATGTGTCTTCCTCTTTTTAGGAAAAGTAATACTCATACGAAGTTTAGATCCAGAAAACAAAAACGCTCCCCGTGGTGAAAAAGAGCATCTTCGGAATCTGAGGTTGCTTGCCGAGGGGGCGTGCGCGCGTCCCTCCCCCAGAGGCTGCGCCCTGGGCTTTGCTTCTATGTGTGTGTGTGTGTGTGTGTGTGTGTGTGTGTGTGTGTGTGTGTATGCATGCATGCATGTGTGCATGCATGCATGTGTGTATGCATGCTTGTGTGTATGTGTTTTTTCCCGGCTAATAAGAGGGGGTTGGGTACTGGGCGCCAGTCGCCAGCGCTAGAACCTGGGCCTCCGCCCTCCCTTGCAGAAGAAACCGGGTAACTCGCCCCGGGCTTTTGCGCGGGACCCGGGGGAAGGAAGTGTAGTCAAGCGCTTCTCTGGGGGCCGGGGGGGGGGGGGGGGGGGGGGAGGGGAGCACCTCCAAAGGAGCAAGACCAGGGATTACCTGGTTTCTACAGACGCGGCGACTGCGCCTTTCAGAAAGCCGTACGCAAATTCAAGCTTTTGAGGTCGTTTTAACACACCGTTTAAACCGTGGTCTTTTGGGTTCCACATCACCACCATCCCATAGAAAGAAATTTGCCTTTCGGCAAAGTGCACAGTATGACAGAGATATCAACGAGTTCCAGGACACCCACAGACAGCTCCGTTTCCGTAGTGTAGTGGTTATCACGTTCGCCTAACACGCGAAAGGTCCCCGGTTCGAAACCGGGCGGAAACAGCTGGTGTCCTCTTCTTTTCTCGCTTGATTTTATTATTGGGTACTTGGCTTATTTTCAAATGACGTGATCTTGACAATTTGTGAAATGTGAACGTTTAGGCTGCATGTTAGATTTTGTGTTTACCAGACGTGCAGTCTGAAGGACTTCGCCCATCAGAAACACCCCAGATTTAAAAAAAAAAAAACTGAATTAGATTTGCAACTAGGGTAATATTGCGAAACGTGTAGTCTAGAAGAGGTCAAACAGCATTACATTTGTCTGCTTTGCCACCTCCTAAGTATTCTGTCACGTAGTTTTCCCCTCGAGATGAACTTTTCCCTTGAACCTCGGGCACACAGTTGTATTCTTACTGTATATGTTAAATTCACAAATATTTCTGAATATATCATCAAAAAAAGCAAGGCGATTTTATACTGAAGAAATTGAGAACCGGCCTCACAATTTTCCTTGTGAACACAACGGGTGTGGTTTCACTTACAAATATGACTCAAACAGAAATGGGTATATCGACAGCAAAAAGATTCTGGTAGGGAAAATCTTAGAACAAAGGACTAATTCAGGTTGAGAATATTCATTAAAACGAAGGCATGAATAAATTCCTTATGGCAAAAACACATTTTTTCTTTATTAGTCATTAGTTATTCAGCAGGAGGTTTCATTGTGACACTTCCATACAAGCAATGTACCCTGCAGAAACTCTTCCAACCCTCCCTTAACCATTTCCTTGCCCTTCTTGAAACAATTTCAACAAGTTTCAGCGTTTTATTGTCACATATGCAAAGAAAGTATTTTAACCAGATTCACCCTCAACTTTGGGCCCTTCAACTCCCCAGTAGAGGCTGTTTTATTTTGCCAGTTTTTGCATATATGAATTATACAAAGAAGCTTCACCGTGGCAAATCACGGCGCGCATATGATCAGATTATCTACTGTGGTCTTTCCCTGTCCCCAGTACCCTTCTATGAGCTTTCTTATGCTCTTTTTATACAGACACCAAGTATTTTTTTTTTAAATAGTATTTGTCCTCTGCCATTCACTTTCACTTACACACTTGCTACTGAGATCTGAAGATCTCAGTCTCCCGAGTAGTTAGGACTGCAGGCGCGAACCACCGGCGCCCGGCACAGCGAAACTTTTAAGAAGTGGTGGTTTTCTGAGATTTAGAATATCCACCGCCACTCAAGGAGAAAGCTGCCTGAACCTATCAACAAGATATTGTTCCCAACCACTTCTGTGCACACTAACCTTCCCTCTACAAAACCCTCCAGTGGATGCAGATAATCGAATTAAGTGATCTGATCCAGGGGCGAGGAAACCTTTTCCGGTGTGGGAGCCCACCTTCCTCTCGCGCTGCGCATGTGCAGTCTGCCCCACTGCTATGCTTCGCTTTCGTGCGTCTGAGACTTCTATCACCAGGTAAGGGCATCTTGGAAGGTCAGGTGCTGTTGGCTGGCGCAAACAAAACCCAGAGGGTCCTATGAGTTTTGGGATACGAAAACGGGGAAGAGGCGATGGGTCTCAGCGAGTACAATCTCCACGGCCGCGGGCCAGAGTGCACAAAGCAGCAGCTTCCACGGGGAGGGGCCAGAAGCTGGGGAGGAAGACGGGACGAGACCAAGAACTACAAGTCCCAGCATGCACCGTGCGGCGCGGCTCCGGAAGAAGCCGGCTGAGCGGCAGGACCGGGAGAATTCGGGCCGACCGGATCGCTCAGCGTGAGGAAGACGGTGCGGTGCGGCGAACGATCCCTGACTTCTCGCACTTCTGATGCCCGCTGTTTCGAGGGGACTGTAGTATGCTGGAGACGCGCAGCTGTGCCGGTGGCCCGGACCTGCCGGGGCTCCGGAGCGTCCTAGATCGCGGCGAGGATGGAGCCGGATGTGACGTCGCCGGGAGGCTGGAGGGAGAGGCGGAGCGTGGCGCAGTGACGTCCTGCCAAGATGGCGGAGAGAGAGTGAAAGAACTGGTTCCTCTGGGCGGCTACCGGTGAGTGCTGACTTCATCCCTGGCCCCGTCTTCGCCTGCTCCAGGTTCCCGGCCGTCCGAAGGCCGGCTCCTTGGAGTTCCAGGGCGGGTCGCGGCGCTGGCGGGAAGCTGAGGTGAAGTAGCCCCGGCAATGGCCCCGGCCACCATCTCTGCCGTGGGAATTCGCGGGAGGGAAGCTGGGAGGAGGACCGGGCCGCCGGGGCCGGGAGGGCCTGGCTTCGGTGGTCGCCCTCTGTTGCGGCCTTGCGTGGAGAGCCTGGGTTGGGGACGTGTGGCCTCCGGACAGGTGACAAGGGGGTGTGGCCTCCGGACAGGTGACAAGCGTGTCAGGGTGGCCTCCCGGCCGGTGCCAAGGAAACACTAGGGAGGTGAAGGGAGAAAATTTGGCCTCTTCTGAGCAGGGGATTAGGGCCCGGGGTGTGACGTCCTCGCTGGTGACGAGGGAGGGGTGTGTGTGGTCTCTGGGCAGGTGACAAGGGAGGAGTGAGGTCTCTCCCCTGAGCTGGTGACAAGGGAGGGGGTAGGTCTGCTCGGTGGAGTGTAGCCTGCCCTCAGGGCAGGTGACTGGGGAGAAGGAGGTGTGACCTGTGGCCTGTGTTGAGGGAAAGGGTGCCGCTTCCAGGCTCGACAGAACCTTGGGCAGCCCAGGCCCAGCACCTACATTCCCGCTTCCCCGCACTCACCTCGTGCTTTGCAGAAACTGCTAGGTGGGAACTCACAGGTTTTAGTGATTTGAGAGGAAGTAGTACTGTGTTCTCACCCCCTTTCTGTTCCAGAGAGTCATCTCTTAAGTGGTTTGTTGTCCCTCCTCCCTCTGCACATCTGCCTACTTACCTTGAAAGTTTGAGAGTTCAACTTAAAAATGTCCACCCTTCAAAGGTGCAATGCCTATATGTGCATCTGGTAATTTAAAATAGTATTTACTGAAATGAACTCCAGGAAATGAACAAGAGGGTTTTTCTTTTCTTTGTTGCATTCTGTTTGTGTTATTTGTTCGTTTATCTGTCTTTAGGAGGATAATGGAGGGACCAAGAGTGAACAAATGCAGCAGACACTATGCTACTAGACACAGTGCTACAAGTGAACTGCAACTTGTGGGTGGGGACAGGAGGGAAAAACTGGGAGAGAGGGAGGGGAGGGGTAACATTGTCCCCCCAAAAAATGTACTCTTTGCCTAAGTTTTTTTTTTTATTTTTTTATTTTTATTTTTTTGTCGGTCATGGGGCTTGAACTCTGGGCCTGGGCACTGTCCCTCAGCTCTTCAGCTGAAGATGAGCGCTCTACCACTTGAGCTACAGCGCCACTTCCCTCTTTACCTAACCTAACCTAACTTTACATACCTGTAAGCTCTTTGTACATCACCTTCATAATAACTATATATACATGCATGTATATATGTACATCTCTGTGCGCACACACACACACACACATAGTCCTGGGCCTGGCTGAGCTTTTACTCAAGGCTAGCACTCTACCACTTAAGCCACAGCACCACTTACAGCTTTTTCTGTTTACGTGGTACTGAGGAATTGAACCCAGGGCTCCATGCATGCTAGGCAGGCAACTCTACTACTAAGCCACATTCCCAGCCCTACATTATTTTTTTGATTCCACCCTTTTTGCAGCCCACAGAATTGTTTTATTTACTGTCATTTATTGATGTGTCCTGGGGACGCATGTCCATGGTGTCCATGGTGAAACAAAAAGAAGAGAGGCACTTGGATTTTTTATTTTTTTTTATTATTTATTTTTTGGGGGGTCTGGTCGTGGGGCCTGAACTCTGGGCCTGGGCGCTGTCCCTCAGCTCTTCAGCTCAAGGCTAGCGCTCTACCACTTGAGTCATAGCGCCACTTCTGGCTTTTTTCTTTTTGCTTATGTGGTGCTGAGGAATTGAACCCAGGGCCTCAGGCATGCAAGGCAAGCGCTCTACCACTGAGCCACCCTCCCAGCCCCATGGATTTTTTTAAATGATGTGTAGTTGATGATGATTTTTGGAGGGGACAGAATGAAAGCTAACTATTTTTCATGTCATTTCCTTTGTTTTTTCTCCACTTGCTACTCCCATGCCTCAATTGCATTTGATGAAAGCTTGTGATTACTGATGTGCTATTTCTTTATGCCTTTTAGGTCAAGAGTAAACTTGCATTCTGATATCAAAATGCAGTACTCACATCACTGTGAGCATCTTCTAGAGAGACTGAACAAGCAGCGGGAAGCTGGTTTTCTTTGTGACTGCACTGTGGTGATTGGAGAATTCCAGTTTAAAGCACATAGGAATGTGCTTGCCTCCTTTAGTGAGTATTTTGGTGCGATCTACAGAAGCACTTCTGAGAACAATGTTTTTCTTGATCAAAGTCAGGTGAAAGCTGATGGATTTCAGAAACTGTTGGAGTTTATATACACAGGAACTTTAAATCTTGACAGGTACAGTATGCTTTCTTTTTTGTTCAGTCATAGAAGGTAGTCAAGCTAGAGCCAAGTAGAATTGTATTTTTTTTTTTTTCATTTAGTCTCAGACTTCAAATATTTATACATTGTTTTAATAAACAAGTATCACTGATTTGGGATGAAGAAATGTTTGGTAAGCACAAAAAGCACATTGTAAACAGTAAGAGTTGTGACACATTTATTTGCTAAATCAGAGCCTTTGATAACAGTATTGAGAGAATTCCAGTTTGCCATTATGTTTTGATTGTTTCATTCTTCAAGAATTCTCCCTTACACACACTTTCTCCCTTCCCCCTCTCTCTTTTTGGCTGCATTGATACTGGAGTGTGAACTCAAGACCTCTAGCTTTCTAGGCAGACATTTAACCACTTGAGCCACACCAGTAGCCCTGTTTTCTACTTCTTGTAAAGTGGTTAGAATGAAGATGGAGAAAGAAGGAAAACCCTCTGGGCTCTTAAAAGGATGTTTGCATTGCCAGCCTTAAATAGCTGTTTGTAGAACTCTTCCTGATTTTGATCTAGAGAGTAACTATATTTCAAAATAAATAACAGTGTTTGTTTACTAATAGATATAAAAAAAAGAGGTAAGTACCTGAAATTCTGCCACCCACTGATAACCACTGTTACATAATGCTTGTTAATTCAGAGGTGCTGTTGTGCTTCTGACCTTAACAAGTCAGTTCTAAAGAGACTGATAATGCCACACTGTTTCTTCTCTATATAATGAATCATATAATTAAATTAATAGCAACACATTCTTACTTGTAAGAGGAAAGTAAAGATAGAAGATTAAAGTAAAGAGAAATGGAACCATTTATGACTCTCCTCTTTCCTCCATCTCTTTGGGAAGTGAATTTTCAGATACAGAAGATTGGGACTTTGGAATTAAACTTTACCTGCTAGTCACTGTCTCCTTGAGCCTCTTTAGGCCTCAGTTTCACTCTCTGTTAAAAAAAGAAACAAAAAGATAAAATTAGAAAGAGATGGATCATACCTATAATCCTAGTTACTCGGGCTAAGATCTGGGTATTGGGATTTAAGCCAGCCTGAGCAGGAAAAAAAAGCTACAAAAACAAAACAAAACAAACAAACAAAAAAAACTGAAAAATGGAGCTGTGGCTCAAATGGTAAAGTGTCAGCTTTGACTGAAAAAGCTAAAGGGTAGTGCCCAAGCTGATTTCAAGCCCTAGTAACTGCACACAAAAAACAAAATTCACAAACAAAAGCCTAGATGGTAATAATTACCTTCATGTTATTGTAAAGATTAAATGGGCCGGGCACCGGGCACGGTGGCTCACGCCTATAATCCTAGCTGCTCAGGAGGCTGAGATCTGAGGATTGCAGTTCAAAGCCAGCCTGGTCAGGAAAGATGGTGAGACTCCTATTTCCAATAAACCACCAGAAAACTGGAAGTGGCACTGTAGCTCAAGTGGTAGAGCACTCACCTTGAGCTGAAGAGCTGAGGGACAGCGCCCAGGCCCAGAGTTCAAGCCCCACAACCGACAAAAAAAAAAAAAAAAGATTAAATGGGGACATACTTGAAAACCTCATGTTGAAATTAACAGTAGTTTCCTTTGGTTAGTTTCTTCATGGATATTTCTTAGAAAAGTGAAGGGATAAAAAGAAACATCTTGACATTGTGTCACCCACTGATAGTCACTATTAACATTTGGATGTATAATCATACTTTTCCAGTAGATCTCCTCTCCTTTTGTATTGCTGCTGATCATGAGAATGCAGTTCTTTATAAAGCTAGAATCAGGATGATTTTCCTTTCTTTTTTTTTTGGGGGGTCCAGTCGTGGAGCCTGAACTCTGGGCCTGGGCACTGTCCCTCAGCTCTTCAGCTCAAGGCTAGCGCTCTACCACTTGAGCCACAGCACCACTTCCGGCTTTTTTCTTTTTGCTTATGTGGTGCTGAGGAATCAAACCCAGGGCCTCAGCCATGCAAGGCAAGTGCTCTACCACTGAGCCACCTTCCCAGCCCCGAATCAGGATGATTTTCAAGCCTTATACAAAGGAAATGTTTGGCTCCAGGCATGGCTTAAGTAAGTAGCACACGTCACAGAAGGCCCTGAGTTTTTAATTTTTAGTACCCCTAAAAAAAGAGATGTTTTGGAATTACTTAAAAAATTTTTTTTGATGGTCCTGAGGCTTGAATTTAGGGCCTGGGCTCTGTCCTGGGGCCTCTGTATGCTCAAGGCTAGCCCTCTACCACTTGAGCCACAGTGTCACTTCCCACCTTTTCTGTTTATGTGGTACTGAGAAATTGAACCCAGGGCTTCATACATGCTAGGCAAGCACTCTATGAATAAGCCACATTACCAGTCCTACTTTGAAATTTTGATACAGTGAAATATTGAAGTGAGTCAGTCTGTGTAAGTTGATTAAAGAAACAGCACTGTAATAGACTGAACTTGTATGATAAATAATTTAAATATGCTAAATAGCTAATTATGCAAGTACCTCTGATCTAAGAGTATTTATAATATGTAATAGAAAGTGGCCTCAGAACAATGAATTTTAGTTGACTTTGAATTTCATGGGTTTTTCTTTCTCAATGAACCCATTCAGGAAAAAGTCTTACTGATATAAACCCACATCAGTGCATCTTCCTTTGTGCCATCATACAAAGAACCAATGTGAAGAAGAGCCAGGTGTCTTGTTCAAACTTTTTTGGTGCATGTTTTTCCTGGCAAGCTGAATAATTAGTTGTAAAGTACACCCAGGAGAGTAAGACTTATACCAAAATAAAAAGTAACAAAACAAGCAGATTAATAGAAAATTAAATTGGCTTAAAGTCAACATTTTATGATCTTAAAGGCTAAATTTTTCTGGAACCCAGAGTTTTGTGTGTGTTTATATGGGGTTGGAGTGCGGCTTAGTGCCTTCTGCCTGCTAGTCAAGTGCTCTATCACTGAGTTACAACTCCCCTAGTTCATTGATAAGGATTATAATAGATTTCATAGGCATGTTCTGAATATTACTGGAACTAATCCATTAAGGAGTTTAGCATATACCTTGCAATATATAATGAAATGACCTTCAGTGACTCTTCAAAAGATGAAAACAAGTTTGAAAACACTAAAATGCTTATAAACAAAGATCAGCTAGTGAAATAAAGAAGTGCTGATTGGTTCTGTTAACTGTTAGTGAGATTATAGAGTATGTGTAAAGTAGTTTGTGTTACTCTTTCAGTATTGAACAATCAATGTGACTTAATTGTTGGGTGTGTGGGGGGGGGGGGGTATTAAAGGCTATCTAATTTTTTTCTTTTTGTTTGTTATGGGGCTTGAACTCAGAAACTGGATTCTACCACTTTGAGCCACAGTGCCACTGCTGGTGGTTTTTGATACTCAGCGCCACTTTCTGGTGGTTAATTGGACATGAGTCTCATGGAACTGGGCTCAGGTGGCTCACACCTATAATCCTAGCTACTCAGGAGGCTGAGATCTAAGGATTGTGGTTCAAAGCCAGCCTGAGCAGGAAAGTCTGTGAGCCTCTAATCTCAGAAAACTGGAAGTGGCGCTGTGGCTCAAGTAGCAGAGTGCTCACCTGAGCTGAAGAGCTCAGGGACAGGGTCCAGGCCCAGAGTTCAAGCCCCACAACCAATAAAAAAAAAAAAGAAAAAGTCTCATGGACTCTTCTCCCTGGGCTGGCTTCAAACCAGGATCGTCAGATCTTAGTCTCCTGAGTAGTAGTGGGATTACAGGTGTGAACCATCAGCTCTGGGCTAAGGTAGCTAAGGCTACCTAATCTTGTTATCTGTTTGGTGGCTTATTTAATAGAACACAAAGTATAGATATAATTTGAGACTAACATCTTGGTTAAGTAAAAGCATAAATTTGATGTTCACTATAGGAGTGTCTCGCTTGTTGTATTTTTAAATAACAATGTAACAAAATCAATAAATGCATAGGATAAAATGTTTTTAGATAATGCTGTATATATGTAAGAAAATTTGGTATAAAGTAAGTAAGAGGGTTGGGAAGGGGCTCAGTGGTAGAGTGCTTGCCTTGCATGTATGAGGCTCTGGGTTCAATTCCTCAGCACCACATAAGTAGAAAAGTTTGGAAGTGGCGCTGTGGCTCAAGTGGTAGAGTGTGAACCTTTAGCTGAAGAGCTGAGGGACAGCACCCAGGCCCAGAATTCAGGCCCCACAACCAACCAAAAGAAAAAAAGCAAATAAGATTATTTTAATATGTTCTTGAGACATTTGCGCAATTTCTTTGCAAATACAGAATTAAATTGACTATGAAGATTCAGATTCATGATTTATTTTAAAAATGATAGTCAAAGGCCAATAAAAATAATATCTTAGGCAGTATTATTTAGGAGAGTTAGTTGCTGTGTGATTTAGTTAAGGACTTAGGATAGGTTTTCACAAGAAAATAAAATATTGTAAGCTTGTGGGTGGTTACTAAATTAGCCTGTGAATCTACTAATCTATAATGAGCTAAAAATAATTGTAACGAAAGAGATTTTAAGAGCTATCATACTAGGTTAAATAAGGAATCACACAGTGGTACTGGAGGAAAGAGGTCAACATGGAGACATACTGGAGGATACTTTTTGAGAGCTTAGAGGCTCATGATGCTAGCTATTTTTAAAATTTCATTACAAATTTTAGCATGCATATAAGAGAAAAGGGAGTTCAATATCACATATCCATTTATGTGTACAGTTTTTTTATTTTTCATTTTTGTTTTTGGTGATATTGGTGTTTAAACTCTACCTCAAGCCTACTAGACAGGCACTGTATCCCTTGAGTCACTTCCTCAGCTCTTTTGCTTTGGTTATTTCTCAAACAGGGTCTCAAGTTTTTTTCTAGAGTCAGCCTGGACCATGATCCTCCTATTTATACTTTTGGTATAGCTGGTATGAACCACCACACTATTTGTTGAGATGGGGTCTTACTATTTCCCAGGCTAAGTTCAAACTGTGGTAACAGGATAACAGAAGTGAGTCAGCTGTGCCTGTCCCCCAAATTTTTTCCCTTTTAAAAAAAATTAATATTATAAACACTACATCACCAGCTATAATTAAATCCCTTTTGTTCTGACTTAAAATGAAAAAGGAAGATAGAGATTGTCTTAGACAATCACATATCTGAGGAAAATGGCAGGTGTGGGAAGGTTACTTGAGGAGGGGGCGTATGTGTCTCTGTGTTTGAATCTGTCCTCGAAGTGGCCATTATTAATAATTTTATACATAAGAAAATTAAGACCTGTGATTTTTGCCTTACTGTAATTAGTTCAGCTAGAAATGCCAGAGCCAACACTAGATTTATCATCCTTTTTCTGTATTGTAAACTTAGAGAACAGGAACTATTTGATATTTAATTTCCCTCCAAGTATAATACACAGCACAATGTGCAATAACTATTGGCTACAATGTTGAATAGCATGGATTGTCTTTCTGTATTTTTCTTAATGTGGAAAACTTTCCAGTCCATTTAGGTTGAGTATCACCAAGAAATGGGAGAGATTGGGAGAAAGATTCACACATTCTAAAACCTTGTCTCCCTAACTATGATCCCCAGATCCAGGGCACAGGGTTCACCAGAAATGAAGACACTCCTTTTCTATCACACACTTAATGAATTTGAATCTTCATTTAATAAGATCTTTGAGTGGTTCACATGCACAGAAATGTTTGGGAAGCCCAATTCAAAGCCCTCTCCCAAGGTAGCAGGGGAAATGGTAGGAAAGAATTTTCATTAGACTCTTCCTGTTGCCTATCTAGAAAAAATTGGTTGCTGTCTGAAGAGGCTTCAGGAAAATGAGAGAAAACAGTGAGTTGCTAACAACAATTTATGTGTTCAGTTTCTTTTTAAAACAGCCAGAAAATGTAACATCATATTTTTCTGTAATAGTTCATTACTGCTATGAATAGGCATTTTTTTTTATCTTTTTAGGTTCTGTAAAATTGGAGATATTTGTCTAAACTTTAATTCTGACAGAATTTAGTTTTGTACCTTTGTTAAGTTACACCTTGTTTATCCTACTTCATTAGGTCTTTAAAATACATGGAGTCGTATTTTCAGCTCTATTATCAAAAAGTTTTTCTTTGATCAGAATATTGTCATTTAGCCTTTTTTCCTTACAGTTGGAACGTTAAAGAAATTCATCAGGCTGCTGATTATCTCAAAGTGGAAGAGGTGGTAACTAAGTGTAAAATAAAGATGGAAGATTTTGCTTTTATTGCTAATCCCTCTTCTACAGAGATATCCAGTATTACTGGAAACATTGAATTGAATCAACAGTCTTGTCTTCTTACTCTTCAAGATTATAATAATCGGGAGAAATCAGAAGTATCTGCAGATTTAGGTCAGACAAATGCTAAACAAGGGGCTTTAGCAAAGAAGTCATCTCAAACTAAAAAGAAGAAAAAAGCTTTTAATTCCCAGAAAACAGGACAGAATAAAACACTGCAATATTCTGGTGACATTTTAGAGAACACATCTGTTGAATTCCTAGATGCAAGTAAATTGTCCTCATCTGTAGTCGAACAAGTTGCCCAAAGAAATGATCGTTCAGAACTTGAATTGACATCAGTTGTGGAAAATACTTCGCCGGCACAAGATACTGTTCAGACTGCTACAGTGAAACGGAAACGTGGAAAATCACAGCCAAATTGTGCTCTGAAAGAACATTCTATGTCTAATATAGCCAGCATCAAGAGTCCTTATGAGGTAGAGAACTCTGGAGAAGATCTGGATCAGAGGTACTCCAAGGCCAAGCCAATGTGTAACACATGTGGGAAAATATTTTCAGAAGCCAGCAGCTTGAGAAGGCACATGAGAATACACAAAGGAGTGAAGCCTTACGTCTGCCACTTGTGTGGAAAAGCATTTACACAGTGTAACCAGCTGAAAACACATGTAAGAACCCACACAGGTAAGACTGGTTTGTGGGGAAGATGTGATTGTTTTATACTCTGTCTAAAATAGTTTCATGGTTTTGTTCTGGGGATTTAACCTAGGACTTGGAACATGATATTGCACTCTACCACTAAGGTAGAACCTCAGCCTAAAATACTGTTTTTTGTTTTGTTGCTTATGGGGCTTGAACTCAGGGTGTAGGCACTGTTTTTTAGGTTGTTTTTTTTTGCTCAAGATTAGTGTTCTACCACTTTGAGCCACACCTCTACTTCTGGGGGTGATTAATTGGAAATAAGAGTCTTATATGGACTTTCCTGTCCAACGCTGACTTCAAACCGTGACCCTCAGATCTCAGCCTCCTGAGTAGCTAGGATAACAGGCGTGAGCCATGAGTGCCAGGCCCTAAAATACTGTTGTTGTTTTTATAGAGTTTGGTAGCACATGTTGTTGACTACTTATGACCAAAATTTGCCATTCTTTTATTCATAAAAGTATTTCAGCATTAGACACTTGAAAATTTGTGATTACAAACCAAATATTAAAGGCTGCGGTATTGTTCATTGTTATGCAGATCCTAATGCATTGCTCCTTTATATCTTATATTTTCTCTCAAAGTATGTGTAAGCTTTCTAAGTATTTAACAGATTACAGTTATAAGAGAAAATATAATTACAACTCAGGCCAATTTTCACTAATATTAACATTTCTTATTACATGCTTCCTCAACTGTTGGTTTCTAAATTATACATAACTTCTTTTCTCAGCTTCTGTAGTTTTATTTTACATGTTCTTTTATATGTTCTTTTTTATTTTACAGAGTTTGAACACCCATAGGTACACTTAAGATCTATGTTTTTAGATGCAATACACTTTTTTTAAATCATTGGTTACTTTTTTTTTTTTTGGTCGGTCGTGGGGCTTGAACTCTGGGCTTGGGCACTGTCCCTGCGCTCTTCAGCTCAAGGTGAGCACTCTACCACTTGAGCCACAGCATCACTTCGGGTGTTCTAGTGGTTTATTGGCGATAAGAGTCTCACGGACTTTCCTGCCCGGGCTGGCTTTGAACTGCGATCCTCAGATCTCAGCCTCCTACGTAACTAGGATTACAGGTGTGAGCCACCGGCGCCTGGCTATTGGTTACTTTTTACTATTATAAATTGAGAAACAATTTCTCTTAAGTCTTCTAATGTTTTCAAATAGTTTAGAAATAGATCTTATTTGCAGTTGTTCCTAGCACTTAGCATTTTCTGAATATCCAAACTGGTACTATTGATAACCACTTTTGAAAACCTATTTGCCCTTAGCAATTGAAACAGAATTTTTCCTCCTTAATACAAAATTTCTTGTTTGTTAGGTGAGCGGCCATACAAATGTGAGTTATGTGATAAAGGATTCGCTCAGAAATGCCAGCTTGTCTTCCACAGTCGTATGCACCATGGGGAAGAAAAACCCTATCAATGTGATGTTTGCAATTTGCAATTTGCAACTTCTAGTAATCTCAAGATTCATGCAAGGTAAACAAAAATGAGCCATTTGACCTTTAAGTTTGTTAATCATCATAGTCTTCTGAACATGCTACTGTATCTGAATTCAGGATAGTAGAGTACTGTATTCTTAGCACATTCAAGGAAACTGCAAGCCACAGCATTTGGAGGGGAATAAGCAAGAGATGGGGAAAACTGGAAAATAAGACCATAATGGTAATAGGGTGCTTGGATGGGACAAGGGTTTCTTTTTGTTGTTGTTGGCAGTTGTGAAGCTTTTCCTGTTAAGATTGAGAAATAAGTGATATGATCTCATTTGCATTTTAAGATGCTCAATCGTTCTGACTGTTATATTAGGAAAAGGCTTTAGAATTGTCAGAGTGGAAATAGGGTGGCCAGTTAGAAATCAATGGATAAAACCTAAGTGCAAGTGGCCTGATGGTTGTTCAGGCATGGATGATAAGTACTAGACAGGTTCTGGATACATTGGAGAGGTAAAACTGATACTGACAGATTGCTTGTGGAACTAAATGAAAGAATAAAATAGTGATTTCAAGCTTCAGGGCCTGAAGAATTTGAAAACATAGAATTACCATTTCCTGAGACAGGTTTGTGTGTAGAGCAGTTTTAAGTTGAAAGGTATGATTTTATGCAATGATCAACATGTACTCTATGTCTTGATGTCTTACTTTCTGTTGCTATGTCTAATTACCTGAGAAAATCAACTGAAAGTAGGAAACATTTATGTTGTCTCACAGTTTCACAGGTTTTAGTCAGTTCATCAGTTGGCTTTGCTGTTTCTAGACCTCTGGTGAGGCAGAGTGTTGTAGTGGAGAGGACCTAGTAGAGTGAGCTGCTTAACCTTGGGGGCTATAGACAGAGAGAGAGAGACAGAGAGAGAGAAAGGGGCTGGGGGAGGGGGGAGAAAAGGCTAACCTCAAGACAGACTCCAATGGCACAACTAGATCCTATCTTCTAATTTTCGGGCACTTCCTAATAGCCCATCTGATTATAAACCCATCCACGGATGGGTTCTGAGTTCTGAGTGTGTAACTCAGAAGTAAAGCAACTTCCTAGCGAATGCACAGTCCTGCCTTCAAACCACAGTAACACACACACACACACACACACACACACACGCACACACACGCACACACACGCACAGCACACACATATTAATTTTTAAAAAGGAAAAAGTACTTTCCATAGGGACAATAGGAAAGATCTCCCGAGGGCACCTCAGGAATTGGCGAGATCTTATCCATCACAGGCTCAGGGGTGGAAAAATGTAAACTTACTTTGAAAAGAGAGTGTTAGGCACCCAAGGCAGGGCTCTGGGATTCTTTACTCATATTCACAGTTCTAGCACTGCTCAAAAATCCAAGTCCAAAGTCTCTTCTAAAACTGTACACACACTAGTTGTGAACACCTGTAAAAATGAATAATTTACTTACTTCCACGGTACAATGGCACAGGGTAAGGATTTTCATTTCAAATGGGATGAATAGAATATCAAGGTAGGACCAAAGATGGAAACCCTTCAGGTATGTGAGACTCCAACACTGTCCACTTCCTGCCCTTTTGGCTTTACCTGGAAGTGTGGGTGGAACTCTTTATGACCCCACAACTTCACTCTGAAAACTAGCACTATGTGGACTCTGCCAAAGTCTGGCACCAGTGGGAGCAGATGCTAGTTACTGATTTTCAATTTTTCAGAGAGAAATAGGAAGCAGAATTTCACCTGAGAGGAAGTGCTAGCAATTTGAGGAAGGATTTTTTGACAGATGAGCATGAATAGACAACAGCAATTTTAGTATCAGGTATTCACTGGTAAAATAGAAAAGATTTTGGCAAAACTTCAGTTTAACTCATCTCAGGGTTTGTTGTTGTTAGGTTTTTTTTTTTTTTTTTTTTGGTGCCAGTATTGGGGCTTGAACTCAGGCACTGTCCCTTATCCTTTAGCTTTTCCTCTCAAGGCTGATGACCTGTCACTTGAGCCACAGCTTTATTTCTGGCTTTTTAATGATTAATTGGAGATAAGAATCTCACAGGCCTGAGGTAGGTGGCTCACGCCTGTAATCCTAGCTACTCAGGCTGAGATCTGAAGATCATGGTTCAGAGCCAGCCTAAGCAGGAAAGTCTATGAGACTTTTATCTCCAGTTAACCATCAGAAAACCAGAAGTGGCACTCTGGCTCAAGTGGTAGAGCACTCACTTTGAGTGCTCAGGGACAGCACCCAGGCCCAGAGTTCAAGTCCTGTGACTGACCAAAAACAAAAAAAGAATCTCACAGACTTTTCTACCTGGGCTGGCTTCAAACCGCAATCCTCAGATCTGGGCTACCTAGGTAGCTAGGATTGTAGGTGTGAGCACTGGCACCCAGCTAGAATTAATGTATTGATGATAAAACATAGAAACAACTTCATCTTATTTCAAACTGAAAAGATAAGGTTTAATAAAATGCTATGAAAAACACTTTCTGTAGATCAACCTCCAGATTGTTTTGCTTACCAGACTCTGACCTTATGTATTTATTTACTGATAGGAAGCACAGTGGAGAGAAGCCATATGTTTGTGACAGATGTGGACAGAGATTTGCCCAAGCCAGCACACTGACCTATCATGTCCGCAGACATACTGGAGAAAAACCTTATGTATGTGACACCTGTGGGAAGGCATTTGCTGTCTCTAGTTCTCTTATCACTCATTCTCGAAAACATACAGGTAAGAGTTTACCATGGAGAAGCCGATTGAAGTAAAGAAAGTTGTAAATAAAAGCAGAACTGGATCTTTACAGAAGGTAGATTATTGACTTTTGAGGTTAAATATGTTTGTACTTTTTAAGGCTGTCTATGGTTTTCACATAAATATTAGATGCAAAAACAGACTTGTTTTCTAGAGTACAAGGTAGGTAAAAAAATTTCATTATGTAACTTGAATACATTAAAATTAGATAATTTTGCTACTGTGTACATTGCAGTTAAGACTTGATTTAGGATTTTAGGAAACCTTAGCCTCTTGAGAATTTATTTCCTTTGGGTACAATTGTAGAGTGAAATTTAAAGGTGGATGATGCATTCTGGTGAAAAATTGACTTTGTAATTTATTATGACCTTTCCTGCACAGACATTCCAAAGGCTTGCAACTTAGATGAGTCAGTGTAAATGATCAGGTTTGAAGCAAACCTGAGTCTTTTTTTTTTTTTTTGGTAGGGTAGACTTTTAAAATTATAATATTCCTTAAATGTTCATTTTCTTTTTTAATAATGCAGCAGATAGCAAGATTTGAAATACGGGGTCTTGGGGTTAGGAGGGAAAATCTTGGAGAGAGTGAGGGAAGAAGCTTAACCATAATTCCTCTGTATGCCACTTTTATATAATACATTTTTTTTTAAGATTTAAAATGTGGGTTAATGAATTTAATGTGCTCTTAGTCACATACAAATTCATTGCCTAAGTCACCTCTACGAGAAGAGACTTTCAGGAATTTAGTTTTAGCCTATGAAAAGTTTCCGGTTATAAACAGTATACTCACTCATTTAAGATGGATCACTTGAGAATACCTCTAAAATACAGTAGAATTTTCAATTTAAGTATATTTTAAATAGCTTACTTTAGTTTATCTGTATATTATATTGGTATAGTACACCACTTGGATATCTTTTATTTTCCATCTAGGTGAAAAACCATACATATGTGGTATTTGTGGGAAAAGTTTTATTTCCTCAGGAGAGCTCAACAAACACTTTCGATCCCATACAGGTCTGTGTTTAGGGAGAACGTATTATTTTTTGTTCTCTCTTAATTTCCTTTTATATAAACCTTGGCTTTGAAACCATAATGGACTATATGGTATCTAGTCATAACTTATATGTACTAGTATTTTACTGTGTAATATCAACTTTTTATTTGATTATTTTGTTGTGTTTTTATTTTTTATTTCAAGTACAAGTTTGGTCAAGAATTGTGTAGCTATTCTAAAAAACATAACAGTTTTTTAAACAATTTGGATCAAACTAGAGATATATCAAGAAATGAAAAGGAATAGTTGGGTATGATGGCTCTTACCTATAATGTCAGTTACTTGGGTGGTAGAGATCAGGATAATTGAGGTTTAAAGCCAGGCGGATCAAAAAGTTAGCAAGACGCCTTCTCAGTCAACAAGTTGGATTTGGCAACTCATGCTTGTGGTCGAAGCTTCAAGGGAAGCCTCTGTAGAATGATTGCAGTTACAGGCCGGCCCCAGGTAAAAATGCAAGACCCAATCTGAAAAGTTAAAGCAGAAAAGCTGAGGACACGGCTCAAATTGTAGAGTACCTGTCTGACAAGCATGAAACCCTGAGTTCAAATCCTAGTGCTACAAAGGAAAAAGAATGGAATGGAAAGGAAAAGATAATATTAACTTACCTTTGCTTTCCTCCTTTCCTTCTTTCCTTCCTTCCTGTTTTTTTTTTTCGGGGGGGGGGGGGGGCAGTGGTCATCAGTTATGGGGCTTGAACTCAGGGCCTGAGTGCTTTCCTTGAGCTTTTTCACTCAAGGCTAGTGTTCTGCCACTTTGAGCCACAGCACCACTTCTGGTTTTCTGGCAATTAATGGATAAGAGTCTCATGGACTTTCCTGCTCAGGCTGGCTTTGAACCATGGTCCTCAGATCTCAGCCTCCTGAGTAGCTAGGATTATAGGTGTGAGCCACCAGTCCCTGGCCCAACATCAACTTTTCTTATTAAACTTTTTATTTTCACTTGGCAACTTCTGCATTCTCATGCTCCTTGGATCTTCAGCATTTTTTGTTTTGTTTTGTTTTTCCCCAGTGCGAGGGGTCAAAACCAGAGCCTTATGTATTTTAGGCATATATTTTATTACTTAGCTATATCCCTAGCCAGAGTAGTTTTTAGTTAAAAAAAATTATATTGTAGCATGTCATTTTTAAAGGATGTTCTAATTTGTAAGATACCTAAAAGTAGAAGCTAATTTTTTTTTTAAAGTCGGTCATGGGGCTTGAACTCTGGGTCTGGGAGCTGTCGCTGAGCTCTTCAGCTCAAGGCAAGTGCTCTACCACAGTGCCACTTCTGGTTTTCTGGTGGTTAACTGGGGATAAGAGTCTCACAGACCTTCCTGCCTCGGCTGGTTTTGAACCTCAATCCTCAGATCTCAGTCTCCGGAGTAGCTAGGATTACAGGCCTGAGCCACCAGCACCTGGCTTAAAATTATATATTTTTTCTAGCTCTTTTAGCCAGGGTCTGAGCATATAATTGATACCCAATAAGTATATGATACAAATAAGAGAAGGTTTCTTTTGAGCCATCTTCCCAGCCCAAGGAGTTTGTAAATTTCAAAACATGAAATTGAACATTTTCCCTGAAATTGGGATGTGCTTTCTATAGAGGAATGAACACCTATATGAACAAGACTTCTCATTTCACTATGTTTAACCAAGTAATAAAAATGTGAGTTTGAAACCAAATTTAAATAATATAATTTTTGCTTCATGTTCATAAACACTGATATTTTGCCTTGGCCAACAGCTTTTAAAATTAAGTTTTAAACTTTTTAACTTGTTTTTCAGGAGAAAGACCATTTATCTGCGAGTTGTGTGGAAATTCTTACACAGATATTAAAAATTTAAAGAAGCATAAAACAAAGGTCCATTCTGGTAAATGTCTATATATTTTTAAAAATGCGTTATTATCATTCATGCCATTTGAACTGTAAGTGTTGAAGTGTAAAATTCTAACAATTTGCATTCTGTGTCTGTGTTTTATTCTCTCTTTTCTTTTTTGGCTGTGGGGCTTGAACTTAGGAACTGAGCTCTGTCCCTGAGCTCTTTTGCTCAGGCTAACACTCTACCATTTTGAGCCATAGCACCACTTCCCATTTTCTGGTGGTTAATTAGAGATAAGTTTCACGGAGTTTCCTGCCTGGGCTGGCTTTAAACCACCATCTTCAGATTTCAGCCTCCTGAGTAGCTAGGATTAACAGGTTTGAGCCACCAGTACCCAGTGTGTATCTGTATTTTCAAACTGGACATACACAAACAGCTTCACTTTTTTTGCTAGGCTAGCACTCTACCACTTGAGCCGTGGCATCACATCCAGCTTTTTCTGTTTATGTGCTAGTGAAGAGTAGAACCCAGGGCTAATAATCTATTCTTTTTTTTTTTAAAAAACATCACATGTACAAGTGTGGTGGTGCACATATGTAATCTCATTCCTCAGTTGGCAGAGGCAAGAGGATTGAACCATATACCCTAGTCCTTATAGGTTTGGGTTTTTTTTTTGTTTTTGTTGGTCATGAGGCTTGAACTCCAGGCATGGGAGCTGCCCCTCAGCTTTTCAGCTCAAGGCTATCACTCTACCACTTGAGCCATAACGCCATTTGGTTTTCTGAGTGGTTAATTGGAGATAAGAGTCTCATGGACTTTGCTGTCCAGGCTGGCTTTGAACTACAATCCTGAGATCTCACCTCCTGAGTAGCTAGAATTACACACATGAGCCACTGATACTTGGCTTTGAGAATTAGAATTTTACTAAAGCAAATACGTGTTTTATTTTTCTGCTTTTGTTTTTATTAACATATAATAGTATGAAAGGGAGAATTTCACCGGCACATTTCTATGCATGTGTACACTGTAACAAGTATAATGAAGTCATATGAACACTTTGGAGTTACAAGAACAAATAAAGCTAGTGGAAACTGAACAGTTCATCTCCAGTTATGATAATTGCTTCCTGCAGTACAGAATTTCTCACCCTGGAGATAAGTTCCTACTTCTGAACTTGAATTCATAGATTACTGGTGGCTATTTATAAAAATATCCAATGAACAAATAGTATTCATTTGATCTATCACTGTTCAGTACTTTGAAGGACTTAGGAAAGTATAAACATTTATACTAGTTGAAGATTTAATGTTTAATAGCAGTGGTGCCACAGAGTAGAGCATGAAATTTGACAAGAATGCGCTAGATAAAAAGTTCACTCTGGTCTGGAATAATTTATTTTTATGATGGAATTGGTGAGTGAACCCATCCTTGAGACCCAGATTACCCTAGGCATATCAGTAAAAGAAACAGCTTACACTAAGGTGTTGAGGTTGGAATGTAATTTCAGAGACCTGTGAGTAGATTAGTCTACTTCGGATGTTTTATTTTTAAAGATAATATAACAACATTTTCCCTCTTCCATTTCAGGTGCAGATAAAAATCTAGATTCCAGTGCTGAGGATCACACTTTGAGTGAACAAGATTCCATACAAAAAAGTCCTGTGTCAGAAACTATAGATGTGAAGCCTTTTGATATGACTTTACCATTAGCTCTTCCACTTGGGACAGAGGACCAGCACATGCTTCTTCCTGTCACAGATAACCAGTCTCCTACATCAGATACATTGCTGAGGTCTGCCATGAATGGGTATTCAGAGCCACAGTTGATTTTTCTACAACAGTTATACTGACTTTGTGAGGAACGGGGAATTGCTAACACATGGTCTGGTGGTATACATAAACATCTCTGGATATATATATGTATATATATATGTATATGTATGTATATATACATATATTAAATTCCATTCATTTGCATTATGATCTTTTTTTTTTTTTCATTCACCGAAGTAAAAACAGCTGAGGCTGCATTCTAACTGCAGTGCTGGTTTTGATTTTTGGCTTTTATGGCTAAACAGTACAGTTTTTTAAGGAATGAATTATACCATGGTAGCACTATTTTGGGTGAATAACTTCTCTTTTAAAGCTGCCTTAACTGGGTTTTTACTTTGCATTTTAGAATTGCCCTTCAATTACTGAAGTAGAATCTCTTATATAGTTCTGTGGGATTTTTATTTTTTTGTCTCCATCTGTGTTGCTGTTTGTAAGTCTCATAGGCCAATGCATAAACTCTGGGGACAAAATTTGACATTTCTGTGAAAATTTAGGTACTGAAAACAATAGTGCTATTTGTCTTATCAGTATATTCCTTTAGAAGTAACTTTTCTAAATGAAACCAAAAGAAATGCTTCCCTTAAAACTAGAAAACTGTATATAAATTTTTGCTCATTTAGAACTCAGTATTCTGGAGAAAAACAGTGGTCAGTCGGGTCAGTATTTTTTATTTTAGTTATTTGAGACTATATTTTTAAAATAGATACTTGGTGTTTTTATCCAGTCAAAAGACAGTTTCAAAATTTGATTCAGTTTATATTTTATTAGGTTTGTAGATTATTGGAAATGAGGAATATATACCGAGTTTTGAAAATTTTTTGATAAGCCTATCATATCTATTATGCACTTTTAAAAAATTCTAAGAGGAGTTTTTCTAAATAGAAAATGCATACTAGAAATCACTTGTCTCCTAAATTTAATACGTTATGTTGCATAGTCAGAAAACTTGTCCAGTATGCCTGGAGACTTGGGTTCAATCCCCAGCATGGGAAAGCAAACAAAAAATGAAATAGAGAGGTAAGAAACTAACTTAATTTTTATTATTAAACATTTTATACTTGAGTTTTCTATACACTTTGGGTTTTTAAATTTTGTAACTAAACTGCAAACTTTTAGTTTTCACGGGGCCCTCTTCCTTCCAAGGGAACATAGGAAACTTAATGGTATCCTGATACCACTACTCTTCCCACATACTAATTTATTTCGCTGCTTCATCTTTAGCCATTAATTACCATGTTTCGTACAGTTTTCATAATGCTGATCAGACACCATGGTGACATTTCTACAATAGTTGTGGCTTATTTATTTTTGAGTTTTAAACTATATAATAAATTTAATGTGTTTATTGCTGTATTTCTTTAATTACAATTTTCTGTATTTGGGAGTCAAAGTCATAGGAGCCAGTTAGAAGAAACAAAACATTAATTTTGTAAATTAGAGAGATCTTTCACCTCAGCACATGTAACATTTTCCTGCTCACAGCTGGGTGTTCTACCACTTGAGCCATACCTCCAGCCAACACACAGCACTTGAAATCTGGGTCTGGGCGCTGTCCCTCAGCTCTTCAGCTCAAGGCTAGCGCTCTACCACTTGAGCCACAGCACCATTTCCAGCTTTTTCTGTTTGTGTGGTGCTGAGGAATCAAAACCAGGGCCTCATGCATACAAGGCAAACATTCTGCCACTGAGCCATGTTCCCAGCCCACACAGAGTGCTTTTGCAATAAATTGCCACCAGTATAGTTGACTTGAAGAAAGTTTGAAATACCACCTTTGCATAGTACAGACAACAGAATTGCACAATTAAGAAAGGTATACATGTGTACTTAGTTAAGATACTGGGTTAATGTTTTTTAAATGTTCAGGCTAATTTACTCTGGCTTAAAATTCCAAAGGAACTTACTGGAATGTAAAGATAACTAATAGACTAAACTTTAAAAAAAAAAAAAAAAAGTCTTATCAAAATGAGCCAGTCACCAGTAGCTTACTCCTGTAATCCTAGCCACTCAGGCTGAGATCTGAAGATCATGGTTTGAAGCTGGTCAGGGCGGAAAAGTCCTCCTGAGGACTCATCTCCAGCACTATGGCTCAAATGGTAGAATGCTGTCTTGGAGCACAAAGAGACTTAGGGATAGTGCCCAAGCTATCCAAGCCAATTTCAAGGCTCACAACCACTACCACCACCAACAAAAATATGTATCAGAATGGAAACTTAAATAATCCAAGCATCTTCAGTCAAAAAACTTTTTTTAAATACTGCTACATAGGAGTGCTGGCACATGTCTATGATGCTAGCACATGGGAGGCTAATGCAGGAAGATGAGCACTTAAAGCCAACTTGGCATCGTAGATGACTCAAAGTAAAAAAGCAACTATAGTGATGTATTGTGTGAAGCCAAGAGGTCCCAAATTTCCTATATTTATCCATAAATTATTTTCAAAACATTATTTTTAGTATTGTTCGGTAGAACTGGAATAGCTAACATAGTTTTTTTTTTTCTTTTTAAACACTTCTGGGCTGGAAAGGTAACTCAGTGGTAGAGTGCTTTCCTTGAATCCATGAGGCCCTGGGTTCGATTCCTCAGCACCATATAAGCAGAAAAAGCTGGAAGTGGCGCTGTGGTTCAAGTGGTAGAGCAACAGCCTAGAGCTGAGAGCTGAGGGTCAGTGCCCAGGCCCAGAGTGCAGGCCCCACGACCAACCCAAAAAAAAAAAAATCACCTCTGCTTAGCTAAAAAATTAAAATTTACATAGCTTCAGTTATCTTTGTTATCATCTGCCCTTCCAGAATTACATGAAAAGAAAGCCTAGAGACTAGAGTGTCTTATTTTTCCCTTAATAACGTTCAGATGTTTTAGTTGTACTTGATAATCATTCTAGTCCCACAATGGAGCATTTTAGTGAAGTTTTTCACATTTTTACAATGAAGCGTTCTGGAAAATATTTTTCATTATTTAAATATAATAGAATTTCTGAAAAATCTTTTTAGGATGCTGAATAGCTTCCTGAGGAATTTCTAAATGAACTTTCTCTTGTATTTGGATTAGATTACTCTTGCTGTACTGTTAGGGTATAGACATTATTTATTCTAGAGCTGAGGATCAAACTCAGGGCCTTGGCTTGCCAGGCAAATACTCTTGTACTGAGCTAAATCCACAACCCCAGGGTGCAGACTTTAGAAGGAAGTCATGGGTTACATATAGTAGAGTTTTGCTATAGATAGTATTTGCTTAATGTTTATTTCACAGGATGGTTTTGTAAATATATTTTTTTGTTATAAAGGTGATGTACAGGGGCTGGGAAGGTGGCTCAGTGGAAGAGCGCTTGCTTTGCATGCATGAGGCCCTGGGTTCGACTCAGCACCACATAAGCAGAAAAATCTGGAAGTGGCGTTGTGAGCACTAGCTTTTAGCTGAAGAGCTGCCCAGGCCCAGAGTTCAGGCCTCATGACTGACAAAAAAAAAAAAAGTGATGTACAAAAGTAGTTACAGTAATGTAAATCACCCCTTTCACACCACAGGGTGAAAGTGGCACTGTGGCTGAAGTGGTAGTGCACTCACCTTGAGCTGAAGAGCTCAGGGACAGCGCCCAGGCCCAGAGTTCAAGCCCTACAACCAACCCCCCCCCCAAAAAAAAAAAAAAAAATCACCACAGGGTTTTATAGACAAAAGAGATTTGTGTGTGCCTGTCTTGCCCTATCCCTGAGCATTTTTGCTCAAGGCTAGCCCTCTACCACTTGAGTCACAGCTCCACTTTTGGTGGGTTTTTTTGTTAGTTAATTGGAGAGAAGAGTCTTATGGACTTGGCTGAACCATGTACATGCTGGAGAAGCTTTGTTGGCGATTTCAATGTAAACCATAGATTGAAGACTTCTTGGTTGTGGGGCTTGAATTCAGGGCCTCCGTGCTGTCTCTGAGCTTTTGTGCTCAAGGCTAGCACTCTACCACTTTAAGCTACAGTGCCACTTCTGTTTTTGTTTTTTTTTTTTAATTTAATTTTTTTTTTGGGGGTCTGGTCGTGGGGACTGAACTCTGGGCTGGGCACTGTTCCTCAGCTCTTCAGCTCAAGGCTGGCACTCTACCACTTGAGCCACACAGTGCCACTTCCAGATTTTTTTTTTTTTTTTTTTTTTGCTTATGTGGTGCTGAGGAATCGAACCCAGGGCCTCAGGCATGCAAGGCAAGCGCTCTACCACTGAGTCACCTTCCCAGCCCGCCACTTCTGTTTTTTGAGTAGTTAATTGTCTCACAGGGATTTTTCTGCCCCAAATGCTTTCAAATCCTTCAAATGCTTCGGTCCTCAGATCTCAGCCTCCTGATTAGCTAGGATTACAGGCGTGAGCCACTGGTACCCAACTGTAGAAAACTGAGGGGCAGGAATTACATAGCCATTATCTCCTGAGTAGCTAGGATTATAGGTGTTAGCCCCAGCAACTGGCTTAAGCAGGGGGGGGTGTGTGTGTGTCCTTAAAGGATGATTGTTCTAAAAACACTGGAAGAAAGTTTTAAAGTTATGTATTTACAGTATTTTTATGTACAGAAAAAATTGAGCCTTTTTCTTTCTGGCAGTACTATGGGTTGAATCAGCCTAAACTTTTGGGTTGAATCAGCCTAAACTTTTGGTAGGCAGGCAGTCTATCACTTAGGTCACTCCTCAGCCCATTTTGCTTCAGTTTTATTGTTTATGTCTTCAAATAGTTGGTCAAAGTGGTTTCAATGTAACATGTCCATTGTGTTTATAGCACATCTTGGTTGGTCAGTGACAACCTTTTCATCATTCTTCTCCCCTACCTAAATTATTTTTCAAATAGAGTCTGGCATTTAAGCCTGGGCTAGCTTGGACTGCAATCCTTTTTATGCTTCCCAAGTAGCTATGATAACCAGTGTAAACTGTTCAATTTTTTTTGGGTCCGGTCGTGGAGCCTGAACTCTGGGGCTGGGCACTGTCCCTCAGCTCTTTAGCTCAAGGCTAGCGCTCTACCACTTGAGTTACAGCGCCACTTCCGGGTTTTTTCTTTTTTGCTTATGTGGTGCTGAGGAATCAAACCCAGGGCCTCATGCATGCAAGGCAAGCGCTCTACCACTGAGCCAACTTCCCAGCCCCTATGTTCAATTTTTATTGGTTTAGATAGGGTCTCTGGAAACATTACTTTTCATCTCTACCTCCTGAGTAGCTAGGGTTACAAATGTGAGCCACTATGCCTGGTGGAAATGTTTTTTTCTACAGAACATATACATTCTTTTTTTTTTTGGGGGGGGGGGTCCAGTTGTGTGGCCTGAACTCTGGGCGTGGACACTGTCCCTCAGCTCTTCAGCTCAAGGCTAGCGCTCTACCACTTGAGCCACAGTGCCACTTCCGGCTTTTTTCTTTTTGCTTATATGGTGCTGAGGAATCGAACCCAGGGCCTCATGCCTGCAAGGCAAATGCTCTACCACTGAGCCACCTTCCCATCCCAGAACATACATCTTCTTGAGCCTTTACTTAGTAGTCAGTTTTTAGTCAGTTTCATTCTGCTATTTTCATACATGTGTGTGTGTCTGTGTGTGTGTAAGTCGTATGTCGTATTCATCCTCCTTCACCCTCAAAATAGAGGAAGGTGTATTTACTTCTAGCTTACTTTGGTAAGCTAGAAAATTAATTTCTAGTTGTAGCCAGTTAAAAACTGATACAAAGAAAATACAGTTGATGATATCTTAAGGTACTGCTTAATCTTTTGGGAAAATACTGTTCTTCCTACCTTTTGTCCCTGAAATGGTGTCCACATGTATGAATGTTTACATTGACATCATGACATCAGGTTGGATGGGGTCTTTGGATCTTCCATTCTCTGTTACCAAATATAGTAGCTTGTTAGATGTGTGATCAGGTCTTTCCTAGCCTGGCCGACCCAAGTAGGTCTTGGCTCAGCTGACCTCACTCTGGTTCTCCAAGGCTCTAGCACCTGCACCTGTGTCTCCAGCAGCCCAGTGTAAGTCAGACTGCAGGTCTATTGTGCCATCCTTCTGCAGGCTCAAGGAAGCACACTTGCTTCCCCTTCAGCTGTCTTCTGAATCTCCCCTTGCAGGAATATGAGAACTGTGGGTTCCACCCCTAGCCTACAGTAATTCAGTGACCTGCATTGTTAAGGATTAGGGCATCTGTGAGTTAGCATGAAAGGCCATCTCTTTCCAGAATCCTGTAGACTCCTACTCAGAACTTCAAAGCAATGAAAAACAGACTACTAATACTTAAACAACATTAATAAATTACACTAATACCGTAAAAATCCAGACATACAAAAAAGGTTAGTTTGATTTATATAAAGTTCAAAACTAGACATGCTACTCTGTAATATTAGGAGCCAGGTAGTGGCTGTCTATGAGAAGAGGGTTTTATTTGCCTCTTTTTGTGAAATTGTTATGCCTATTATACCTAAATGGGTTATATACAATGAATTTTCAGCTTCTAAACTTGAACTCCCCTAGAATTCACTGGAAATTTGCTATCTGAAACCTCTCTACTAAGTAACAACCTTCTCGTTAGGAGATCTGTAGAGGCCTTTATTTGTATGCCATCACTATGGTTATATTTTCATTATTACAAAATTAGTATGCTCCTTGGTTTCTTTGAGGTTAGAATTTTAGTATTTACATTGTAAAAATTGCTTAAAGTTACAGCATTTGAACAAGTTTTACACTTTTGATAAACACTAACTGTTGTATTTGGAAAAAATTATAAAATACTAATCTCTGTAAAAGTAGTAAGACAAATGCATGAGACCTATTTTAGAGTTTATTTTTCATAGATGTTCACCCACTGGAACAAGAGCAAAACCTGCATTCGTTGAAGGGCCATAAGCATCTCCGTAAGTTGGCGTCCAGTAATAGTGCTTCTTCAGGCCATTGGACACTTCTGCAAGGTACACATGTTCATCTACCACGTACGGCTTGACATCTGTGTTGTTCGCTTTCAGATGGCCCTCTTCAATTAAATCTGAATATGCCTAGGAGTTTTAAGGAAAACTATAAGAATACAATTTTCAATTTATAGTGCTTAAACAAATGTAAATATTCCACTTAGCTGTGTGCTATTGTTTTTTGTTTGTTGGTTGGTTGTGGGGCTTGAACTCTGGGCCTGGGCGCCATTCCTCAGCTCTTCAACTCAAGGCTAGCACTCTGCCTCTTACACCACAGCACCACTTCCGGTTTTCTGGTGGTTTATTGGAGATGAGTCTCATGGATTTTCCTGCCCAGGCTGGCTTTGAACCAGTATCCTCAGATCTTAGCCTCTTGAGTAGCTAGGATTACAGGTGTGAGCCATCAGCACCCAGCTTGCTATTGTTTTTTGTTTTGGTACTGGTCCTAGGGCTTCAACTCAAGGCCTGGGTGCTGTCCAGAGATATTTTTTGTTTTGTTTTGTTTTGGGTTTTTGTGCTCAAGGCTAGAGAGCTACCACTTAAGTTACAGCTCCACTTCCAGCTCTTTTTTTTTTTTTTTTAAAGTCTCATGGCTTGGAACCATAATCCTCAGGTCTCAGCTTCTTGAGTAGCTAGAATTGTAGGCATTAGCAAACAGTGTCTAGCTACAAAACTTCTAAGTTTTAATGTACAAAGCATGTTTTGTCATTTGGTGGTTCCTAGAGTTAATTCTTTTTTTTTTTTTGCCAGTCCTGGGGCTTGAACTTGGCTGCCTGGGCACTGTCCCTGAACTTATCTTGCTTAAGGCTAGCACTCCACCACTTGAGCCACAGCACCACTTCTGGCTTTTTCTGTTTATGTGGTACTGAGGAATAGAACGCAGGGCTTCATGCATGCTAGGCAAGCACTCTACCACTAAGCCACATTCCCAGCCCTTTATACCACCAACTTTATAGATCATAAGTATACCACCAACTTTATGGATTATAAGTCTGATAGTCAAAATTCTCAAATCCCACAAGTGCTCTTAAGACAGGTTGTAGTAGACAAAACAAGCAGCATTGTTCCAATGCTCTCAAAATACCACAGGAACTTGGCTTGATGGTGTGTGTTGAAATCCCAGAAATGCAGAGGCTGAGGCAAATCTGATGAATAAGTAGGAATTCATTCCTCAAAAAAAAAATAAAAATCAAAGCCCCATGTTTGGACATAGGATTGTATGGAGTTTGTGAACCCTTGAAATGAGTCTGCGAATTTAAGCCAAGAAAATACCACAGCATTTGATATTGACCTACTAGTTATTCTTCACTTTAGAATGTGTAAATCTCCAGCAGACCCTTGGTGTCTAAGTATGCCAAGCAAACTTGGCACTGCCGTGTTCAGGTTGCCATTCTATGAAACAAACAGAAACTGAAACACTGAAAGATTTAAGAATTTGATTTGCTTTCTGTTTAGCTTGTCATTAGCAATAGTTCCAAAGTCAGATTATATAGCTTCTAAAATGTACAACTACTAAAGCATATGGATATTCTAAAATTGTGTTTTTTAGACAAAAGTTTATGCTTTATTAAGGTAGTCACAGTGGGATTCTGGTAAGTCCTTTGGCAAATTCTGAGTATTTTAACATATTTTTTTCTGAATGAAAGCTGTTACTATGAGTTTGTTTTGTACTATCAGGGACTCTCAGGATTTATGTGAACAACATACCAAATGTTTTTTACAGTTTGTACCATATGTCTGTAGTTCTGTCTTCATACAATTCTGAGGAAATAGTTGGAGATTTTGCTACCTCAAATCAGTAATTTTTTGTTTTTGTTGGTCATGGGGCTTGAACTCAGGGCCTGGGCATTGACCCTGAGCCACTTTACTCAGACTTAACACACTACCACTTTGAGCCATAGTACCACTTTAGGTTTTCTGGTGGTTAATTGGAGATAAGAGTCTCAGCCTTTCCTGCGTGAGATAACATGGAACCATGATTGATCCTCAGGTCTCAGCTTCCTGAGTAGCTAGCATTACAGGGATGAAGCCACCCACATCCAGCTTGTTTTTTGTTTTTGTAGTTTGTTTTACTTTAGAGGAACTGGAGCTGCGTAATTCAGTGTTCTTTAATACCAGTATATGGTATGTAGTATTTTACTGTTTTAACCATAAAACTTTCTTGTAGCTGATTTTTAGGATTTATATTAAAACAAACTGTAGTGTTTCCCTATACTCTGTAACCTTTCCTAAGGTCCCTATAAATGTCTGAAGCTGTAAAGACACCCCAGGAAAATCTTTTATTGAAGAAAACTTACCACACATGTAGCTTCATCAAATTTGTTTCCCCAAATGTAAATATTACTTAATATGGGATTTATTTTCATTGAGTTTGAAAGTGCAATAAGTCCTTCTCCATCTATCTGGTTGCTGACTACTGACAGTCTATAGAAAAATAAAAGGTAGTAACAGTGGAAATCATTTTCACAAAATAACACATAACAGCAACATTTATACCATCCCTTTCTTGTGTAATTCTTAGTATTCTAAACATTTTTATGTGATAATCAAAATATTAATCATATAATTCCTAAAGCCCAAGAAATTTAGTTTTATCACTAAATGCTTCATATCTCTAGGAGAGCTGCTCAGACAGTCTTTGTGTTTTAACATGTTTGAAAATACTTAAATTATAGTGTCTTTGTCATGTTGAGTGTTTATGGCTTTTCTGTTAGAATTCTGGATAAATGATATAAACAAGGAATTTTTCATGAATTTTAACAAACAAATAACTAGAATTAGTCTTTTTTTTTTTTTTTTTTTCTTGTTCTGTGTTTTTGTTTTTGGCAGAGCAAGGACTTGAACTCAGCTGGTATTCTACTTTTTTTTTCATTTTGTCAGTCTTGGGGCTTAAACTCTGGGCCTGGGTGCTGTCCCTAAGCTCTTCAGCTCAATGCTAGCGCTGTACCATTTGAGCCACAGCACCACTTCCAGTTTTCTGGTGGTTTATTGGAGATAAGAGTTTTACAGACTTTCCTGCTTGGGCTGGCTTTGAACCGAGATCCTCAGATCTCAGCCTCCTGAGTAGCTTGGATTACAGGTGTGAGCTACCGGTGCCAGGTTGGTATTCTACTTTTTGAGCCACTTCCTCATCCTGCTTTTTGCTGTTTATTTTAGAGATGGAGTCCTTTGAGCTTTTCTGCCAGAGCTTGCTTTGAACCCAAGATCCTCCAGCTCTCAACCTCATATATATATATATATAATTATAGATGAAAGACATTATACTTAGCTGGACACCAGCGGCTCACGCCTGTAATCCTAGCTACTCAGAGGCTGAGATCTGAGGATTGTGGTTCAAAGGTAGCCCTGGCAGGAAAGTCTGTGAGACTCTTATCTCCAATAAACCACTAGAAAACCAGAAGTGGCGCTAAGGTTTAAGTGGTAGAGCACTCACCTTGAGCTGAAAAGCGCAGGGACAGTGCCCAGGCCCAGAGTTCAAGCCCCACAACCAACCAACCAAAAAAAAAAAAAAAAAAAAGACATTATACTTGCAAAACAAACCAAATGTTTTATATAACTTAATATGGTTTAGAAAATGGATTTTCACATTTCATGATTTTAAAAGATTGAGGTTGATATTCTAAAAGGGTAAGATTTGATTATTTTGATTAAATATAAAAGCATACTAACGCTTTAAGACTCCTGTTGTGTGAAGTTAGCGTTTCGCTGAGATAAATTACTCCTGCACTTTCTATTCTGTTAAAAGAAAGATCAATTACTTCCAGGGTAGTATTGCTTTTCAGTACAGCAGCCAGATATACCATTCCATCTCGAGTTATCTTATTGCTGGAGAAAGAAAATATTTAGTAATATTGTAAAATAGAGTAGTGTTTTTTGTTTATAGCAGCAGTAAGATGCTTGAAATCCTGTAATAGTACTTTCCATCTTAGTAACTTCAACTTCCAAGAAAGTTGATGAAAATTAACCATAAAATACAGCCTTTATCTTGCTGGTATAACTGTTTGTTTGCCCTTTTAAGAGATATAATACAGAATGCACAATATTCAAGCTTAGGATAATAGTGTAACAGAAGCATCCCATGTACTATGACATTTCTGTAGATTATTGTCATGACCTAACTCCCAAATTCCTAGTGTGCAAATGCTCATTTACCAGCTGACATCCAGGTAGCGCAAGCTGCTATTCAGGTGCAAGCCCTCGCACAGCTGTTGCATGCCGTCATTTTTTATTCCATGCTTACACATATGCAGCTCAATAAGGCAGTGGTTTTCTTTCAACATATTTCCCACATGGACAGTAGACTCATCCTAAAAATACATAATTGTGGCTCTAAGTTACAGTTTTGAAGCACTACATTGCTGGTGTTTAGATTACCTTTGTCTTTTTTTAAAAAATAAAGCTTGTTAGGTAGTCTGGGATGACCATGAACTCTGAACCTGCCTCAGTCTCCCAGGTTGCTAGGATTATAGGCATGTGCCACCATGCCAAGCCCCAAAGAGTATCTTTTTTTTTCTTTTTTTTTTTTTTTGCCAGTCCTGGGGCTTGAACTCAGCTCCTGAACACTACCTGAGTTGCTTTTGCTCAACTACCACTTAGCCACAGTGCCACTTCCACCTTTTTCTGTTTATGTGGTTCTGAGGAATCAAACCCAGGGCTTCATGCATGCTAGGCAAGCACTCTACCACTAAGCCACATTCCCAGCTGCCCAAAGAGTATCTTTCCTTTTTACAAATCCGTAACAGACACTTGTAAAATGAAATTACTCAGTGGCTGGGCACTGGTCATTATTACAATGGTAATTACTCAGGAGGTTGAAATCTGAGGATTATGGTTCAAAGCCAGCCTCGGCTGGCTTTCCACCAAGGGGGGATAAAAAAGGCCAGAAGTAGAGCTGTAGTTCAAATGGTAGTGCTAACTTGTGCAAAAAAGCTCAGAGACTGTGCCTAAGCCCTGAGTTCAAGCCTTAGGACCAGTGCGTGTGCACACGCACATGCACAACTGCAGTGACTCAGTAATATGAGAAAGATAGATAATTTGGATTACAAAAATAATTGACAAGAATTGATACAAATCGGTCATTTCAAAAAAAGTCATGGAAACAGCTTGTTGCATCTTGTACTGCACATGAAACCAACTGCTGTCCTGTGAAGACTCCCACCCTCTCCTTCGCAGCCAGCCCCTGAGCTGCCTTGGCTCCTCATCACCCCTTTGACGGTTCCAAGATGAAACAAGACATTTACCTATCTTGGTTTTTAAATACACTCATTAAACCCTCTGATGTATCTGACTTCTTTTATAATCTTCCCAAATACATGATTTTTTTCTGGTCACAGACTTTAAAATGTTTTTTACATTCTAGCTGGGTGCTGGTAGCTCACGCCTGTAATCCTAGCTACTCAGGAGGCTGAGATCTGAGGATCACGGTTCAAAGCCAGCCTGGGCAGGAAAGTCTGTGAGACTTTTATCTCCAGTTAACCACTAGAAAACCGGAAGTGGCACTGTGGCTCTAGTGGTAGAGCACTAGCCTTGAGCTGAAGAGCTGAGGGACAGTGCCCAGAGTTCAAGACCCACGACCAACCCCCCCCCCCCCCCCAAAAAAGTTACAATCTAGTTGCTTCTAAGCAAAAAGTAGATGTTAATGCAAAGCACTCTTTTAACAAAATAAAACGAATGCTGTAGAGTAGTTTGTGGTAGGAAATCCCGCTCCAGTGATTGTTGTGCAGCATGCCAGGTTTTCTAGTCACTGGAATGCTAATGGACCTGGACAGCCATGTGCCCTTGCAGTGTGGAAGTGCCTTCAGAAACTCCAGAAGTTAGATGAAACCACACAGTCATAGCAGCAAGTGCATGTGCACCAAGATAAACCTGTACCTTCTATTCGCTCCTATGACTTGGGACAACTTACTTTGTCTAGCTGAATCTCACTTTCCTTCTCTAAAATAGTGAAATGATGTTTCCTTCACAGCATTCAGTAAGTTTGCAAATAAAAGGTACCCGACACATAATAAGTATAGTATAGCAAACCCTCAAATCATTTATTGCACAGTATTCTTGCAATCCTGTATCTGATTCATTGAAATTACTGCTGTCATACAGGAAAGATTCTCACAGAAATGCCACGTAGTCTGGCATCTTAAAAACACAAACTGACCACTAGAGGGTTCATTACCATTGTGCCTTTGGCTTGGCACAGAGGGCAGGTACACTTGATCTGTACCATGGCTGCATTTTTTTTTAATTTAATTTTATTTTATTTGAGAACATACTGTACAGAGGGGTTACAGTTACATGGGCAGGATAATGCGTATATTTCTTACCAAGCATTGCAGCCTCCTCCTTTGTTTATCCTTCACCTCCCTTCCCAGCCTCCCCCCTCCCCCCCACCCAATCCTTCCCCCCCTCCCCCCCCCACACCGACATTGTAAAGCTCGTTTTTGACATGACAATTTGTACTTCTCATTGTTGCAACAGGTCCACCTGAAACCTTAAACGACTTGTTTGTCCCCGTCTCCTCCACAAGTTATACTGACATCAAATATAGTGAAAGCGGGGGTTACACTGTGGGGGAGGGACATACAAAGCAACAAAGAAATAATCTTATAAATGCGTTAGAAACACATGCATGAAAGAAACAAAAACATTAAAATACATATTTAAGGGTTCGTTTTCCTAACATCACATTATCTGACCTTTTCCGCTTGACTCATACATATACTAGATATTGCAAATAAGGGAAACCATGGGACCTATGTTTCTTTGGGCCTGGCTTACTTCACTTAATATAATTTTTTCCAAGCCTTTCCATTTCCTAACAAATGGGGAAATGTCATTCTTTCTGATGGAGGCATAGAATTCCATTGTGTATATATACCACATTTTCTTGATCCATTCATCTACTGAGGGGCATCTGGGTTGGTTCCATATCTTAGCTATGGTAAATAATGCTGCAAAAAACATTGTTGTGCTGGTAGCTTTAGTGTGGTCTTGTTTGTAAACATTTGGGTAAATGCCCAAAAGTGGGATTGCTGGGTCATAGGGGAGTTCTATGTGAAGTCTTTTGAGGAACCTCCATACTGCTTTCCAAAGTGGTTGAACAAGTTTACATTCCCACCAACAGTGAAGTAAGGTTCCTTTCTGTCCACATCCCCTCCAGCATCTGTTGTTGTTAGAGTTCTTGATTTTTGCCGTAACTGGAGTGAGGTGATATTTCAATGTTGTTTTGATTTGCATTTCTTTTATGGCTAGGGATGTTGAACATTTCTTCATGTGTCTATTGGCCATCCTTCTTTCTTCTTCAGAGAAGTTTCTCTTTAAGTCTTTCGCCCACTTATTTATTGGGCAGTTGTTTCTTTGAGGATTTGTTGTTGGGGGGTTTAATTTTTTGAGTTCCAAGTATATTTTAGATATGAGACCCCTGTCCGTTGTATGGCTAGTAAAAATCTTCTCCCAATCCGTGGGCTTTCTATTGATCTTGCTAGCTATGTCATTTGCCCTGCAGAAGCTCTGCAACTTTATGCAATCCCATTTGTCCAACCTTTCTTTGATTTGTTGTGTTTCCGGGTCTCTATTCAAAAAATTTCGGCCTGAGCCATGGAGACCTAGGGTTTCTCCTATTCCATCCTGTAATGTTTTCAGAGTGTCTGCTTTGACTTCAAGGTCTTTGATCCATTTGGAGTTGATTCTGGTGCAGGGTGATATATAAGGATCTAGCTTTAGTTTTCTACATGTAGTTAACCAATTTTGCCAGCACCATTTACTGAAGAGGCTGTCTTTCTTCCATTGTATTGTTTTAGCTCCCTTATCGAAGATTAGATGGCTATAGGTCTGTAGGTTTCATTTCTGGGTTTTCAATTCTATTCCATTGGTCCTGAGGTCTGTTCTTATGCCAATACCAAGCTGTTTTGATTACTATGGCTTTATAGTAGAGTTTGAAATTTGGTATTGATATTCCTCCAGCAGTGTTCTTTCCATTGAGGAGCGTTTTTGCTATTCGGGGTCTTTTATTGTTCCATATGAATTTTTGGATTGCCTCTTCTATTTCCTTGAAGAATGAGGGTGGAATTTTGATAGGTATTGCGTTGAATTTGTAGATAGCCTTGGGAAGTATTGCCATTTTCACGATGTTAATCTTTCCAATCCAGGAGCATGGGAGGCTTTGCCATTTTTTTAGTTCTGTGTTGATTTCCTTTTTCAAGATTTTAAAGTTTTCATCATAGAGGTCCTTCACCTCTTTAGTTAAGTTAATTCCTAGGTATTTTATTTTTTGTGGTGCTATTACAAATGGAGTTGCTTTCCTGATTTCAGCCACACTTTTCTCATTGTTGGCATACAGAAAAGCCATTGATTTTTGGGGGTTAATTTTATAACCTGCTACTTTGTCAAAGTTTTGAATCAGCTTGAGTAATTTGGGAGTGGAGTCTATGGGATTCTTTAAATACAAGATCATGTCATCTGCAAAGAGGGAGAGTTTTATTTCTTCTTTCCCTATTTGGATCCCCTTTATGTCTGCATCTTGTCTTATTGCTGTAGCTAGGCATTCTAATACTAGATTGAAGAGAAGTGGAGAGAGTGGGCATCCTTGTCTTGTCATGGCTGCATTTTTAAGCTTGAAAAAGGAAGCAGCCTTATTAAGGGAGGGAGTGGGAAGAGTGGCACCTGGCATTGGCACTTTTACAGGCTCCTCAGATAGTGTCAACGAAAAATCACAGGTGAGATCCAAAATCACAGGTGAGATCCAACATCTTGTAGCTTCTGATCCTGCTACCTAGCGATCAGCCACAGTGAGGAGTATTAAAACCTTGCATGCAGTAGCTTTTATATATATATGGGGTAGGGGTGGGGGGACACCATAGCTGCCTTAGAGACTAGCAAGCAGACCAGAGCCTACCTGGTCACTATAAACACCTAGACCTGGACCTGTACCAGTACTGGGGATTTAATATTCTTAGATAGATTTGGGGTTAACAATACCACACAACATATTTACAAAGGGAATGGATTGTGCTTCTAATGTGATTTCACATAGCTCGACATTTCCTCAGGAATATAATCCAGAATTTTTTTTTTAATTAAGCCTTCAAATCTGTCATGTCTTCACTTTGAGACCCTTTCCTTCCTGCTTCCCGCCTTCGTGGCTCTGACTTCAGTGTCCTTCCATTGGCTCCCATGACGCCCTGAGCCCTGACTGTACCAGCTGACTGCCTCCACAGACTGCAGTCCCTCAAACCAAGGCTCAGCCATTTTATAACTACCTCTAGTGTCTAGAAGTTTGTCTAGTTTAGAGTTCCATTTAGATATTTACTGAGTGAAATAAACCATGAGTGAAGCAGTTCGCCAGGCATTTTGCTGGTTTTTTTTTTTTAAAGATTTGTTTATGGAACCATTGGAACTCAATATTTTGAGAGCTTGTAAAGTATGTTTCTCTTATTTATGAGTCTCTTGGACAAATTAAGGTTATCTTTAAGAGCATGGTTTAAAACTCTAAAAACTTAGTATAACAAAGTACAGATAGGGAGATACCTATGTAGGTAAGAGAACACAAAGCACTTCTGAATAAGAAAAAAACTTTTTTTTTTTTTTTGGTCAGTCATGGGCTTGAACTCAGAGCCTGGGCACTGTCCCTGAGCTTTTGTGCCACTTCCAGTTTTCTAGCAGTTAATTGGGCACCAGTGGCTTACGCCTGTAATCCTAGCTACTCAGGAGGCTGAGATCTGAAGAATTGAGGTTCAAAGCCAGCCTGGGCATGAAAGTCTGTGAGACTTTTATCTCCAGTTAACCAACAGAAAACCAGAAGTGGTGCTGTGGCTCAAGAGGTAGAGTACTCGCCTTGAGCTGAAGAGCTGAGAGACAGTGCCCAGGTCCAAAGTTCAAGCCCTACAAAGTCTTACAGACTTTTCCTGCCTGGGCTTGATCCTCAGATTTCAGCCTCCTGAGTAGCTAGGATTATAGGTGTGAACCACCGGCACCCGGCTTGAAAAATGGCTTTTAAAAGAATGGTTCATTCTCAGTTATACTAAGGGGGAACAAGGAGGTCATTAATTTAAAATGACTTAAAGTACTCTGAACTTTAAAGTTCACTTGAACATTGAATTTTAATGTTCACTTCATTAAAGAAAGCACTTTGGATATTTTTTACTTTTCCTTGTAGTAAATATATCTTTAGGCCAGTAATAGAATGAATTTATTTCTTAGTGTTTACAATGGACAGAGAAGTAAGTCGCCCAAAAGGATGCTGGAAAAAGCTTTGAGAGAATCACACACATTTCCATTATCTTTCTATCTCCAGCTAGCACTTCCACATGCTCATGGTCAGACCTGCCAAGTGCTGCTCACACACTTTGCTGTGTTCATTTATGAACTCACAAATGGCATTGTTCACTCACATGAATATAACAGGAAGACAACTGGCAAGTGATCTTACATCAATGACCTCTAAAACATTAAGCATAAACACTTTTAACTTTTGACATACTTACTCATTCAGAACTTGAGTTTCATGAGGAAAGATAAGTGCTTGCTGCTTAAATAAGCAACATCTGAGTACATGTTTAGTTATAAAGTCTCACCAGGAATTAACAAGCAAGACATGCTGGTACACACCTGTAATTCCAGCACTAAAGAGGCTGAGGTAGGAGGACCGTGAGCCAGAGGCAAACTAGGATTATATAGAAAACCTGACTTAAAACATGAAAATTTGAGAAAGTTTTTTTTTTTTTTGCCTGTCCTGGGTCTTGAACTCAGGGCCTGGGTTCTATCCCTGAGCCTCTCTGTGCTCAAGGCTATAACTCTACCACTTGAGTCACAGTGCTACTTCCAGCTGTTTTCTGCTTACATGGTAGTAAGGAATTGAACCCAGGGCTTCATGCATGCTAGGCAAGCACTCTACCACTAAGCCACATTCCCAGGCCCAAGAAAATTTTCATTTGAATAAAACCTTTCATTTCTAACTAGTGGTATACACTATATAAGGAAATTCCTATGCCTATTAACATCAGAATTCTGTAGGACCTTAGTTTCAGTCACATTATAGATTAACTACTGTCACTTTGAATACATACCTGTTCACTGTACATTATAGGTCGGTTGAGGTTTATTCCTTTAATTGCTTGGTTTTGAGTTAGGACTGTAGCAAATGCAATCACAGTTTGCATTCCCTAAAAACAAATAAATTCATTAGGGAAACATCATATATAATCGTGTGTGTGTGTGTGTGTGTGTGTGTGTGTGTGTGTGTGTGTGTGTGTGTGCGCATTCCCTAAAAACAAATTTATTAGGGAAACATCATATATAATCGTGTGTGTGTGTGTGTGTGTGTGTGTGTGTGTGTGCATTCCCTAAAAACAAATAAATTCATTAGGGAAACATATATAATCGTGTGTGTGTGTGTGTGTGTGTGTGTGTGTGTGCATTCCCTAAAAACAAATTCATTAGGGAAACATCATATATAATCGTGTGTGTGTGTGTGCATTCCCTAAAAACAAATAAATTCATTAGGGAAACATCATATATAATTGTGTGTGTGTGTGTGTGTGTGTGTGTGTGTGTGTGTGCGCGCGCGTGCGCACGCCAGTCCTAGAGCTTGAACTCAGGGCCTGGCTCTGTCCCTGAGCTGCTTTTGCTCAAGGGTAGCTCCCTACCACTTTAGCCACAGTGCCACTTTGGCTTTTTCTGTGTATGTAGTACTGAGGAATTGAACCCAGGGCTTCATGCATGCTAGAAAGCACTCTATCACAAGCCACATTCCCAGTACAACCTGAGGGACTTTTTAAAAGCACCTATCTGCTCATGTCACAGCTCAAAGCCTTTCTGTGGTTCATATTTCAAACGACTCTTCTCAGGTATGGACCTTGACAGATCTGGTCTCAGGGAGCCTCAACGCTTCTACTTCAACATAACACGTGGACTTTTCAGTATTTGTAGAGTTGTTTGTTTGTTCTGCGTATGCTAGTCCTCGGGCTTGCTATCCCTGAGCTTTTTTGCTTAGTGCTTTTGCTCTACCACTTGAGCCACAGCTCCACTTCTGGCTTTTTATGGTAAAATTTTCAGTTCTTAAAATATCTCAATGTTCATGTACCTCTTTCAAAATATGTAAACAATACATTTCTCATTATCAGACCAAATGTCTGATAATGTAGCTCAGAGCTACTTTTAGCATCATCATTGTAGTTTGAAACCTCCTTTTTGTTGTTGTTGTTGTTATTATTGGTTGTGGGGCTTGAACTCTGGGCCTAGGTGCTTTCCCCCACAGCTCTTCAGCTCAAGGCGAGTGCTCTAACCACTTGAGCCACAGTACCACTTCCCATTTTCTGAGTCATTTATTGGAGATAAGAGTATCATGGCCTTTCCTGCCTGGGCTGGCTTTGAACTGTGATCCTCAGATCTCAGCTCCTGAGTAGCTGTGATTACAGGCGTGAGCCACCATTGCCTGGTGAAACCTCCTTCTTTAAAAAAACATACACAGGTTGAGATGAACTATGGATAATCAGAAATGTTTTTATTATGCTGCCTATTTTTGTATAGTATTTACTATAATCTGATTTTATTAATAGTCTTGAACTACTATGTGAAATGAAAAAACATTTTCTGACACATATTTGGGTTAACCATTAATAAAACGTGTGTGTGTGTGTGTGTGTGTGTGTATTGTTTGCTATGTATCTTTCTCTGTAGGTGGTACTAGGACTTGAACTCAGGGCCTCACACTTAGCAGGACCAAGCTCTGACACTGAGGCCAGGACTCCAGCCCTTAGCTGGTCTCTTGAACAGTTAGTTCTCCAAGCTGATTTCCTGGCCCAAGGGAGGCAGGGGATGGAAAACCCAGTGTCTGGGTGATTTTCTCATAAAAAATTTACTCACAAGATCACAATCACCCAGGTCTAATTTCTCTAAGGATGAGTTAATTTGAAGCATTGTAGCAAAACACATTCCACCTTTATTCTCAATCTTGTTTCCAGTCATTCGGAGGTATTTCAGAGTTTTATTTTTCTGAAAAGGAATGGAATGTGTGAAAAGGAATCTCTCTCTCTCTCCCCCCCCCTCTCTCCCTCTCTCTCTCTCTCCCTCTCTCTCTCTCTCTCTCCTGCCAGTCCCAGGACTTGAACTCTGGGCCTGAGTTTTTTGCTCAAGACTAGGCCTCTACCACTTGAGCCAAAGTGCCACTTCTAGCTTTGTGTGAGTAGTTTATTGGAGATGAATCTCACAGACTTTCCTGCCCAGGCTGGCTTTGAACCACAATCCTCAGGTCCCAGCCCAATGAATAGCTAGGTTTACAGGCATGAGCCACCTGCACCCAGCAATTTACATCTTAATCTACAGCATTTTCTACATAAAATGAGTTAGAAGGCAACATTACTGTTTGTAGATTCATATTTTTTCACTGGAAGCAAAACAGTTACTTAAAATAAAAGTAACACTGAATAAAAGAAAAAATTAGAAATAATGATCAAACAACAGTCATCCAAGCAATAACTAGTGATGAATGCAGATTTTAATAAACTTTCCTTCCACTGGAAACTGTAAATTATTTCCTAAAAAATTAACCCTTTTAAAGTGTAACAGTTCAGTAGCATTTATTACATGAGCATTGCTTACAGCTAGTTCAAGACATTTTTATCATCTTTGACAGTATCCTGTGCTATTGCCATTAAGCAAGCATAACCTCTCTCTCCCTCCACCTGTCTATCTCTCTTCTTTCTCTCTGTCTTTGTCTCTGTCACTCTCTTTTTCCCCTATCTCTCTCCCCTTCCCTCCCCATGCTCTGGATCAAACCCACAGCTTCATGAATGCTCAGCAAGTGTTAATTCACTGATACACGTGTGTGCACACACACAAACACACACGCGCACACGTGCACGCATGCACTGAGGAAAAAGCCAAAGCACAGCACCCAGGCTCCAAGTTCAAACCTACCAACAAAAATAACAAACAAAAAAGCAACAAAAAAGAAATTAATATTCAAAAAAATGGTTAGAGGCATATACGTGCTTACTTGTAGGGCTTTAGCAATCAATTCTCCACCATCAGCCTGAATGTCATTAAACATAAGATTTAAGTAAACGATAGACGGCTGTTTCTGTAATGAAGAACAGAAAGAAGCTATTACACAGGCATTTTGGGAAATCCATCAATTACACAGGTTTTATGTTTTTGGGTGTTGATTGACCCAAAGATAATCTTTGACCTCCAAAGATAATCTTTATAACTCAGGAAAACTGAATCCCAGCAAAAGACTGACCTGAAGGGAAAAGAGCATTCTTGTTTAAAAATGCAAGTGAAAGGAAAACAGTCTCCAGTTTTAGCAAGTTCTAAGTGTGGTCCTGCCTTACATGTGTCACCATGGTGTACAAATCTGAAAAGGATGACCGAGTGGCTCTTGGTGCCAGCTCTGCTGAGACTAACCCTGAGTGGAGTTCCCTGTGTTTCAAGTGTTAGAAATACAGCCCAGAGTTCTGGACCCTTGATGCTTTGCCTTGAGAGAGAGAGACAGAGAGACAGAGAGAAAGAGAGAGAATGTGTGTGTGTGTGTGGATTTCCTATAAGTGGAAATAAGAATATGTTGTAGGAATATCATACCTGTAGCAGTTTTGCAGCATAGTATGCACCAGTATTCCCGATAAAGTTATATCTAGCATCCACACCTGGAGGACACAAAGCACAGAAAGAGATGTTCCTTGCAGAATGGAAGCAATACAACCCAAAGGGGGGAGTTGGGGGGACAGGGAGGAGACTAGTGATTCGGAGGGGAGGGGGGAGGGGAGGGAGGAGAGTAGTGTCTCTTAATGAAGCATACCACTGATACACGAATGATTCTTCAGAACTTTGGAAAGAATGCAAAAGTCTTCACCTGTTACCCTCTGTACTTGGACTAAGCGATTGTTACCAGCAATGTTTAATGTGATTCCTGTTACCATTCTAAAATACATGAAAATAACAGCAAACAAATAAAAGCAAAGATGTTAAAATTCAAAGAAATCCAGTGAGGAACTATTATTTTCTTCATGTATAAATAACATTTGCTGGAACTAAGTATGGAGTAGACTTACATCAAGTACTTACACCAGATAAAAACTACTGGACATCTAGACTTTAATATTCTGTACAATTTAATCTCTTTCTCTCTCTCTCTCTCTCACACACACACACACACACACAAAGAATCCCCATTCTATACATAAAAACATTGAGAACTGAAGAACTGATGATCTGGTGAAGTTCACCTAGCTCATAGGCTTGTTGAAGACTTTAGGGTGCCCAATCTAGGGCTGTTCCTCTACCACCTCTAAGACCATCAAACCATGGAAATGCCCAACCTAGGCACTGATGTCTCATGCCTATAATTCTAGCTGCTCAGGAAACAGATCTGAGGATTGTGGTTCAAAACTAGCTCTGACAGGAAAGTCTGTGAGACTCCTTATCTTCAACTAACCTCCAAAAAGCTAAAAGTGGAGGTGTAGGTCAAGTGGTAAAATGTCAACCTTGAAGGGAAGAAGCTAAGGGATAGCACCTAGGTCCTTAGTTCAAACCCCAGTACCAGTACACACACACACACACTCATGTGTATTACCAAGCCATTTTCATGTCTTTAAATCACTGACTTGTTAGGATTTTCACAGAAATAGTGAACACTACGAGGTCATCGAGTATTTGCCTTCCTTACCCCTTTTTCATTGCTTTATCCACTTCTTGGAGTATGTGCTCAATGAAAGGATTAATCGTACGCGATTTTTCCATACACAGAATAACATACTGTTCCTTGAGACCAGGTGCAGATTCTGAAGCTTTTGAAAAATAAGTGTATCCATTACAATATGCTAATTATTGAAGAAGTTTGCTATCAAAGATGTGTATGTGTGAAGATGGTGAGGGAAAGAAGAAAATAATGGAAGAATAAAAATGCCACTTTGAAAATGAGGATTACATCCATAAAGTGTGGGTTAACCCTGGCTTGGTGATACAAAAGAAAAAGTATCTACAGGGCTAGGAAAGTGGTTCAGTGGTAGAGCGCTTGCCTTGTATGCATGAGGCCCTGGGTTCGATTCCTCAGCACCACATAAGCAGAAAAAAAAATCCGGAAGTGGTGCTGTGGCTCAAGTGGTAGAGCGCTAGCCTTGAGCTGAAGAGCTGAGGGACAGCGCCCAGGCCCAGAGTTCAGGCCCACGACTGGACCCCTCCCCCCCAAAAAAAAAAAAAAAAAAAAAAGGAAAAGTATCCTCTACCATGTGCAAAGCCTGGTAGCTCTGAGAAATGATGTGTAGATCACTAAATGTGAAATAAGTTAAAAAACATTTTGCATAAGATCATGGAACTTTTTTTTTTTTTTTTTTTTGGTCCTGAAGCTTGAACTCTGGGCCTAGGCACTGTCCCTGAGATCTTTGTGCTCAAGGCTAGCGCTCTACCACTTGAGCCACAGCACCACTTCCAGCTTTTTGAATAGTTAGAAGAGTCACGGACTTTCCGGGCCAGGCTGGCTTTGAGTCATGCTCCTCAGATCTCATCCTCCTGAGCAGCTAGGATTACAGGTGTGAGCCACTAGTGCTCAGCTGGAATTTATTCTTTTTAAGGGGAATGTGCAAATGAAGATGACTCCAAATTCTAACCCACTGTGACACAATGGGTTCCAGCGACTCAAGCTTCCTTAAACTAGCTCCCAAATAAAGGCAATTTTATCAACAATCTAAGTCCAGAAGGATCTGAAAATGTGTCTGGTCCCACAGATCTCTTTGGTACCCTGTATACCATCCAGGCATCTTCTAACAAAACCGGCTTATTAAAACACCAACAACTTTCATTTCCTATTCCTAAAGCTGACTTTTTTCCTGGAAAGTTCTTAAAAATGACTCTCTCGCTCCCCCCCCCCCTCCCTCCCTGCCACCTTCCCCTCCTCCCCCCCCTCAGCTTGAACTCTGGACCTGGGCGCTGTCCCTCAGCTCTTCAGTTCAAGACTAGTGCTCTACCACTTGAGCTTATTGGAGATAAGAGTCCAGTCTTTCCTGTCAGGGCTGGCTTTCAACAGTGATCCTCAGATCTCAGCCTCCTGAGTAGGTAGGATTACAGGCATGAGCCACCACACCCGGTGCATCTTTCCTTAACAGTCTTACTATTTTCAAACATTTTCTACAGGCCCAGGTTTTCTGAGGTGGAAAGTTAAAGTGTTACTTTTCTAAGAGGCATGGGTCATGGTCTCTGCTGTCTACCTTTTGTGTGTGTCTCTTTAAATGTCTGTGACCTGAGATCTGGATTTTGGGGAACTGACTTAAGTGTTGACATCTCAGAAATATCCTTTGCTGAGTGGATTCCTATCCTATAAGAATTAAAGAGTTGGGGGCTGGGAAGGTGGCTCAGTGGTAGAGCGCTTGCCTTGCATGCCTGAGGCTCTGGGTTCGATTCTTCAGCACCACATAAGCAAAAAGAAAAAAGGCAGAAGTGGTGCTGTGGCTCAAGTGGTAGAGCGCTAGCCTTGAGCTAAAGAGCTGAGGGACAGCGCCCAGGCCCAGAGTTCAGGCCCCATGACAGGACCCAAAAAAAAAAAAAAAAGAGTTTGCTAAAGAAATCTGCAAAACAAGACTGAGGATGAAAGGAAATAAATTTACATTTACCAGCTCACATATATATATTTAAAAAAATAAATTTGAGGAAGGGGAAACAAAGGAGGAGGCAACAATGCTTGATAAGAAATGTACTCATTACCTTGCCCATGTAATTGTAACCCCTCTGTACGGTATTTTCACAAAAATGTAGGAAAATGTCTGTTTTTCAATTGAAATATATAAATATAAAACGCATAAATACAAAAAGAAAACAAAATTTGAGTGTTTGGGCACAGTTTGATGTGTTTTTTTGTTTTTTAAATAACATTATAAAGTGTCCTCACGTCATTCTCTGGAAAAATTTAAACGTCCTGCAGGCCAGGTAGCAGTGGCTAATGTTTACTACTCACCCATCCCATTTGGGAGTCTGGGAATAGGAGGATGGTGGTTTTAAGGCTCCGAGTGTCTAGGGGGCCCTCGGGAGGCCCCGATGGCCGCGCTCGCCTGGGGCCTGGGGGCCGAGATCTACGCGGCAGGCCTCACGCCGTCGACCCCACACGAGGCGGACCTCGCGGGGCCTCGGGTTTGGAGGAGGCGCCGCAAACTCCCCAGAGATGGGCCGGGCGGAGCGACCGGCGCGCTCGCGTGTGTCCTCCGGGCCAGGAGGTGCCCTCCTCCTTACCGAGCTGGCCCCTCGAGACCGAGGCCTTGGGGAAGGCCTGGGTGCGGCCCGGAGACCGGGACTTGCTGTCCTTCTTTTTCCAGCTCCTCGGCATGCTGGCCTCACTCCGCAGGACAGCAATGGCGGCCCGGACGGCGCTGCCATGGCGACCGTACACGCGCTGCCCCAGGCGCCCTACGCTAGGAGAGGGGCGGGGACTATGGCGTTGCCTTGGTGACCGCAGGTGCACCGCCCAGGCCACACAAGGCTGGAGGAGATGGAGGCGTGGCCACGGCGCTGCCATGGTGACCGTGGGTGCACCGCCCGAGCCTCAGAATGCTGGAGGAGATGGAGGCGGGGGTCACGGCGCTGCCATGGCTACCGCAGGTGCACCGCCCAAGCCACAGAGTGCTGGAGGAGATGGGGATGGAGGGGCCCACGGTGCTGCCATGGCGACCGCGCGTGCGCCGCCCAAACCCTGGGCAGGCCGCAGGTAGGGCTCACGGGGTGGGCGGAGACGGAGTCTGGCGCGCGCAGGCCCAGCCCGCCAGATGGGAGGGGTTTGAGGAGGGTGGGGCTAGGCGCCTCGGCAGCTCCTGGCCGCGTCCTCTTGCACTGCGAGGTCTGAGCAGTGCTCGGCCCTGGGATCGCTGAGAGCGGAGTCTCAAGGGATGGAGCGGGCCGGAGTGGACTCGGACCACCGATACGACCCTTGGCCCGGCCCTCGGCCCCCGAAGCGCGCCTCAGCCTTCGGGGACCTGTGAGGGGCGGGGCGTCCGGGAGAGCGTCCCTGGAGGCTGGCTACAGATGTCGTTACGGAAAGTGTGTGTGTGTGGGGGGCGATCAGGGATAGATCCATGTGGTTCCACACAAATACTTCCGGCAAAGTATTCTCTACGTCGAGGAACTTATATTGTACGAATGAAGTAGATCTTGTTCGGCTGGAATGAACCTGATCGTTTTCTTAAACAACAAACCCCAAACTCTTAAAAGCAATAACAACAAACTATAAAGGCCTCGGGTGGCTGAGATCTGGAGAGTAGGGTTGGAAGCCAAGCTAGGCAGAAGTGTCTGAAAGACTCCCGGTCTCTAGATAACCAGCAATAGCTGGAAGCCTGGTCCAAGTGGTACAGTGCCAGCCACGAGCGAGCCCGTCCGGAGAGCAGGAGACCCTCCACGCAAGCCATGGAACGGCCACACACAAAAGAAATAGATTCTAATGAGGTAACGGGCAAAAGACAACTGGGATCACCGAGTCCACGGTCATCTTCTCACTTGGAACCAGGTATAAGAGGGCTTTCTCTCTCCCCCCCTCCCCCTCCCCCAGAGAAAGAGGAACCTCTATGAAACATAAGTTTTATGTTACAGAACAGTGTCACTAATTTAATCAATTCGACTTTTAATCTTTTTTTAAGGGCAAACTCTGATGGCCGGAGAATTTTGATTTTTCTTTCCTTTTAGTGTCCACGACGACCTTTCAGATTTTTTCTGGAATATTTCAACATCCCTTCGAAATCATGTCCAAGGACAGACTCCCGCCCGAAGGCCTTCCCCTGAGAGTGCCCCCGACGGGCGAGGAGGCGCAGATCACCGACAGGACGTTCTTCCTGGACGCCTCCCGGCGGGGCCTGACGCGCATCCCCTCGGAGATCCTGGCGCTGGCGGAACTGGAGGAGATCCACTTGGAAGGCAACCAGATAGAGGAGATCCCCGCCGACATCCAGCGCCTCAAGAACGTCAGGGTCCTTTACCTGAACAACAACCGGGTGCGGAGCCTGTGTCCGGAGCTGGGGAGGCTGAGCAGCCTGGAGGGCCTGGACCTGAGCTCCAACCCGCTGCTCCCGTCCTCCCTGGGCGTGCTGTCCTGGTTGCGCGCCCTGCGCGAGCTGCGCCTCTACCACACCGACCTCCGGGAGGTCCCCGTGCCCCTCTGCAAAGCCCTCCACCACCTCGAGCTCTTCGGGCTGTCCGGCAACCACCTGGAATCGCTGCCGAAGGAAATCGTGAACCAGACCAAGCTGAGGGAGATCTACCTGAAGCAAAACCAGTTCAAGGTCTTTCCCTCGGAGCTGTGTGCGCTAAACAACCTGGAGATCATCGACCTGGACGAGAACCAGCTCACGGCGCTCCCGGACGAGGTGGGCCACCTGCGGCGCCTGCACAAGCTCTACCTGGCCTACAACCACCTGTGCAGCCTGCCCGAGTCGCTGCACCTGTGCGGCCGCATGGCCGTGCTCGACCTGTCCCACAACCTCCTCCACTCCCTCCCGCACAACCTGGAGGAGCTGGTCGAGATGACCGAGGTGGGCTTGAGCGGGAACCGGCTGGAGAAGCTGCCCCGCCAGGTGTGCCGGTGGCCAGCGCTGCACCTGCTCTACGTGCACGGCGCGGGGCTGCGCTCCCTGCGCTGCTCCATCCGCAGGCTGACCAACCTCTGCTTCCTCGACCTCAGCCAGAACCACCTGGACCACCTGCCCGCGCAGCTCTGCTCGCTCAGGAACCTGGAGATCCTGGCCCTGGACGACAACAACCTCCTCCAGGTACCGGCCCGCTTTCCTTGCGCAGGTGCTGGGGTTGATCTCAGTCCCTGAGCTTTGACACTCGGGGACGGCGCTCCACCACGTGAGCCACAGCTCCACTTCCAGCTTTTTGCTGTTGTTGTTGCTTAATTGGAGATAAGAGGCCATTGGACTTTCCTGCCTGGGCTGGCTTCCAACCTCGATCCTCAGATCTCAGCCTCCTGAGTAGCTAGGATTACAGGTGTGAGCCACAGGTACCTGGCTTGCTTGCTTTCTGTCTCTTTCTTTCTTTCTTTCTTTCTTTCTTTCTTTCTTTCTTTCTTTCTTTCTTTCTTTCTTTCTTTCTTTCTTTCTTTCTTTCCCCCCCCTCCTCCTCCCCCTCTTCCCCTTCCTCCTCCTCTTTTCTTTCTTTCTCCCCCCCCTCCTCCTCTTTGTTTTAATGCTGGTCCTGAGGCTTGAACTCAGGCCCTGGGCCCTGGTCCTTAGCTTTTTTTTGGGGGGGGGGTCCGGTCGTTGGGCCTGAACTCTGGGCCTGGGCGCTGTCCCTCAGCTCTTCAGCTCAAGGCTAGTGCTCTACCACTTGAGCCACAACGCCACTTCCGACTTTTATTCTTTTTGTTTATGTGGTGCTGAGGAATTGAACCCAGGGCCTCATGCATGCAAGGCAAGCGTTCTACCACTGAGCCACCTTCCTAGCCCGGTTCTTAGCTTTTTTGCTCAAGGCTGATGTTCTACCCTTGAGCCAGGGCTCTACTTATGGCTTTTTGGTGGTTAACTGAAGAGTCTCATGGACTTTGCTGCCCAGGTTGGTTTTGAACTGCTACTCACAGATCTCAGCCTCCTGAATAGCTGAGATTACAGGCGTGAGCCACCAGTGCCCAAATTATTTCTTTTTCCCCTAAACACCAATAGCGATCACAACTAGTAGCTAACATTTAGGTAAAACACGTGTGTGCCAGTCACAGGTATGTGTTTTACATTGGCTTTCTCATTCAATCCTTGCAGGACTCTGGTCCTCGTTGAGGATAATGGCAGATAGTGAGCTCAACATCAAATGTTTCCAAATCCGCACAGCCTGCAAACGAGAGCCAGGGGTCCTAGCAGGCTTAGGGCCTATCTAGATTCTTAACGGAGACCACCTCCACACAGGGCTTCAGTAACCAGGGGTTTTTCTGATCTATGCATTTTAGTCTTCAATGTTCCACTTAACAGAAACTGAACTACAAAAACAGCTTTGTTCCTAGGCAGTGCATACGCCCCCATGTGGTGAGAGTCGCAAGATCAGATCGGTCCCTGCTGCATTGTTGAGACTCATGAAGTGGAGCTATGTCTCAAGTGGTAGAGCACCAGCTCTCGATCAAAAAACTAAGGGATAGGGTCCAGGCCCTGAGTTCAAACCTCAGTACTGGTACAAGGAAACAAAGAGCCAGGTGCTGGTAGCTCACATCTGTAATCCCAGCTACTCAAGAGATTTAAGAGTCATAGTTTGGATCCAGCCTGGGCAGACAAATCCATGAAACTATTTCCAAATAAGTAGGAAAAAAAGTTGAGGTGTGACACAAGAAGTCGAGCACGTGAACAAAAAAAAAACAACCTTAAAAGCCCAAGGCCCTGAATACAAACCCTACTACCGGTAAACAAAAGAACAAATAATGCATAACAGTGAAATCAGATTGGCAATGAGAAAATGAAGGACCTCCAGAATGCAGACCTGCAAATGTACATACTACACATGCAAACACGCACACTGCTCAGCAGCAGAGCTCAGTTGGTCTACTTCTTTTTTTTTTTTTTTTTGGGTCCGGTCCTGGGGCCTGAACTCTGGGCCTGGGCGCTGTCCCTCAGCTCTTCAGCTCAAGGGTAGCGCTCTACCACTTGATCCACAGCGCCACTTCTGGCTTTTTTCTTTTTGCTTATGTGGTGCTGAGGAATTGAACCTAGGGCCTCAGGCATGCAAGGCAAGCGCTCTACTACTGAGCCACCTTCCCAGGCCCTCAGTTGGTCTACTTCTGATGTAGCACTTCAGCTCAAACCCCACAGCCCAATGTCTTTGCTGATTGTTAAAAGCAGTCTTACCCGAACCCTCTCTGTTTGGAATGCTTCTAGTTACCTCCCGAGTTGGGCTTGCTTTCAAAACTGAAGATACTTGGACTCACAGGAAATGAGTTTGTCTCCTTTCCAGAGGAAGTGTTTTCTCTCATGTCTCTAGAGAAATTATACATCGGGCAAGACCAGGGAACCAAGTTCACCTATTTGCCAGAACAAGTTGGAAAACTGCAGGTAAGCCTCTGTCGTAAACAGAAAAGAAGCACCTTGAAGTTGGCTGGTACTAAGAGAACAGGGGTCCACATTCTGTTTTCTACTTCATACAGTCATTTGAATATGTTGAGGTTTTTTGCTGGCACTGAACACCTTATTAATGATGAAGAGGCCATGTAGTACTTCTTTTATTACCCGTGTGTTGGGGTGTGTGTGTGTGTGTGTGTGCTAGTTCTGAGACTCGAACTTAGGCCCTGGGTACTGGCCTTGAGTTTTTGTGCTCACGTGGTGCCTGGCATGTATCTTTCTTTTTGTAGACATGGAGTCATGCCTCTTCCCATTTCATTTCCAGTTTTCTAAGTAACTCCTTGACAATGGTACTGTTTTGAGTTAAGGTGTTATACAACTGACATGGCTGAGAGTCAGTGTGACTCCTTCCATGTGTAGTGATGAGGAATCTTGTTGCACTAAGTTTATATTGGTGATGGGTCCATGTTACTGTGCCAAGCCACAAAGTAATCTTATGAACAGCAGCTTTATTAGCCTGCCGGCCTCTCCCCTACCTCTCTCTCTGCTAGTACTGAGGCTTGGACTCAGGGCCAGACCACTGTCCCTTAGCTTCTTTAAGTCTGGAACTCTACTGCTTGAGCCATACCTCCACATCCAGCTTTTTGCTGATTAATTGGAGATAAAAGTCTCACAGACTTTTTCTCCCAGGACTGGCTTTGAACCACAATCCTTAGATCTCAGTCTCCTGAGTAGCTAGGATTAAGGTTATAAGCCACTGGCACCCACAAGCATGTCTTCATGTATGCTGCTTTGTTTTTCTTCTTGAAAGCTCTGAGGATTGAACTTAGGGCCTACAACTTGCTAGACAGGTGCTCTAACTACTTGAGCCACTGCCTCAGCTATTTTGGCTTTGGTTATAATTCATATAGTCCAGACTGGTCAGGAAAAAAAAAATAACACGCTTCCCATGTAGCTGACAGGCACATACTTTTGATTTACAGCTTTTTATTGCTTGGGCTAGGGTCTCTCAAACTTCTTGATCAGGCTGGCCTCAAATCTGATCTCAATACCCTGAATAACTGGGATTCACCATGAGCCACCATGCCCTACTGATTTTTTTTTTTTTTTTTGGTCCGGTCATGGGGCCTGAACTCTGGGCCTGGACACTGTCCCTCAGCTCTTCAGCTCAAGGCTAGCCCGCTACCACTTGAGCCACAGTGCCACTTCCGGCTTTTTTCTTTTTGCTTATGTGGTGCTGAGGAATCGAACCCAGGGCCTCATGCATGCAAGGCAAGCGCTCTACCACTGAGCCACCTTCCCAGCCCTGCCCTACTGATTTATGCATTATTTAATAATTGCATTTTTCATGTGTCTGTTAATAATAATAATGCACTTAATAATAATAGATAATAACTCTTTTTTTTTATTTTTGGTCGTTCATGGTGCTTGAACTCAGGGTCTAGGTGCTATTCCTGAGATTTTCTGCTCAAGGCTAGCACTCTACCACTTGAGCCACAGTGCCACTTCTGGCTTTTTCTGTTTATGTGGTACTGAGGAATTGAAGCCAGTGCTTCATGCATGGTAGGCAAACATTCTACCACTAAGCCAACTTCCCAGCCCTAAATAACAACTCGATGATGGCTACTACATAATTCCCAACCTTGGAACTAAGCACTGGCAGGTACAACACAGGTAATGCTGCTCACCATGACTTAGAAATTCCATTTGGATTTCTCCATTCCTTACCCTCTGTTCATAGATTTTTTTTTTTGTTTGTAATTTTGCTCCTTGAACATGTCATACACAGGGCAAAACACAAATGTTAAATTTTTGCTCAGTAAAGTTGAAAAGTAGTTGATTCCATAGTCTTCATGTTATGGTCATGTCCTCTTAGCCAATGTTGGTTTGATCATTGCAGCAATTGTAATTTGGAAGTAACTTCTAGAGATACTCTGATATTGAAAGGGACAAATGACAAATTCACTAAAATTATCCAAACTATTTCTCCATAAAGTTTCAGTAAAACAAAGTTCCCATACTCTCTTTTCCTGCACCAAAGGAACTAAAGTCTAAATGGTTTTACTAAAAAAAGAGATTTATTTATTTATTTTTTATTTTTTTTGGTCCGGTTGTGGGGCCTGAACTCTGGGCCTGGGTGCTGTCCCTCAGCTCTTCAGCTCAAGGCTAGCGCTCTACCACTTGAGCCACAGTGCCACTTCTGGCTTTTTTTTCTTATGTGGTGCTGAGGAATCGAACCCAGGGCTTCATGCATGCAAGGCAAGCGCTCTACCACTGAGCCACCTTCCCAGCCCAAAAAGAGATTTTTTTGATGTTAGCTTTTGTGTGTGTGTGTGTGTGTGTGTGTGTGCCTATTGGTGTTTGTGCATGCTTGTGCTTATGCACATGCATGCCAGTACCATGGCTTGAACTCAAGGCCTAGGCGCTGTCCTTTTGATTTTTTACTCAGGGCTAGTGCTGTACCATGTAAGCTACACCTCCATTTCTGTTTTTTTCTTCTGGTTACTTGGAGACAAAAGTCTCAGATTTCCCTGCCTGGACTGACTTTGAACCATGATCTTCAGATCTCAGCCTCTTGAGTAGCTAGGGTTATAGGCTTGATGTTGGGCATTTAAATATGCTTTTTCCTATATCTCAATAGATGATTTCCCCCTTGAGAGTACATGGATTCTCACTTTGATTTGAGTTGTGAGTAAAGATAAGGCTCACTGTGCCATACTTGTGTTGTTTCAGAGTCTTAAAGAGCTGCACATAGAGAACAATTGCCTCGAGTACCTTCCCATATCTTTGGGGTCATTGCCTCATCTAGAAGTTCTTGACTGCCGGCACAATTTGCTTAAACAGATCCCAGATAGCCTTTGCCAAGCACAAGGTGAGGAAACTTAGTATATCTACGGCTTTATAGAATTTGAGGGCAGCAATTTGAGGGATGCAATGAATGGCTTCCCTCTTTTCTGAAAGACCAGGCCCTAGGTTTGGAGAGGCTGAGCCCTAGAGGGAGGCCAGGTGCCTCCCTAACCATCTTGTAAAGGCCAGTTGTAATCTGAATGAAAAAGAGAATAAGGTCATAATTGCTAAGAAACTCAGCATACATCTCTACTTGTATTATGTCCATCCCCAGCAATGGATTGTTATATGCATACTGTTCGCTAGTATTTGGACTTGGAGTTCAGAAGGAAATTTTCATCCAGCTTATTAAGTCACTGGACTAACAGGAAAAGTATTGACTCAAGAAGGTAAAAATCAGCAAAGGAACTTTTGGAACTATATGACTGACTTAGAAAAATCACATATGATCTCTGTGTAACCACACAAACCTTTTCCAATAGGTTAAGTCCTTCCTTCCTTCCTTCCTTCCTTTCTCCCTTCCTTCCTTCCTTCCTTCCTTCCTTCCTTCCTTCCTTCCTTCCTTCCTTCCTTCCTTCCTTCCTTCCTTCCTTCCTTCCTTCCTTTTTTCCTTCTTCCTTGAAACCATGTTGCTGGGCTGACATGATACAGCTGAGCCATGCCTCTAACCTTGTTTTTCTTTTCTTTTTATTTTTAGAACAGGGTCTCACTTCCTGCCCAGCTTTCAAGCTCCCCACCTGTGCTTCTGTCGGCCCACTTTAGGCTTCCTGTCATGATTGGGATCAGAGGTGCTTGCCTTAGCACCCAGCTTCCTTCCCTCCACTGAGGCAGTATCTTGAATTGTTCTGCCTAGGCTGGCCTGGCACCACGATCCTACTGATCTCACCCTCCCTTGCATAACACATACATGCCACTGCATCCAGCTATGCTTTAGGAAATAGTCTCATGAACTTTTCTGTTTGCACTGGCCTCGGACACTAAATCATATTCTCTTAGCCTCTTACATAGCTAGGTTTGTAGGCATGAGCTACTGGATGTTGGCTTTTTTTTGGGGGGGGGGGTGAGGGGGGTAGTTCTGGGAATTGAACTCAACTTGTTAGGCAAAACACTCTACCACTTGAGCCATGCCCCCAGTTCTTTTGCTTTTAGTTTTTTTTTTTTTTTTGAGGTAAGGTCTCACAGTAATTTGTCTAGGATGTGCTTGAACATTGATCCTCCTGCTTTACCTCCCAAGTAACTGGGTTTATAGGAATGCACCACTATGCCCAGTCCCTAAATCATTCTTTATTTGCACATCTTTCCACCTACTCATGAATCCATTTATCTGTTTACATTAGTTATACAGAGAAAAATTTCACTGATACTGTGTTCCTAAGATAAATTCACCATTAAAAAAAACCAAAATAACTCTGTCCAGATTTGAAAGAGCTACTGCTAGAGGACAACTTGCTCACAGAGATTCCAGAAAACTTAGATCAACTAGAGAATCTTCAGGTTCTGACCCTGATGGACAACCCCATGGAAGACCCACCCCAGGATGTTTGTGCCCGAGGCATCCAGAGCATCTGGAAGTACCTGAAGGAGAAGAAAGCCAAGAAACTAACGGCAATAAGGGTAAAAGCAGCACAGGTCCTTGTGAATGTGTTCACAATTGCTTTGGGAAAAGGCCCTCGTATCTACCAAAGGATCTGTGGGTCTGTGTTTATATGCATGTACATGTCTTTTGATTTTGTGCCAGTCCTGGAGCTTGAGGGTCTGGGTGCTATCCCTTAGCTGTTTAGTTTTTGTGCTTCACTCAACACTAGTGCTTTACCACTTGAGCCAGGTCTACTTTCAGCTGTTTTGGTGGTTAATTGGAGACAGACTTTCCTGCCTGGATTCAAACCAGGATCTTCAGATATCAGCTTCCTGAGTAGCTAGGATTACAGGCATGAGTCATGCCATCCAGCTTACACATGTCCTTCCCCCTCCCTCCTCCCCGCCCCCCCCCCCCCATGTCCTTCTTGACATGAAAATCTCATTCACTTTTTGTTTTTGTCTCCAAGGCTAAGAGACTAGTTTTACATTTCGGCCCTATGTTATTGTCGTTGTGTTTCTTCCCCTTTTTTAATCAGAAAAGAAGCCTACAAAAGGGCAGGGGGTATAGGTCATGTGGTAAAGTGCTTGCCTGGGAAGTGGAAGGCTTTATGTAGCTGGAACAGTGTTAGCAAGGAGGGGTTAAGAGATCAAGGAGGACCCTACCCTGATTGCACACTGAGTAGCTAATTCTAGCTCCTTGGGAGGCTGGAGGTTGGAAGCCAGCCTGGGCAGGAAAGTCCCTGAAATTCTTATCTCCAATTAACCATCAAAAAACTGGAAATGGAGCACTAGACTTGAGCAAAAAAAGCTCAAGGTAAACAACTAGGCTCTGAGTTCAAGCCCCAGGACTGGTATACTCACAAAACAAAAAGAGATCCAAGAGGTCAGGGGAACAGGAGAATCACAGAGGGCACTGGAGCCAGGGTAAATTTTTTATTTTTATTTTTTTAATTGTGAAAATACTGTACAGGGGGATTACAATTACATGAGCAAGGTAATGAATACATTTCTTATCAAGCATTGTTGCCTCTTCCTTTGTTTCCCCTTCCCATCCCTTCCCTCCCATTCCCCCTCCCTCTTCTTCCCCCCCCCCCCATAATAAAGCTTTTATTCTGTTTTTCCAATCCTGGGGCTTGAACTCTGGGCCTGGGTGCTGTCTCTGAGCTGCTTTTTGCTCCAGGCAATCACTCTACCACTTGAGCCATAGTGCCACTTCTGGCTTTTTTGAGTAGTTTATTGGAGAGAAGAGTCTCACTGAGTTTTCTGCCTGGGCTGTCTTCAAACCACAATCCTCAGATCTCAACCTCCTGAGTAGCTAGATAACAGCACCCAGCCTTTTTTTTTTTTTTAATTCTTTTAGTCAAAGTTTTATTCTGGAAGAAATAGGGAGCTACTGGGAGCTTCTTAGAAGTGTCTGCTTTTGGAGGAAGGGCAGGGCTGTTCCTGTGTTGGTGGACAGGAGAGGAGGAGGCGAAGAATAAGTGTGAAGTGGCTTTAGAAGGACCTGAGCACCCTAACCATCAGGAAAAGCAGGACACATGCTCTCTGATGTTCCTCTTTGCCCTCCCTACGCAGTGCCCTTCTTCATCGCTCTATCACCATATTCCAGGCACACACTCCTGTATTTGTTGTTTGTCCCAACTGGTTGTGAATTCCACAGTCAGGGATGTGAGCATTCCATTGCTATTTTCCAAATGTCTACAACTACCTGGCTTACACAGGATTAAGTGTCTTGGTTTTTGTTTTGTTTTGTTTTCCTTTTTGTTTTCTGTTTGAAAGAGTGACAGCCTGGCCGAGAAAGATAGAAAATCAAGTCAAGCTTGGAAGTCTAGTCATAGCCTATTCTCCATGTCACTAAGACCACAGACCAGAACAGGGAGATTTCACAGCCTCCAGATTATCATCATCTTTGGTTCTCAATCACAGGAGATCTGAGGCTGAGTGAATCAAGAGAGTAAGGATTGACTTTGAGTTCTGGTCTATGACATTAGGAAGAGGAAGGACATAGTAATGGCATCTGTTGAGAATGTCCTAATATTGCAAGAGTGCTTGTACAGAAGAGAGATTAAATACCAGAGACAGCTTTAGTTTGAAATGATTGTCCCTTGTAGTAATCCAGCTTCACTGAGAGCAAGAACTCACTCCCAAGAGTGCCATTAAGCTCTTGCAACCCAAGCTCCTCTTAAAGGTCCCACCTCTTCTCAATTTGATTACATCTGGAATCAAATTTCAGCCTGAGGTTTCAGAAAGGCCAGGCCATATGCAGACCTTAACAATAATGATTCGAAGGGATACTAAGCTTGTATTGATCTTATTTGCAGATTCAATCGTGGTGGCGTGGGGTCATGGTGATTAGAGGCCTAGGGAAATTTGAAGACCTAGTAAAAGGACGAAAGAAAGGAAAGTCCTCTCCAAAAGATAAAAAAGATAAAAAAGCAGCAGCTGCCGCCGCCGCAGCAGAAGCAGCAAAGAAACCTGGAAAAGGGAAGCCTGGAAAGGGAAATAAGAAATAATACTGTAAATCAATGAGTTAAGGGTGTTAACCCGAATGGATGTTGAAGCCACAATGTGAAGCGTTCAATGCCAGCCACACACACAATTATCTGTCAATTTATAGCTACTTGTAATAATAAAAGATTCTTCTTTTTACTTAAAGGTGTATGCAAAGATACCTGGGAATTGCTTCAAAATAATGTGGGGAGAAAAAGGTGATAAAGTTTCAAATGAAACCAGAGAACCAGATAATAGGGGTTTAGGGGTTCATTATACTATTCTGTCTACAAAAATTTACCAGGCGCTGGTGGATCACACTTAAAATCCTAGATACTCAAGAGGCTGAGATCTAAGGATTACAGTTAAAGGCAGCTCAAGCAGGAAAGTCTATGAAATTCTTATCTTCCAATTAACCACCAAGAGATCAGAAGTGGAGCTGAGGCCCAAGTGGTAGAACACTATCCTTGACTAAAAAAGGCAAGAAACAGGCCCTGAGTCCAAGCTACAGTACTGGCACATGAAAAAAAGAAGGAAGGAAGGAAAGAAGGAAGAGGGGGGGGAAGAAGGAAGAGAGGGAGAGAAAGAAAGAAGAAAGAAAAAGAAGGAAAGATGAAAGGGAGGAAGGGAAGAAAGGAAGGAAGAGTGAAAAAGAGAGAAGGAAAGGGAAGGAAGAAACAGAAGGAAAGAAGTAAGAAAAAGAATGAAAAGAAGGGAAGAAGGAAGGAATCCAATAGTGAATTGTAAGTTCTTTTTTTTTTGTTTTTGTTTTTTTTGGGGTCCGGCCCGGGAGCTGTCCCTCAGCTCTTCAGCTCAAGGCTAGCGTTCTACCACTTGAGCCACAGCGCCACTTCTGGCTTTTTTTCTTTTTGCTTATGTGGTGCTAGGGAAGCAAACCCAGGGCCTCGGGCATGCAAGGCAAGTGCTCTCCCACTGAGCCACCTTCCCAGCCCTGAATTGTAAGTTCTTGATGTGCAGTGATGTTTTACTAAGTCTGCTAAAGAAAGTATAAAACCACAGTCAAGAGGAAATATAGGCACCAGTGAAAACAATAGTAGATTGAAATAGTAATAAGTTTAGACTAAATGAATAGAAAGAGGATAGAACCCCAACTCTCCTGACTTGCACTATTGGCTGTACTTTTGGAGATGGTGGATATTGTCACATTTCACCAGCAGGGAGCAGCATCACCCACCAATTTTCCTCTTCACTCTAGCCATTTTGATCATGGTACATTGGATACCAGGTATTTTATTCAGGGTAGTAGGACCAGCAGATTTAGAGAAAACAAAAATAAGATGTATGCAATGAGTTCTAATTCCAGATAAACATGGATGATGTTTTAGTTCTGTGTCATCACATGTATTTTATCTGGCATCCCTGATTTTGAATAAGGTAGAAGATAGGACAGACTCTCTTGCCTGTTTATTTTTAATCTCTCAAGGGTAGAGCACTACCACTTGAGCCACAGCTCCACTTCTGGATTTTTGTTAGTTACTTGGAGATAAACTTTCCTTCTGGGTTGGCTTCCAACCTTGATCCTCAGCTCTGAGCCTCCTGAGTAGCTAGGGTTATAGGCATGAGCCACTGACACCTAGCTATGATACATCTTTTTTTTCTGTAACACTTAATATGAATATGGTGACTGGTTTGTGAGACCCCTGGGCACAGACTGTGTGTTTCAGTGTTTGCTTTTTAGTCTTCAGAGCATTTCTACAGAGGACATCTTATGTCCTTACCCACTGTGTGGTAAACAGATGAACTGGAGCTGTAGAATTGAGCTGTGGAGATGCCATGCTCTGGTGGAAGGGACAATGGTGAACCCCCCCCCCCCCCTCCCCAGGGAAACAGCTCTGGGGAGCAATTCCAGGCCACTTCCTGGTAGCCTTAGTTTTGAACAAAGCTTGGTTCTCTGGGTGATTCTGTGGGCTTAGAAGATTCTTCTCACTTCTTCCATTTCTGATGCAAACCTGTCAGAGTTGCATTCTCTCATTTACAACCAAGAATATCATGCTTTCATGAAACATCACTACAAGCCTGGTGCTGGTGGTTCATGCCTGCCATCCTAGCTACTCAGGAGGCTGAGATCTGAGGATTATGATTTGAAGCCAGCCTAGAGAGAGATGTCTTTTTGTTTTTTTTTGGGGGGGGGGTCTGGTCCTGGGGCCTGAACTCTGAGCCTGGGCGCTGTCCCTCAGCATTTCAGCTCAAGGCTAGCACTCTACCACTTGAGCCACAGCACCACTTCCGGCTTTTTTCTTTCTGCTTATGTGGCGCTGAGAAATCGAACCCAGGGCCTCATGCATGCAAGGCAAGTGCTCTACCACTGAGCCACCTTTCCAGCCCTGGAGAGTGAAGTCTTATCTCCAATAAACTACCAAAAAAGCTGGAAGTGGATCTGTGGGTTAATAACTAAAGTGTGAGCCTTGAGCTCAGGGACAGTACTTAGGCCCTGAGTTTAAGCCCCAGGACTGGGATAAAACAAAAGTAAAAACACAAAAACCATCACTATATGCTGATAACATGGGTGGATCTATTCAGAGAACCAAGAGAACAAGTTCTTGTGTTCAGAGATGGAGATAAGACAAGAAAGATGTGGTTACAATGAAAATGGGAAGTACAATGGTGGGGATGCAGAGTGGGCTACAGCAACTTTCCTCAGTGGTGATGAAAACCTTAGCTATGATAGTACTGGCAGGGCAGATGGCCTTTGGAAAACTTCTAAGGGAAGCATATTGCATTGACCTTAAAGGATAAATGGAGGTGATCCAGGAGGGTGGGTGCGTGGGAGGACTGATCAGGGAGTGGCCCCAGGAGGTGTACAACACAAGGGAAGATCTTTCTGGGCACAGGGAAGCACTTGAGGGAAACATGGTCAGCCAAGAAAAATTCAAGTCCATCTGGAAGGGCAGGGGAAGCCAGAGGTCCTGAAGAGATACCCTGCTGATCTGCTTGAAACCATGCTTCAGGACACTGACTTTAAGTCATAGCGTGGAGGTATGCAGGAATCTTGGCAAAGAGCATAATCCTGGAGCAGAGAAACCAGTGAGGAGCTATTGCAGGAACATGCAAGAGACCAAGGGAAATGGAGAGAAGCCACGGCTCTCAGAACCATGTGGGGGGCAGAATTAACACAAATCCAGGTGCCACTAAATCGGAGGAGACATGGTGATGGAGACACCCAGTGTGACTTGCTTGGCCAGAGTTGCCAGGCAGGAATGACCAGCTGCCAGGTTTTGCCCTATTAACTCGATCTTGGTTTCAGGTATTTATTAACCACCTTCTTGACGTTCCAAATCACACGTTAGAACAAATGTGAACAATGTTTCGAACAAACATGGTCTGCTTTTAAAGGTAAACATTAACTTTCTCGTTACAAAAAAATACTTAATATATACTTAATCTACGTATTAGAAAATGATACTGTATTTGGTATTTGATGCCAAACAATGCAATGGAAATGAGGATAGGACAAAGGCACAAGATTGTCCATGGGTCAATATTTTTGTATATGTTCACATAAAAGTTTAAAATATTTAAGAAATGTATTTAATCCAGTGGTCAACATGTTGATGTGTCATATCAGATATAACAAACAACATTTCAGAGATATGTCAATATTAAGTTCTCATAATCTCTGTAATCCTTGTTCTGGGAATTTATACCAAAAATTGGCTGAGGCACAGTGAAGTAAGGAATGGGAAAGAGTGTCAAAGATCAACACTGAAGTACCAGAAAGCAATTCACTAGTTACAGCAGGTGCATGTAATGGAATATCCTGCAGTGGTAAAAATTAAGCAGGGGAGCCTCATGCAGCAATGTAGGAACTGAGCACTTCATAATCCAAGGTAGCATCATGGCTCCATGTAACTTCAGGAGGGATTTGCAAAGTATTAAAACTATGTTGAAGGTATCTATCTGGGAATTATAAACAAGACCTCCCCATTTGTTCCCCACAAGAAATACAGCTCAATGGCAAAGACAAACACAGACTTAAGGTCAAAGGATGGAAAATACATTCCAAGTAAATGAAACCTGAAAATGGGCAGGAGTAGCTATACTTACATCTGATAAGGCAGATTTCAACCACGAATTAGCTAAAAGAACAAAGAAGGTCACTTCATACTGATAAAGGAAACCATCTGACTAGAGGATATAATAGTTGTAAGTATATGTGCACTAAATAATGGCATACTCAAATTTATGAACACATTCTATACATAAAGGCACAGATAGCCTCAACACAGTAATAGTGGGAAACTTTAATACCCCACCCTCACCAATAGGTTATACAAACAAAAAAATCAAGAAGCCGGGTGCTGGAGGCTCACGCCTATAATCCTAGCTACTCAGGAGGAGGATCTCGGTTCAAAGCCAGCCCGGACAGGAAAGACCCTGAGACCCTTACCTCCAACAAACCACCAGAAAATCAGAAGTGGGGCTATAGTTCAAGTGGTAGAGTGCTAGCCTTTAGCTGAAGAGCTGAGGGACAGCATTCAGGCCCAAAGTTTAAGCCCCATGACCGACCAAAAAAAAAAAAATCAAAGAAATTTCAGAATTAAATAACACTTTAGCTCAAATGGACTTAATAGATATCTACTGAAGATCAATGAACACAATATTGCTCATACACAGAATTAAGAATAAAGATCATATGATCTTAATAGACATAGTAGAAAAGACCTTTAACAAAATTCTACATCTCTTCATGACAGAAGTCTGAAGAAACTACAGGTAAAAAGGAATATATCTGAACATATTAAAGTCTATCGATGACAAATATAATAGTAAACAAGAAAATACAGAAACCATTCTAAAATCAGGAATAAGATAAAGGATGCCCACTTTCTTCCATTCCTACTCAGTATATTGCTTGAATTCCTAGACAGCACAATAGGGCAAGAGAAAGAAAAGAGGGATATTGATAGGAAAGGAAAAAAATCAAATTATTTTGATTTTCAGATTATATGGTTCTATACTTAAAGACTCCAAATAGTCCACCAAAAAACTGAGATATGACAGACATTTTCAATAAAGTAACAAATGGGCTGAGAAGAACTCAGGAAAATAATCCCATTCACAAGAGTCTCCAAAAATACTTAGAAATAAACTTAACTAAGGAGGGAAGAGACCTCTACAGTGAAAACTATAAAACACCGAAGAAAGCAACTGAAGACACTGGGAGATGGAAAAACCACTTGTGTTCATTATCTAAATGGCTATACTACCAACAGGGCTATACTACCAAGAGGGCAATCCCCATCAAAACCCTTGACAAGCCAGCCAAAGCAATTCTGAGCATGAAGAGCAATATCAGAGGAATCATAACACCTGACTTCAAGTTATACCACAATCATAGAAAGAAAACGGCATGGTACTGACACAAAAACAGACACAACCACCAGTAGAATGCAGGTCCAATAATAAGTCCACACAGCTCCAACCCACTGATTTTTGACAAATAGAAACATTGATTGGAGAAAAGACAAATAAATGCAGCTGGGGAACTGAATATCCACATGTAGAAGACAGAAAGTAGATGCCTATCTCTCATCCTAGACAGAAACCTGCTCAAAGTGAATCAAATATTTGAATGCAAGATCTGAAACTCTGAAACTACTACAGGAAAACATAGAAAAGACCTTTGAAGAAATTAGGTGTGGGACCACAGCTTCTCGGGAAATAAGAACAAGAATTGCCAAACGAGATTGTATCCAATTGAAAGACATCTGTACAGCAAAGGAAAGAATTACTAGAATGAAAACACAGCCTCCAGAATGAGAAAAGATTTTTTTAAAAAAAATCAGTTGTGGGGCTTGAACTCTGGGCTTGGGCACTGTCCCTGTGCTCTTTAGTTCAAGGCGAGCACTCTACTGCTGGAGCCACACAGCACCACTTCCAGTTTTCTAGTGGTTGGATTTGAACAGGTGCCCAGCTGAGAAAAGATCTTTGCAAGCAATTCATTAAAGGGTTGAGACCCAGAATATATGAAGACTTTAAAAAGTTAAACACCAGGGCTGGTGCTGGTGGCTCATGCCTGTAATACTACCTACTCAGGAGTGTGTATGTGTGTGTGTGTGTGCATGCCACTATTAGGCCTTAAACTCAGGCCCTGGGCACTGTCCCTTACCTTTTTCTGCATAAGGCTGGTGCTTTACCACTTGAGCTACAGCTTGACTTCTGGCTTTTGGATGGTAAACTGGAGTTAAGAGTCTCAGCCTTTCCTGCTGTGGCTAGCTTCAAACCTCCATCCTCAGATCTCAACCTCTTGTGTAGCTAGGATTACAGAGGTGAGCCATTCATGCTTGGCTTCTTTCTTCAACTGGCATTTGTGGCTTGTATTGCCTTTTATAACCTAAGGGTTAAAAAAGAGCTAAAATGTTTAAGTAATATAAATGTTTAGCATAGAGACTAATATTGCTCAGTGGAGCATACAAGATCCTTTTAGAAGAAAATATTATTCTAAAAAAAATAAATACTAGCAGCCAAAAAAATTACCAGCATCCAAAGTGGCTGAGAATCCATTGAATCCATTGTTGTAAAAATAGTTGCTCTCTTTTCTACTTTCAGTTTTGAACAACTTGAGATCGGGGCTCCTGTAGAATTTGTTGGCAAATAAACTCTCAATCTGTGGATTTTTTTTTTTTCCTTTTTTGTTTTGACTGACGGTCAAGGTGAAGAGGGTCTTTCTCAAGACGATAGCTTCCTGGTTCTGTTTTGATTTTAGGATTTCTGAGGAGAAAATAAGATTCAAGTCTGTGGGAAATCATTCTGTTTTTATTGTTGGTAACATTTAATGTATGAATAAGAATGATGTAAGGCAGGCATGGACACAGGTCCAAAGCAAAGTTACCCAGCCTTTATGGAGCCATTAAACATCACTTTTGCAAGGACATCGCAAGTGAATCAATAGACTTTAAATGACTGCCGCTGACTGGAGCTACTTTGTAAAGCGGCCCAGGAGGATCTGGACAGCCTAAGCAGGTATGAGCGAAGCAAACGCATCGATTCTCCCAGCCGGGCGCCGCGGCTCAAGTCTGTAATCCTGGCTGAGACCTGGGGACTGTGGCTCAGTAACGTTCACCAAAGGAGACCGCCACGGGTCAGGCAGAGAAGAGTTTGTTGGAGGGAGAGCAAACAGCCGGCCAGCAGGAGACGGAGAGAGGGAAGGAGGGGGAGGGAGGGAGAGAGAGGGAGGATCGGAGAGAGGGAGTGAGGGAGAGGAGAGAAAGAAGGGAACGGGGTTGAGAAGGATTATATAGGGAAAAGCAGGGGGAAGGCGGGACCACAGCGGATGCGGAAGTGACCTCAGAGCCCAGGGAGCCTCTCACTGTGCGAAGGAGGCCTGAAGGGGCGGTTCAGGAAGTGACCTCCACGGATCAGGAAGTGAGCTCAGAGTCTGGGGTCCTTTGCTGACTCAAGAGTCATGTGATTACCGGTTAGGCTGCAAGTGCTGCGGTTTAGGAAGGGGAGGGGGGGGTGGCGGGGGGGGGGGGGGGGTGGCGGGGGAGGGGGGGGGGTGCTGTTCTCCAGGGAAGATCTAACAGTTCAAAACCAGCTAGGGCAGGAAAGTGTGTGTGTGTGTGAGACTCATCTCCAGTAAATTAGCCAAGAAAAATGAGCCAGAAATGGAGTTATGGCTCAAGAGGTAGAGTGATAGCTGTGAGCAAAAGACTCTCAGGAACAGCACCTGGGCTCTGAGTTCAAGCCCCAGGATTCACACACACACACACACACACACAAGCTGGAAGTGGAGGTATGGCCCAGATGCCAGGGTCAGCCTTGAGCTTTTGAAAAAGCTAAGGGACAGCGTGTAGGCCCGAGTTCAAGCTGCAGTATGGATGCGTGCAAGCACACACAGGCATGATAAGTAAACAGATGTAAAGTCAGTGAGGAAAGTTCCACTCTGTAAAGCCCCGAGAGCATCTGCTTTTCCTGACAAATGAATGAAGAGCCACAGTACAATTGTGGCTCACGTGGAACAAAGGAACTAAATCTGCTTGCTCTGGTGGCAGCCGTGACCAGATGCCCCGCAGTGTGGGTAAGCACATTCTGCTATTGGCCTTAAAGCTCATTCTCACAGGGATCTTTCTGGTAAATCCCTTGGTTTAGAACGGCTGAGGAAAGAATGCACACGAACCAGAAGGGAACATGACAAAGTTTCAGACAAAAATACTCTTTAGCAAAGTGCTTGTTTTAGAAGATTAAAAACTCAAATCACCAGAATAATACATGCTTCCCCCTATCTCAACATTAATGTTTACATCAGCTTCCTGGACAGGAGGCTGAAATCGACATTGCTATTCTTTGACAGAATTTGTGGTTTTTCCCTCTCTGGATCATCCTGAATTCAGGTGACCTTGTGACTTGCTTTGACCCATTAGGTGCTCCCAGAAGTAATGCATTATCAGTCCTGGGCAGGGTTATTTGGAGCCAGTGTTCCATTCTCTAAATTTTAGTCTTCTCTTGCTACAACCAGCATGGAAATAGGTGTTTGATTAGAAGCAACCATATTGGAGCAGACAGATGCAATGTATTCATTCAGACTCTACCAATAGAGCAAAGCAAGATTAGAAACTGGGGATAGTACTCTTCCATGTATTTATGTAACCTGGTTGGCTTGGACCTCACTGTGTGGCCCAAACTGTTCTTGCTGGTCCTGCTTCAAACCCCTGATTGCTGGGATTACAGATTCTCATCACTATGCCTGGCCCAGATGTCTATTTTAATTTATATAAGCCATTATTTATTCCTGGTTTTGATTCAAATTATGAAAGGAGTAGTGCATGTTGCGAGAGCATAAAATGTGGGCATCTTTAAATCAGATTTAATGGGAGACTTGATTTAAGAATGAATGGGAACTGGCTGCTGGTGGCTCACACCTGCAATCCTAACTACTCAGGAGGCTGAGATCTGAGGATCAAGGCTCAGAGACAGCTTGGGCAGACAAATTGTGAGATTTTTTTTAGTCCCCAATTAACTAGCAAATATGGTCACCTTTATAATACAATAAAGTAAATCAATTTAAAAATAGAATGAATGGATGAAAGTTTGAGAGAAGCTCACCATGGTAGAAAAGTCCGTGAGTTCCCATCTCCAAGATAACCAGCAAAAAGCTAGGCTCAAGTGGTAGAGTGCTAACTATGCATGCAAACCAAGCAAGAGCAAAGTCTCCACAGTCTAAATACCACTTCTTTCACATTTTCATTCATTCATTTTTTAGAAATTAATTTACTTTATTGTTATTGTAAAGGTGATGTGCAGAGGGATTACAATCACATGAGTCGGGTAATGAGTACATTTCCTTTCATAGTGTCTTCTGTTCCCTCACTCTCTCCCAGTCCTTCCCTCCCATCTCCACTCATGAGTTGTATAGTTCACTTTCATCAGTATCCAGTGAGCTCTACTACTGCACTTTTCCACCCTTTTTCTTTTTCTTTTGTCAAGATGATATACAGAGGAGTTATAGTTACATAAGTAAAGTAATAAGTACATTTCTTGTCAAACTTGTTACCCCTTTCCTCATTTTTCTCCCAATTTCCCTCCTCCCCAATTCCTCCCCCCCCCCCCCCGTTGTACAGATCATGTACAACATATTGCCTTGTGAATATTGCTGCTGCATTGGTTTCCTTCCTTGTCCTTTGTCTCACCAATCTGTTCTTCCCCTTCTCTTCCCTAATTCAGATAAATGTATCTACAATACCAGGGTACCAAAATCAAATACAGCAACAACAAGGATATACCGTAGTGGGGGAAGAACATACAAAAGAAACAGAAATCACATAGTACATTAAAAACAACCACAGCAAAGAAAAACCTCTTGAGTCCATGTCTTGGAGATCATTTTGCTTAGCATCATCTTATATGGTCATATGTATGTAACTGTTGAGCTATTCTACTCATCTGCTAAAATTATTCTTGATGTACACTAATTATTGCAAATAAGGGAAGCCATGGGACCTATGTTTCTTTGGGTCTGGCTTACTTCACTTAATATGATTTTTTTCCAAGTCTTTTCATTTCCTTACATATGGGGCAGTGTCATTCTTTCTGATGGAAGCATAGAATTCCATTGTGTGTATGTATATATATACACACACACACACACACACACACACACACACACACACATATATATGTGTATGTGATATATATATATATATATACACACACACACAAACACATATATATATGTGTACGTGATATATATATCTCACATTTTCTTGATCCATTCACCTACTGAGGGGCATCTGTGCTGCTTTCCAGAGTGGTTGAACAAGTTTACATTCCTACCAGCAGTGTAGTAGTGTTCCCTTTTGGCCACATCCCCTCCAGCATCTGTTGTTATTAGATTTCTTGATTATAGCCATTCTAACAGAGGTGAGGTGGAGTCTCAATGTTGTTTTAACTTGCATTTCTTTTATGGCCAGAGATGTTGAGCATTTCTTCATGTGCCTACTGGTCATTCTTATTTCCTCTTCAGAGAAGTTTCTCTTTAAGTCTTTAGCCCACTTATTAATGGGGTGGTTGTTCCTTTGAGGATTTGTTGTTGGGGGATTTAGTTTTTTGAGTTCTAAGTATATTTTAGATATGAGACCCTTGTCCGTTGTATGGCTATAGTGAAGATCTCCCAATCTGTGACCATTCTTTTTTTTTTTTTTGGGTCCGGTCATGGGGCCTGAACTCTGGGCCTGAGCGGTGTCCCTCAGCTCTTCAGTTCAAGGCTAGTGCTTTACCTCTTGAGCCACAGCGCCACTTCCGGCTTTTTTCTTTTTGCTTATGTGGTGCTGAGGAATTGAACCCAGGGCCTCAGGCATGCAAGGCAAGTGCTCTACCACTGAGCCAACTTCCCAGCCCAAATTACCTCCTTTTTATTTATTTTATTTTTTTGGGGGGGGGTCCGGTTGTGGGGCCTGAACTCTGGGCCTGGGCGCTGTCCCTTAGCTCTTCAGCCCAAGGCTAGCGCTCTACTCTTGAGCCACAGCACCACTTCCGGCTTTTTTTCTTTTTGCTTATGTGGTGCTGAGGAATCGAACCCAGGGCCTCATGCATACAAGGCAAGCGCTCTACCACTGAGCCACCTTCCCAGCCCCCTGTGGGCCATTCTTTCATTTTTACATGGGTCACAGAATTGGAGACTTTTGGTATTCAGAATTTTAGGTGATGGTGAATTATTTAGAATTTCCTACTTTCTCATGAGGATTATCTTACAATAGTTCCTCCAGCTTTTAAGGTTGCTGTAATTGAAAAGGGCCAAAGAACAAAGTTTACATGTTTCATTTTACTTTAGTTATTGATTTTCTTTTGCATTTATATTTGCTTTAAAACTTAAAAAATTAGAGAATTGTGATTATCATTTCAAAATGTACCAAATTCAAGTTTTGGTTGTTTTGGAGAAGAAAAGATATTTAGCAGGGTGCTGGTGATACATGCTTATAATCCTAACTATACCCTGAGCTTTGAGGATCCAGATGGACTTATCTGTCCAGTTGGCTTTGACAACTGTCAGAGTCTCAGACTCCTGAACAGCTAGGGTTATAGGCATGAGCTACCTGCACCAATTTCAGTCTTTCTTTCTTTCTTTCTTTCTCTTTCTTTCTTTCTCTCTCTCTCTTTCTTTCTTCTTTTTTTTTTTTTTTTAACAGAACAGAATCTCTTCTTAGGGAGGTGAACTTTTCTAGATGCAAATGTTTTCTTCTCCAAGAGAAGACACATGATTTTCTTGTCTCTGCAGCCAGCTTTCCTCCCCTCACCTGAACCGGCTCCCAACTTGTGTCTGCTCGCCAGATTGCTGGGTGTTTTAAGGACCTGGTTGGGGGCCAGGACACTTTAGAAATCTCAGCTGTGTGCATGCCAAACTCTTGGCAGGAAACCAGGCCTTGAGCTCCAGGCCCCAGTGCTGGAGAGCAGCAGCCTCATCTCTTTTTACCATGCCTGGCTTCTCACCAGGCAGGCAGAGGCAGCGCTTTGGGCCATGGCCGAATTTCTTCCCTCTGCTCTAGGTGTTGGCTGAGAGAGCTGTATTCAGTGACCTCCTAAAAGCCCACCATCTTAAAAACATGGCTTGTTTCATATTGATCTTATCATGTAACATTTGGTGGGTTTTTTACTATGTACATAAAGGATTAAAGCATAGGACATGGGTATAATTTAAAACTATATAAACACAGAGAAGAAACTCATACTTGAAAATATTTTCTGGTGGAACTTTCCAATCCGAACAGTTGGCATAATGCTGGTGAATAACTAGAGTTCAAGAAACTGGTAGCTACATCCTTTTCCTAAAATACTTAATCAACTTATGTCCAAAACTGAAGAATCAACTTGAAGTGTCTCTACATGGCCAAAGAAGGGACTACTTAAGCATGAGTACAAACCACTGAATAAAAGATTAAATAAACTGAAAATCTGTAAATTCATAATGAAAAAAAATTTGTGTGCCTGTCCTGGGGCTTGAACTCATGGTCTGGGCACTGTCCTTGAATTTTCGTGCTCAAGTCTAGCGCTCTACCACTTGAGCCACAGCTCCATTTCCAGTTTTCTGGTCATTAATTGGAAATAAGTCTCACAGACTCTCCTGCCTGGGCTGGCTTCAAAATGCAATCCTCAGTTCTCAACCTCCTGAGTAGCTAGAATTATAAGCATGATCCACCATCACTTAGCCATAATGCAAACTGAAAATAAACTCATCGGTCCCCTTCAAAGGATGTTAGTGATCCAACATCCTTCTGAATTATTCTGAAAACAGCCAAGTGCTGAGCTGACATTTTTGTGGGACTTGTCTTCTTGGCGGTGATTTGATTGTCTCTCCAAGTTCATGTCCTGGAAACTTAATCCTCAAATTCATGTTGATGGATTTGGGGGTAAGGTGTTTAAGTGGTAATGGGGTAAAATGAGGTAATACCATGATGGGATTAATGGCTCAAAAGAAGAGAATCTTGAGAAGACAACCCCTACCCCCACCTTCCTCTTGTCACGTGAAAGGCCTCAGCAGATGCTGAGGTCTTCGGTCTTAGACTTCCTTGCCTCTGGAACTATGAGCAATACATTTCTTTGCTCCATAAATGAGTCAGCATCTATTATTCTGCGTTAGGAGCAGAAAGGGGATGAAGATGGATGCTGATATTGAGGAGGAAGAATCTCTCCTCTTTCTTCATATACACACACGTGCATACTCAAGGAAGAGTGGAAACAGACTGTCAGTATTTGGCAGAAAGGGGAATTAAGATTGAGGGCAGTACTATCCTTAACTACTGACAGCACAAGAGGAGAGATCTGTGAAGACACTGTGCCTCATGGGGGAAGATCATGATCACCTTCAGAACAGTCCTTCCCGAAACCCGACTCAGCACAACCATCTGAATTTACTCATCAAGTGTGGGAAAATCTAGCAGCAATAAGCAAAATTATACAGTGGGAGATTCAGTGGGAAAGGTGACAGATTTTTGTTCCAATATTTCAAGGAAAAAGAAGAGAGGAAGGCTGGGTGCTGGTGGTTCACACCTGTGATCCTAGCTACTCAGAAGGCTGAGATCTGAGGATCATAGTTGAAAGCCAGCACAGGCAGGAAAGTCCATGAGACTCTTATCTACAATGAACCACCAGAAAACCAGAAGTGGTGTTGTTGCTCACAGTGGAAAAGCACTAGCCTTGAGCAGAAGAGCTGAGGGACAGGGCCCAGTCCCCAAATTCAAACCCCATGACTGACACACACTCAAAAAAAAAGATGGCAGACGGGAAACCTGTGGATAAAAGAAACTCAGGACACATAAACCAAATGTAGTTCATGGATTATTTTGGGATTCTCCAGCAAATTTTATAAAAAAATAATGAGACCATCAGAGCATGGCCATTGTTTCATGGCAATAGAAGTTTTGTTTTTGTTTTTTACATATTGCATTTTAGAGATATCTTAGTGAAATATTTGTGGATAAAATAGTATCTTAGCTCGCACTTGCTTCTATTATTCAATGTGGAGGAAGAAGAACTCATTTATAAATAAAACCTGAGTGGGCAAGAACCTGTGATGGTTGTGGTTTCGTACTTTGTATAGTCATGCTCATTTTCTAATGTCTCCTTTATTGCATCTGTGAAATTGTCCATAATAAAAAGAGGCTTTTGCCGGGCACCGGTGGCTCACACCTATAATCCTTCCTCCCCTGGAGGCTAGGATCTGAGGATCACAGCCTCAGCTGGAAAGTCCACGAGACTCCTATCTCTAATTAATCAGCAAAAAGCCAGAAGCGGTCATGTGGCTCAAGTGGTAGAGCACCAACCTTGAGTGAAAAAGCTCAGGGACAGTGCATAGCCCCTGAGTTCCATTCCCAGGATCAGCACACACAAAAAAGGGATTGTGATAAAGATTTTTCTTTTAATCCTCAACCACTATCATCTTAAACCATATAACAGAGAATATATTCCTCAGAAATAAGAATTTGAATCACCACAGTGGTTCATGCCTATAAGAAGCATAAAATTTAGGAAGATTGACCATGCCTGGTCACCCTAGGCACAAATACAACACCCTATCTAACAAAATAACTAAAGCAAAAGGGGCCGGAAGTGTGGCTCAAGTAGTGGAGGGCCTGCAACCCCGCAACCTTTAAAGACCATATCTCCTGCTTCTGCTTCTCCAGATGGAATCCCGTCAGATATGGCTAATAAACTCATTTTAAACTCAGATAAACTCATTTTAGCTTGATGCTTTTATAAATACTATCTCCAAGTAAGGTCACGTTCTGGAGTCCTGCACACAGGACTCCCAACATATGAATGGAGGAGGTCACAATTCAATCGTGACACTGGCTCTTTGTCCTTGGGGACCATTTCACTAGCTTAGACTCCCAGTTTTCTGAGCACATCACTGGGCTTCAAGGCCCCCAGCTCTCCCCTTTAGTCTTTGGCCTAAAAATCACATTCCTGCCTGGCTTCTGACACCCATCAGTGCTGTGGGTTAATGTTGCCTGTCTGGCTCTGGCAGATCTACCTCATAGCAGATCCCATCTCATCACTGTGAACTCTGGGCCTGAGTGCTGTCCCTTAGCTCTTCAGCTCAAGGCAAGCACTCTACCACTTGAGCTACAGCGCCACTTCCGGTTTTCTGGTGGTTTATTGGAGATAAGAGTCTCACAGACTTTCCTGCTGGGGCTGGCTTTGAACTGCAATCCTCAGATCTCAGCCTCCTGAGTAGCTAGGATTACAGGCGTGAGCCACTGGTGCCGGCTTCATCATTTTGTTCTCAGTTTTTTTTTTTTAACTGCACAAACTTTAAAGCGGAAGATTTTCTCCCTTCCATTAGAGACCAGGGCTTAAACTGGTACCCAACGCTTTCACTCACTGGCTTGTGCTCTACCAATTGAGCCACGCCTCCAACCCCTAAAAGCCCTAAAAGGGCTCTCTCTCTCTCTCTCTCTCTCTCTCTTATCTGAAATGTTTATCACTCATTGGCAGGCATCCTATCACCTGAGCCACGCCTCCCCCCACCAGCATTTTTTGCCAACCTCCAATGGCCAACTCTTCTACTGGCTGTTGCTCCTTGGATCCTTTTCACAGAGCTCCTGCCCCTTCCACGAACCTGGAATGCATTGTCTATATCTGGAGCTATGTGGGCAGGTGACAGAGCATTTCTTCCCTATTGGCCTTGAACTCTACTCACTTTGGGTGGCTTTGGTTTTAGTCCTCGCTTTAAGACATGTTATCATCCTCATTTCAAGGTAATTCCACTGCCTGCGGTTAGCATAGCCTCCACATTCTCTTCTGAGATTCTTCAGCTTGCTTCTCTAAGAGCTTTCATTTCCCACATTTATTACCCTGTTTTGAGGAGAGTATGGCTTAAGTAGTAGAGCACCATGCTTAACAAGCACAAAGCTCTGAGTTCAAACTCCAGTGCTATTGGGGGGGGGGGAGGGAGAGAGAGAGGGAGGGGAAAGGAAGGAACAAAGAGAGGGAGGGAGAGAGGGAGGAAGGGAAGAAGAAAGGAAGGAAGGAAATAAGCAAGCAAGAAAGGAAGCAAGCAGGGAGGGAGGGAAGGAAGGAGGGAGAGAGGGAGGGGGAGCATTCACATGAGGGACTCCTGTTCAAATTTGAGTCTTAGTAACCTGCTATTAGCCCTGTAGCTGATGCACAAACCCAGCATTTAGCAGCTCCCCCCCCCCCCCATATGAGAATTACCCTCATGATGGCTTTTTGCCATCGGTTACCAGAACAGGCAAAGAAAAAGCCCTAGCCTATCAGACCTGTGACCTAGACTTCTGGCTAGCGTGTGTGCATTCTTCATCACCATGCTTCTGCTATTCCACATATGACAGCTATGGGCTCCCATTCTCTTAGCTAAAAAGTGCCAGGCATTGTTAACCTGAACTTGGAGACATCTGTGCTACGTTTGTGATTTCTAAGTGACAGGTGTGCCCTAGGCTACCCGGCCATAGCAGTGATTACATTCTGAAACCTCAATGGCAAATAAAAGCAACAATAATAATGAGTCGTGTGGGAAGATTGGACCAGAGACAAGAGGACCAAGAAAAGACTCAGAAATTCTAAAGGCACAGACGTGGGAGAAAGGAGGTAGGAGTTCTGCTCAAAACCACTCAACATCAGGCTAAAGCTGGTTGTGAGTGGTGAGAATATTATGAAGCCAAGCAGATGTGAGTTCAAATCTCACTACTATCTCCTCATAGCTCTGTATACCCAACCACATCTTTGCTTCAGCATCCTCATCTGTAAAGGAGAGCAATTGGTCTGTGGTGATTACAGGAGACAATGTTTCTTTCAGCATAGGTAATCAATGTGACTCATTATTCCTATTGTTAATACTAATATATTTGTGTATATTTGCATACCACCCAACATATTTACTTACATATTTATAAACAAATTCTAGCTTCCACATTTGAGAGAACATATGCAACCTTTGTCCCTCTGGACTTGACTTCACATAACATAATCTTTTTCAGGTCCTTCTGTTTCTTTGCAAGTGATTCAATATCATTCTTCCTAATGGATGAATAACATTCCATTATATATATATATAGACAGCACCGTGGAGGGAGCCTGTGTTTCTGGCCACCTGGTGTGGTAAGGAGCACATAGCTTTAATCAGTGTTTATTCCTCTGTTTTTCAGGGCAGGGTTTTGTTTAGTTAAAAGCTGGGGATACCTTTTTATAATAAGGCTGCAGTTTATAAACCTTAGGGGAGTAACAAAGAAAAGGAAACAGAACAGAGAAGACTTGTATGAAAAGGAGACTACTTCCTTGGTCTGTATGGGCTGGGAAAGAGACAAGGCAGATGGTGTTAGGCTGCTTCTCCTTCAACACATTCCAGATGTGTTTTCAAGCCCTTGATCTCACCTGGTTTCCTGAGCCTTGACTCAAACCACAGGGCATTTAGATTCTTACTTTAAGGGATGAGTTTTTTTTTTTCTTTTTGCTGGTACTAAGGCTTGAACTCTAGGCCTGGGCAGTCCCTGAGCTCCTTTTTTCAAGGCTAGCATTCTACCACTTGAGTCACAGCTCCACTTCCAGCTTTTTCTGCAGTTAATTGGAGATAAGTGTCTCACGGACTTTCCTGCCCAACCTGGCTTCGAACCATGATCCTCAGATCTCAGCCTCCTGAGGAGTCTGGGGGTGGGGGAAACAGGCCCCAGCCATGGCCACCAAGGAAGTCAGTGGCTCACACCTGTAATCGTAACTACTTAGGAAGCTGAGATCTGAGGATTGTGACTCAAAGCTAACCTGGACATGAAAGTCAGATTTTTATTTCCAATTAACCAACAAAAAGTCAGAAGTGGAGGTATAGTTCAAGGTCTAGAACACCAGCCTTGAGAGGGAAAAGCTAAGGGACAACACCCAGGCCAAGTTCGAGCCCCAGTACTTGCACCAAAAAGAAGAAGAAAAAAAGATTATTGAGAACTCAGCACACTGGTGGCTCACACCTGTAATCCTAGTTGCTCATGAGGTTTGAGGATCTCAGACAGACAAATCTGAGAGACTCTTATCTCCAACTAACCAGTAAAAAACTGGAAGTGGGGGAGTGGTTCAAGTAGTAGAGCACCAGACTAGAGCTTCACACGAGGGTAAAGCTCTGAGTTCAAATCCCAGAACTGGTGTGAATGTGCATGTGTGCACGCACGCGCACGCGCACACACACACACACACACACACACACACACACACACAGAGGCATGAATCACCAGAGCCCAGGTAGGGGATGAGTTTTTACACCCACTATTTGAGCATAATTTTGACATGAAGTAGACAGAAGGCGTTGGTGTCCACGTCAGTACTCCTGGAGTATTGACTCTATTTCCTGGGACTAACCCCAATGACATGATCCCTTCTGTCATTATTATCCTTTCTATAGTATATTGCTAAGCGTGTCTTAGCAAGGCAAATGGTCCCTTTCTTTGCCAACTTTTTATGTGTGCCAGTACTGGTACTCAGAGGCTCATGCTTTCACTTAGCTTTTTCATTTAACACTGAACGACATCTCCATTCAGCTTTTTTCAAGTTAACAGAAGATAAGAATCTCATGGACTTTTCTGCCCAAGCTGGCTTCAAACCATGATCCTTAGATCTCAGCCTTCAGAGTTGCTAGGGTTACAGTCATGAGCCATCAGTGCTTGACTTTGCCAGAGAATCCTACTGCACTTTACTGACACTGTTATTTCTTCAGTCATACATTTTGTCATTGTGGTCCTACATGACTTTAATGTGCCTGGAACCATAGGCTGGTGGCTGGAGATTCAAGGGGCCACTCACCCTTTCCTATAGGTACAGATGCTCTCAAAGAAGCCAGGAAGGTCGACTTCACAACAAAAATCCCCATTGAAATGAAGCAAGGGTATAGCAGAAATGGAAACCCTGATGTAATGTGTTCATGTCAGCTTTGGTCAGTCCCATAGCAATGCTCCCTCCAGTGAGAAACAACACTGTTTTTGTAACAAACGTTCTGCAAGTTTGTCTGAAGGGGCTGGGGAGGTGGCTCAGTGGTAGAGTGCTTGCCTTGCATGCATGAGGCCCTGGGTTCGATTCCCCAGCACCACATAAGCAAAAAGAAAAAAGCCAGAAGTGGCACTGTGGCTCAAGTGGTAGAGCGCTAGCCTTGAGCTGAAGAGCTGAGGGACAACGCCCAGGCCCAGAGTTCAGGCCCCACAACCGGACCCAAAAAAAAAAAAAAAAAAAAAAGATTGTCTGAATATCCTATATCCTAAAGTGAAAGTCATAATACATACCTATGTATATATACATACATATATCGGTACATATGTATCCATATGTGTATGCATACATACATGTATATATACACATATATGTATATAAAATGTATAAGTATATATTTGTACACACACATATATTTGATCATATTCTTCTAAAAGCCTATAGGACTTCAGTGCTAGGAAAACATTTTATATGACAATATACTGGTGGGTACATGTTCCTATGTATTTGTCCAAACCTGTTGGATTGGCATGGGACACAGCTAAGTGGTAGAGAGGCCCTGAGTTCAAACTCCAGTCCCACACTAAATGAATGAATGAATGAACAAATAAGTAAATAAAAAATAGAAAAAGGCAGGTGGAGGTGGTTCACACTTGTAATCTGAACTACTTGGGAGGCTGAGGATCACAGTTCAAAGTCAGTCTGGGCAGGAAAGTCCATGAGACTCATCTCCACTTATCCACAAGAAAACCAGAAGTGGAGCTGTGAGTCAAAGTAGTAGAGTGCTATCCATGAGTGAAAACACTTAGGGACATTGCCCAAGTCATGAGTTCAAACCCCATAACTGACAAAAGAAAAAAAATCAAATAGAACAAAACCCTGCAGAGGGAACGTTTGGGTGATAATGATGTGTCAGTATAGGTTCATTAATTGCAACAAATAGGCCGCTCTGTGGAGGATATTTGTAATGGTTATGCATATGTGGGAAAGTTCTGTGCCTTCCTCTTAGTTTTGCCGTGAGTCTAAAACTACTCTAAAAATAATAAATCCAATCTGGCAACCTACCTCCCCTCCCTTCCTCTTACCCAGAAGCCTCTTTTATTTTTTTACTTATATTTAATCCCTGACATTACCTCTCCTCCTCACAACTGAAGTATATCCCCACACCAAGCATATGCTATTCCCTGTGCCACTCTCTTCTGCACTCCATGTCTCTTTCCTCATAACCTCTATTCCTATAACTTTACAAACACCCAGCCCCTAACGTACATGTAGTGAGTCTGGATGTGCATATATAGGTATCAATTATATCCTACTGTATGTAAATTATATCCTACTGCATTTTGATTTGGACATGGTATTAAAGCTGAGATACAGTCTTATATCAGTGGTGGGAAATGGCTTATTACCTAACACCTAGCCCAGTGAAAACACAGAGAACAATCCATCAGGACTTCAAGCATCTGAAAGCCCGTACCTCAGTCTTCAAATGAGTAAAGACAAGTCAGAACTACAAATATGAGAAAGCAGTGAAAATCACAATCATCAACAAAGGTACCGAATGATAGTGAAGCAAAAGAACCTTCAAACACTGAGCTCAAAGGACTGTTGATAAAATGAAGCAGGGAGCTGGTGATTCATACCTTTAATCCTACCTACTCAGGAGGGTGAGATCTGAGGATCTCAGTTCAAAGCCAGCCTGGGCAGGAAAGTCTGTGAGACTCTTACCTGCAACAAACCACCAGAAAACCGGAAGTTGTGCTGTAGCTCAAGTGGTAGAATGCTTGCCTTGAGCTGAAGAGCTGAGGGACAGTGTCCAGGCTCAGAGTTCAAGTCCCACGATTGCCAAAAAAAATAAGTTCAGTGAAATGAAAAAGGACCTCTAGAAGCAAATTTGTGAACACAAAGAGAATACTAAGAAATAAAGGAAATCAATGAAAACACAGGTAATAAAAGCTAAATAAAACCCAAGTGAATGCACGTAAAAGGCTAAATAAGTTCAAAGAAAATGTAATCACAAGGCTAAAAGAGATCAAAGAAGGCACAGATAAATTAATGAAGGAACTCAACACAAGACATGAAAAAGGACGTCATGTCGTAAACGAACTTTACAACTTTGGTGGGGGGGGGAGGATTGGGGGGGGGAGGGGGGGAGGCTGGGAAGGGATGGGAAGGGGAAACAAAGGAGGAGGCTATAATGCTTGATAAGAAATGTACTCATTATCTTGCCCATGTAATTGTAACCCCTCTGTACAGTATTTTCAAAAAAAAAAAAAAAAAGACAGAGATTTGGAAAAATGATCAAGCTGAAGGCCAAGAGATAAAAGTTAAAGTAAAAAAGCTGGAAGTGGTGCTGTAGCTCAAGTGGTAGAGTGCTAGCCTTGAGCTGAAGAGCTGAGGGACAGCGCCCAGGCCCAGAATTCAGGCCCCACAACTGGACCCAAAAAAAAAAAAAAAAAAGAAAGAAAATAAAAGTTAAAGTAGAAAGCTTCATTTGCAGAATTGATGATGTAGAAGACAGAGTTTTTGGGCATGATGGAAGAGTAGATTTAATAGACAGGAAGAGAAGAAGCAAATATAGTAAAAAACAAAAACAAAAAACCCAAGAACTATGAAAGGAGTTTGCAAGAATTTCAGGACTCAATTAAAAGACTCAATTACATCTGATAGGTATTGAGGAAGGAAAAGAACAGATAGCTAAAGACATAGGAAATAATTTAAAAGAACAGACTTCCCAAATCCTGAAAAAACAAAAAGCCCATTTGTGCATGAGAACACCCAACAGACCTGATCAGCAAAGAACCTCTCAATGACATATTACAATTAAAACATTAAGCAGAAAGAAAGGATGCTTTTAGGCTATATGTGGAACAAAAGACAGGTCACTTCCAAGAGAAAATCTATCAGAATAGAGGCAGACTTCTCAATAGAAATTGTAAGTCAAGGCACATTGAAAGTAAACCACTGCCAACACAGATTACTCTAGCCAACCAGGCTTTCATTCATAACCAAAAAGCAAACAAAATACTCATGATAAAAAAAACCCAACACCCAAAAACCACCATTTAGAATCACTAAACCAGCACTACAGTAGACCTAGATGGGGAAAAAAGCAATATATAACATTTTTTTTGGTTGGGTGTAAGGTTTGAACTCTGGGCCTTGTCTCTGTCCCTGAGTTCTTCAGTTCAAGGCAAGTGCTCTACCACTTGAGCCACAGTGCCACTTCCAGTTTTCTGGTGGTTAATTGGAGATAAGAGTCTCATTGACTTTTCTGTCTGGGCTGGGTTTGAACCGAGATCCTTAGATCTCAGCCTCCTGAGTAGCTAGAATTACAGGCATGAGCCACTGGCGCCCAGCCAAACATAAACTTTTTGTTGTTTTTGTTTTTGCTTTTTATTTGCAGTCGTGGGGCTTGAACTCAGGGCTTAGGGACTGTCCCTGAGCTCTTTTGCTCACGGCTGGTATTCTACCATTTTGTGCCACAGCTCCATTTCCATTGTTCTGGTGGTCAGTTGGAGCTAAGAGTCTCACAGACTCTCCTGACAAGCTGCTTGGAACCACAATCCTTAGATTCAGCCTCCTGAGTAGCTAGTATTACAGGCACCTAGCCAAAATATATCCTTTCTTAGGGTGAAAGGTTGGGAAAACATTCTTCCAACCATATGAACCTCATAAACAGGCTGTAGTAGAGATATTCATATCTGATGAAGTAGATTTCCAATCAGATTTAGTGGAAAAGATTTTTAAAAGCCAATTATTTCATTTCAATAAAGGGAACTTTCAAGAAGACATAACAATTTTTAACATATATGCAGCAAACAAATATCATTGGACTTCAAACATACATAGCTATTTGTTGGTGACTCATGCTTATAATCCTAGCTACTCAGGAGGTGAGATCTGAGGATCACAGTTTGAAGTTAGCCAGGGCAGGAAAGTCCCTGAGACTTTTCGGTCCAACTAACCAACATAAAGCTGGAAGTGGAGGTGTGGCTTACATGGCTGAGTACCACCTTAGACCCTGAGTTCTGGCACAAATAAACATAGATACTAATACAATAATATTTGGAGACATTAACTCCCCACTCTAACCAACAGGTAAAACATTTAGGTAAAAACTCAACAAAGAAACCACAGATTTAAATGACACTTTAGGTCCAACAGACATTTGCAGAAGGTTTCATCCCTTAGCTGAACAATACATATGTTTTCTCAGCAGCCTATTCAACATTCTAAAAAATATACTATATTGTAAGTTACAGAGCAAATCTCACCAGGAAGTTGATATATTTTGTCAGAGAGGTCAAAGGGAGGGGGCAGATGAATGGAGAGAGGAAGGATGGGAAAATGCAACCATAATATTCAGTGCAAATTGGAAAATGAAATCAAGCTACTTGATGGGTTGGTAGATGGGGTTGGAAGAATGGAAGAGGTGACACTGATCAAGATACATCGTACTCATAAACTGTCAAGTTGAACATTGTATGACTACTAAAAGATAAAAGTGAATAAGTAAGACTATATATGCTTTAAGAGCATAAAATGGTTCTTATTGGGTTGGTAATTCAAATAGTCTGAAAAACATTGTTTCTGATGACGTGATTGTTTTTGTAATAGTGAAAAACTCTTGGTAAAGTTTAGAACAAAAGAAACAAATGTTTCCCAATTTAAAATTGAATACCAAGAAAAACCAATGTATATCAAAATCACACCAAGAAAATTTTGTGCTTCATGTAAAAAGATTTTTGTTCCAAACTCTTCTAATTATAATTCATCTTCATGAATTCCCAGAGACACATGTTAAAATCGTACATAAGGCAAAACAAATTCTTTGCTGAGCAAGAAACAGTACACACATTGCAGATTTCCCTATCTATAGAACCTTTCTTTATAGTCCATAACATTCTCTTGGAAACAAAAAAAGAAAATTAACCAACTTAAACTCTTGATAGGTTTCTAAAACCCCTAGATGGTATATCATCTCCTGCAAAGACCTCTATTCTTAAATTTCCAAGTTACATAACCTGAGTTCAAGGCCAACCTCTGCCTCTTTTAGGATCTTGACCTCTTGAGCTTAAGCTTATTTGAATTTGTCATAAGATCATTTTGTAGGATGATGTTAGAAACAGATAAAGCTGTTTGAGATTTTGTTCCAATTGATGGTCCTCTGTCAGGCTATTCTATTGGACTGGAACAATTGTTCCTCAGAAGGAATTGCTATTCTGAGCCACATTTGGTGGGCTTGTGCTCTACTACCCTTTGGTATGAATTGAGATATGTCTACACTTCTTTTTTTTTTGTCGGTTATGAGGCTTGAACTCTGGGCCTGGGCACTGTCCCTCAGCTCTTCAGTTCTAGGCTAGTGGTATACCACTTGAGCCACAGCATCACTTCTGGCCTTTTCTGTTTATGTGGTGCTGAGGAATTGAACCTAGAGTCTCATGGATGCAAGGCAAGCACTCTACCATTCACCCACCTTCCCAGCCCCACGTCTACATTATTGGTAGTCACAGAAGGTAGATTATCAATCAAATGAGCCAACTAACTGTGTGCTATGGTTTTGACTTGCCCCCTATTTCATATGTTGGAAATTTAATTCTTTACTGTGAGAGTATTGGGAGATGAGGAGTAGCGGGAGATTTGAGGATTACAAATGGATTAATGTCTTTTTCATGAGAGTTCTTGCTTTTTAGTTAAAAACTTATCTTTACGTAGTTCTAAAAAGGGTTTCAGCATATCATTTTGTGAGTATAATGCATCTTTGTTACTTTCTTAATTTATTTTTAAAACTGTTATTATAAAGGTGATGTATAGAGGGGTTACAGTTACATAAGTCAAGCAATGAGTACATTTCTTTTTGCACAATGTCATCCCTTTCCTCTCTCTCTCCTAGTTTTTCCTTCCCATCTCACTCACAAGTTGTATAGTTCATTTTCAACATAGTGGCCAGTGAATACCACTGCTGCATTTGTTCTCTCTTTGTTTCTCTATTTCTGTGCCCCCTTACCCTCCAAAGACAGATAAAAGAACAAATAAGACAAAAAGAAAAGAAAACAAAAACAATAACAAAAAAACCTTCTTGCTTCCATTTCCTGGAGTTCATCTCAGAATGCATTATTTTATATGATCAAAGGCATATACTGCATTTTGGTCAGTGTCATCTCTTCTATCATTCTCCTTCATCTTTCCCAACCCCACTCATCCCAACTGAGCTCTGGCTTTCAGAGGGCTGGATTAGTTACCATGAAAGTGGGTTGTTATAAAATAAACTTTCAAACATTTTTATCTGTTCAGAACATCATCCTACAAAATGATCTTGTACCAAATTCAGAGTCCAATTAATATGCATACAAAGCCTGTCCATATGGGTCAACCAAACACATTCAATGAAATGGAAAAAGGAAGTCAGGCTTCGAATGATCTTGAGAGTATCATTATTAGTTCTCATGTGGGCCAACCTGATGTTCCCCAAAGTCAAATCCTCAGACATTCAAGCTTTCCATCAGCTCTAGCCTGGCACATAACAGATGAACAGTTTTATTATTATTATTAGCATTATTTATTTTTTGGTCGGTCCAGGGGCTTGAACTCTAGGCCCAGGCGCTCTCCCTGAGCTTCTTTTTGCTTAAAACGACCATTCTACCACTTGAGCCACAACACCACCTCCCGCTTTTGAAAATAGTTTATTGGAGATCAAAATCTCATGGAGTTTCCTGCCTGGGCTGACTTCAAACACCAGTCCTCAGATCTCAGCCTTCCAAGTAGCTGGGATTACAGGAGTGAGCTACTGGCACCCAGCTTGAACAACTTCTTTGAACTTACCCATTATAATCCTTTTGAACAAAAATCTTTTGACATGTTCAGGACCAGCCAATGATAATCTAGACAAATACAACCAGAATTCTACCATCCAACTAGATAGTGGGCCATTATTTGCTACCTCTGCAAACTGGATGGTCATCCACTATGTTTCTCAGGTTGCTGATGGGCAAAGAAATGCCTTTGCATCCCACCTTTTGCATCTGTATACATATTTCCCAGGCAGAGCAACATCTCTTGCAGAACTGGCTTTTCCTTATGGCCTTGATGACGAGGATGTCAGGGTCCTGATGTCTCTTTGGTATCTGTTCACCCAGCACTCACTGTCCATTCTAGACTTAGATTGGTTCAGTCTCATGAATTGAGAGTAAAGAGCACCTATCTCAGCCACACAGGACTCTAGCACCAGGCTAAAGTAATCCACCATCTTCTTTTTCCTTTTTCCCAATCTACCAGCACCTTCAGTATCACACTTAGAGTGGAAACCCAGAAATTGTCTTTATGTCAGATATTATCAAATTTATCAAACAAATAAAGACTAAAAAGGTTTATCTAGGAGAATATAATTTCTGTACTTACTCCCAGTTTATTAACAAGATTTTTTTGGATTCATGGTTAATTGGCTTTTTATTACTTAAAATTTTACATTTAGATCTACTGGAATTTGAACTCTTGTTTGCTAGGCAAATATTCTACCACTTAAGCCATACCTCCATCCCAAAATTTTACATTTGTAACATACACACACACACACACACACACACAGCATATAATTCAATGGTAATATGGCCAATCTGTTCCTCCTGTATCTAGTATTCCTCATTGTTTTGATTTTTATTGCTAAGATATTGGATTTCTTCATGGGTCTTACCAACACAAATCTGTTTTGCTTCATGAAGGGGTGAAGAACCTTTCTCATCTTCATATTTTACAGAGCTTGCTGCCACAGCTCCCTGGCTTCCAATACCAATGAAGAAGATAAGTGGAGATTCCAGATGCTGCATCTTCATCATCTTCCTCTGAGAAGATGTCACACCTGAGATTTGAAGTTCCTCAGCACCATCCTGATTTTAAAAGTGCCATGATACATTTAAAAAGATATTCCAAGGGGCTGGGAAGGTGGCTCAGTGGTAGAGCGCTTGCCTTGTATGCCTGAGACCCTGGGTTCAATTCCTCAGCACCACATAAACAAAAAGAAAAAAGCCAGAAGTGACGCTGTGGCTCAAGTGGTAGAGCGCTAGCCTTGAGCTGAAGAGCTGAGGGACAGCGCCCAGGCCCAGAGTTCAGGCCCCACGACCGGACCAAAAAAAAAAAAAAAAAAGATATTCCAAGTCTTTTCAACAAACAATATTGGGGAAAAATATTCATCTGCACAAAATGTAGACAGAACCTCACTGTGTAACATACAAAATGAAAAAAAATTGAATCATATGTAGAAGAGCTAAAATGAAACTATTTGAAAAAAGAGAAAAACATAGAGGGAAAGGCTTTTGGCATTGATTCTGGTAAGAATTTCTTGTATATGACTCAAAAAGCACAGGCCAAAAAAAGGTAAGTTGTTTTACTTTGAAAAAAATTTTTTTTGGTTGTGGGTCTTCAACTCTGGGCCTGGGCACTTTTCCTGAGCTCTTCAGCTCAAGGCAAGTGCTCTACCACTTGAGCCACAGCACCACTTCCAGTTTTCTGGTGATTTATTGGAGATAAGAGTCTTAAAGACTTTCTTGCCCGGGCTGGCTTTACTGCAATCCTCACATCTCAGCCCCCTGAGTAGCTAGGATTACAAGCGTTTTACTTTGAATTTAAATTTTCTGTATATCAAAGTTATACTCGACATACTGAAAGTATATCCTATGAAATGGGAGAAGACATCTGATAAGACATCAATATTCAGAATATATAAAGAATTCCTACAATTCCACAACCAGCAAAGAAAAATGAAACAATCTGATTTACAAATGGGCAAAGGACTGGAAGTAGTTTTTTTCAGAAAAAAATGTGCAAATGGTCAATAGGCCCATGAAAAGATAATCAACATATAAGCTGAGTGCTGATGGCTCATGCCTGTAATACTAAAAGGCTGAGATCATGGTTTGAACCCAACCTAGGCAGGAAAGTCTCATGGACTTTCAAATCCAATTAACCACCAAAAGGCTGGAACTTGGAGCTATGGCTCAAGTGGTATACTGATAGCCTTGAGAAAAAATCTCAGGGACAAGGAGGCTGAGAATGTGGCTTGGTGGTAAAGTGCATGCCTAGCATGCATGAAGCCCTGGGTTTGATGCTTCAGTACCATGTAAACAGAAAAAGCCAGAAGCAGCCTTGTGGCTCAAGTGACAGAGTGCTAGCGATGAGAAAAAAAAGAAGCGCAGAGACAGTGCCCAGGCCCTGAGTTCAAGACTCAGGACTGACAAAAAAAGATCCAAACAAACAAAAACCAACAACTCAGGGACAGTGCCCAGGACCTGAGTTCAAATCCCAGGACTCTCTTAATCCCCAAAAGTATACCACCTGTCACCCTATAATAGAATTGCTGGTTTTTTTTTTTAAATCATAAAACAGAAAATAACAAGAGTTGGTGATGAAATAGAGAAATTGGGATCTTCTTGTCTTGCTGGTGAGAATGTGAAAGGATGTTGCTATAGGGAAAAAAAGAAAAGAAATCCCCCCAAAATTAAAAATGAATTTGCCACATGACTCAGCAATTCCACTTCCAAGTGGTGAAAACAAAGTCTCAAAGTTATACTTGTGCATTTGTGGCAGCATTATTCAAAACCATGAAAGGTAGAGGCCACCTAAAGGCCCACATATGAATCAATAGAGGGAAAAACAAATGTGGCATAAACACACAATGGAATTTAGTCTTAAAGAAAACTCTAACATGTTCTCCAACTTGGGCAAACCTTGAGAATAGTATGCCAAAGTGAAAAGGAGTCACAAAAGAAAAAAATAATATGGTCCCATTTATATCTAGCACCTGAAGTAGTCAAATTTAGAGAGCTAGAGACTAGAATGGTACTTCCCAGGGAAGGTGTTGGATGTTGGGCTTCAGTTTTGCGAGATTAAAAATGGTTTTGGAGCCAGGCATGGTAGCTCATGCCTATAATCCTAGCTACTCAGGAGGGTGAGATCTATGGATCATGGTTTAAAGCCAGCCCAGGTAAGAAAGTCCTTGAGACTCTTATCTCCACTAAACTAACAATAAAAGCAGGAAGTGGAGCTCTGGGTCAAATGGTAGAGAACTAGCTTTGAGCAAAAGAAGCTCAGGGACAGTTCATGGCCCTGAGTTTAAACTCCAGGACTGGCACAAACAAACAAACACCAAAAACAGTTTTAGGTATCTGTTATTCAACAAGGTAAATGTGCTTATTACCAAACTCTCCAATTGAAAGTGTTTAGATGGTAACTTGGATATTATTTTGTCACAATTTTAAAAAAGATATTTAATGCCACATTATACTCATAGAAGTGAGTCAACCTTTACTTATGAAACACTGGCATCTGAGTTTGCTTTGAAACAGGATCCACAGCTCAAGCCAAGAGTCAGACGCAGCTTGAGGAATGAGATGTATCAGGGGCCACTTCGGGTGTCACCAGTGATTCCCTACCTTGGAAATTCAAGTGTTTTACACTTTGGGGGATTTGATCAAACACCATTACCACCCTCTAAAAACAAAACTGAGTGTTTGGGGTATGAGTGGAATAATGTTTATAAAACTGAAGAGTCCCTTACTAAAGGAAATTTTTAAGAAAAAAAATCACCATCAGTGTCGTTTTGGTATTTCTATAAACATTGTCATATTGTTAAAAGGAAATATGTCTAAGTAGTTTGAGTAATGAATCTATTAATGATATGTCCTTTTTCACAGTAAGTAATAATGTTTCGTTTCCAGAAACCAACCTTTAAAAGCCTGCTTTGTACAACTGTTGAGGTCTATCATTAACAAGGATTTATTTTTGGCACTCAACCCTGGAGCTTTGGCTAATTGCAGTCAACTGAGGTAATTCTAGCTTAATTTTGCAAATGTTCTCATGGCAGTAAAATATGGAGCCCATAAATCATAATGACAACTCCACCAGAGAGCTCAACTGTTGTAGGGGTAGCAGAAGCACGTGAGAGCTGCAGTTCCCATTTTCTGTCATCATTCTTTGCTGGAAATATTTTTTTATTATTTAGAAAAACGTAACTTACTGTTGGAAACAATCTCTACCACAGTGGTTATCCACATTACAAAAATGTATTGAATTCCAGAAGTTCAATTCTAGAAGCCTCCATTCAAATTCCCGAGGGGAGGAGGAGGAGGCAGCGATTATTTTGATTAAATTAAATTTTATTATTTCTTTTTACTATTGGTAAGTAGTTGGACAAAGAGGTTTCAATTCTCATTGTCAAAATTGTCAGTTTATGAATACAATGCATCTTTTTGTTATTGTTGGTCATGGGGCTTGAACTCTGGGCCTGGGCACTGTCCCTCAGTTCTTCAGCTCAAGGCTAGCACTCTACCACTTGAGCCACAGAGCCACTTCCAGTTTTCTGGTGGTTAATTGGAGATAAGAGTCTCATGGACTTTTCTGCCCAGGCTGGCTTTGAACCATGATCCTCAGATCTCAGCCTCCTGAGTAGTTAGGATTACAGGCATGAGCCACCAATGCCCGGCCAACTACAGTGCATCTTGATTAATGTCATTCCTTAGGAATTTTTTTTTTTTTTTTGGGGTCCGGTCGTGGGGCCTGAACTCTGGGCCTGGGCGCTGTCCCTCAGCTCTTCAGCTCAAGGCTAGCACTCTACCACTTGAGCCACAGCACCACTTCCGGCTTTTTTCTTTTTGCTTATGTGGTACTGAGGAATCGAACCCAGGGCCTCGAGCATGCAAGGCAAGCGCTCTACCACTGAGCCACCTTCCCAACCCTTCCTTAGGAATTTTTATGCTCCAACTTTTGTAGGTTTTATTTTGTATTGATGTTATGCTGACTTTGACCTCCACAAGACAAAGTGACCCAAGCACAGATAAGTGACTTGCCCAGAGCTTCACTGTAGGTGCACTAGAGATCCAGAACTCAAGTGCCTTTCCCACCTGGTCCCTAGCCAAAGTCCTCATAAGAGAACTTGTAAGGAAAACCATCTATAGAGAACGTGTCCAGTAGAAGGCCTTTCCACTGCGCTCAAGGGAAGCAAGACCCTACATTAGCAGTTGGAGGCCACAAGATGATTTCTTCCTTCCATTTTCTCTTATCTCATGCCTTGTAATCCTAGCTACTCAGGAAGGCTGAGATATGAGGATTATGGTTCAAAGCCAGCTGGGGCAGGAATATCTATGAGTTCAAGCTTCAAGATCAGGACACACACACACACACACACACACACACACACACACACACACACACACACACACACACACACACCAAAAGAATGAGATGAAGCCCCAGTACCAGAAAACAACAACAAATGACTGGACTTTGTGAAGAGAGAAAAGGTAACTTCATTGCAGATCATTCCCTCGGTTAACTGGAGTACTCACCAGGTTCCCTCCACAGGCTGGGAACGAAGTGGCCAGCCCTCAGAATCCAGGGCAGCCCAGAACATTCTAGAATGCAGGGAAGGAAGTCTTGGGAGGCCAGTGGGGGAGGGAGGCTGATCTGGGCCTTTGCCTCACCCCCTGTGCGGTTTCCTGGAAGAAAACCTTCCGGCACTGTGGCCTGGAATAGCCTGGGCCAGGCAGGCCAGGCAGAGAGCCAGTCTGGCTTACCCTTAGTGACGGAGTGCTGCAGCCAAGACCTCAAGAAGGACAGAGAAGCAGTGACTCCCGTGAGTGAGAGGCTGGCTAGGGTAGTCACCAAAGGCAGGCCTAAAGGAACCCTGTGATCTAGAGCTACCGTGAGGGCCACATAAACCAGGGGTGGGCAGGTATCACCTCCAGGGCTCTCGGGGAGGCAGACCTGACCTTGAGCCAGCAGGGAGTGGATGGGGGGAAGTGGGGGACATGAAGCCAGCAGGGACTCCAGCAGAGTCAAAGAGAAGATTTGGGCCCTCAATTCCATTCTCCCCTCCCCTACCTCCCCACTATGCCACCATGGACGTGACATCACAAGCTCTTCCCCCAACTCACATGCCTCCTTGGGGAGGAATGGGAGATAGAGAAAATCCAAAGAAGACAAATGAGTCCCAGACGGGACTAAGTTACCTGGAAAGCACTGTCTCTTTCTATGATCCAGTAGGGTTGACCATAGTTTCCCTACCTCTCTCATCCAGAGGAAGGCTCCTGAGGGATTCTACATCTGTTGCAAATGAACTGTCTTCTTTTTATGGTGGTACTAGCTAAGGATTGAACACAGGGTCTTGTGCTTGCTAGGCAGGTGTTCTACCACTTGAGCCAGGCCCCCAGTCCTAAAGTGGCTTTTCTTTGTACTGAGAATAGTGTGCAAATGTACAGTGTGTGTGTGTGTGTGTGTGTGTGTGTGTGTGTGTGTGTGTGTGTGTGTGTGTATACTGGGACTTAAACTTACAGCCTGAGCACTGTCCCTTAGCTTTTTTACTCAAGGCTGATATTCTACCACTTGATCCACCTTTCCACTTTTAGCTTTTTGCTGGTTAGTTGGAGATCAGAGTCTCAAGGACTTTCTTACCTGGGCTGGCTTCAAGCCATGATCCTCAGATCTCAGCCTACTGAAGTTACTTAATTTTTTTTGGGGGGGGGGTCCAGTCGTGGGGCTTGAACTCTGGGCCTGGGCGCTGTCCCTCAGCTCTTCAGCTCAAGGCTAGTGCTCTACCACTTGAGCCACAGCACCACTTCTGGCTTTTTTCTTTTTGCTTATGTGGTGCTGAGGAATTGAACCCAGGGCCTCAGGTATGCAAAGCAAGCGCTCTACCACTGAGCCACCTTCCCAGCCCCCTCAGCCTCCTGAATAGCTAGGATTCCAGGTGTGAGCCACCAGTGTCAGGCTCCTGTGGGGCTCTTCCAAGATGAGAATTCTAGAGCGCAGTAACAGGTCCAGGTCAAGGAAGATAAATGGTAGGGCTGAGATCTGAACATTAGTCATCCCAGCCCCTGATCTCAAATACTTCTTTATGAGATGACCTAGTAAGGTCTAAACAAAGTAAGTTCCTACCATGAACTCAACAGCCAATGACTAATTCTGTCACCCAGAGAGCTCTTTAAATTGGAACCCATTGTGTTACTTCTAACATTGACATTGACATTGCATCTTTTTGGTCAATTGTGGCTTGAACTCAGGGCCTATGCACTGTCCTTGAGCAATTTTGCTCAAGGCTAGTGCTCTACCATTTTGAGTCACAGCACAGCACTTTCAGTTTTCTGGTGGTTAATTGGAGATTAGAGTCTTGTGGACTTTACTGCCTGGGCTGGCTTTGAACCACGATCCTTAAATGTCAGCCTCTTGAGTAGCTAGGATTACAGGTGTGAGCCACCAGTGCCTGGCTGACATTACATTTCTTTTTTTTTTTCCCCAGGGCTTCAGACTGAACCCAGGGCCTTGCGCGTGCCGGCGGGCGCCCTTCCGCTGGGCTAAACCCCCAGCTCCTACATTTCTTACTTTGTACTTTATATTAATTTATTAGAAGAAACCTCCAAATATAGATATTTATTTTTAAGGCTAAAATATGTGTCTATAGCAAATAAAGCAGATTATATCTTCAAATTTCCATGATTTTCCTTTTTATAGATCACAACTTTCACATTGGCTATGAAGAATTTTTTCACTATGACAATTAAAGCAATGATCAATTCTAGGAGCTTCAGCCTTAAATAGTTTACTTTATTTTGCATAACTCTTGCAGCTCTAAGGAAAATGATTTGCTTTTTTTCCTACTTGCAAGAGGTACTTCTCCACTTAAAGCCTATTGGAAACAAGAAATCAGTTGTAGTTACACCAAAGTAAAGCATGCCACTTATTCACAGAGTATTTTCCTCCCATGTCAAATTGAACAGTAGCATTAAAGGCCCACAAAGCATCTTAAAGGCTAAGGCAGGATTACACTGGAGGCTCAGCTCTGAGACAGGTTTACGTACCCTTCAGTGCACTTTCTTCAGGCTTAATGTCTTTTAGCCTGTCTGGAGAGATAGCAGAGGGCAAAGTTTGTGTCATGAAATAGAACCAGTCACCTTAGTTGAGTCCATATTTAAGGTGAAATTAACCTTCATTACATCATTTTTCAGAAACAATTGTAAGCTGTGCACTCTAGCCGATGCCTAAGGAGTGTCTGAGTTGAGGGACACAAAGTCTTTGATGCTCTTCCCATCAACGGTACCCAAACTAGCCTGTAAACAATGTAAGTATACACATCTACAAGTATGTACATCTATAGGTATGCACATTACATTAGTCCTGCTTGGGGGTTGGTTTCTACACACACATATACATATATATAAACATATATAAATATATATAAGTACATGTGTGTTCCTTATATACACATATATAAAGAACACTCATTTCTTAAAAAAGATTAAGGGGCTGGGAAGGTGGCTCTGTGGTAGAGTGCTTGCCTTGCATGCATGAGGCCCTGGGTTCAATTCTTCAGCACCACATAAGCAAAAAAGAAAAAAACCGCAAGTGGCACTATGGCTCAAGTGGTAGAGTACTAGCCTTGAGCTGAAGAGCTGAGGGACAATGTCCAGGCCCAGAGTTCAAGCCCCATGGCCAGACCAAAAAAAAAAAAAAGATTAAGTTTATAAAGTTTATTGGTTAACAATATGTTAGTGAATAAGTGATCACTTGACTTAAGTTACTCAAGGGAAGAAATGATATAGCACTCCTTCAAATAAACACTGCCTGGCCTTAGATTTAGTTGTTTTAGGTATTTTTTAAAATTAAAGTGAAAATAAAAGGAAGTCTGTTTAAGATAAAGTTAATTCAAAATTGTATATAACTTTAAGTGTTCATTTAAAATAGACTAAGCATTTAAAAAAATTTTATCATCGGGCTGGGAAGGTTGCTCAGTGGTAGAGCGCTTGCCTTGCATGCATGAGGCCCTGGGTTCGATTCCTCAGCACCACATAAGCACTGTGGCTGAAGTGGTAGAGCACTAGCCTTGAGCTGAAGAGCTGAGGGACAGTGCCCAGGCCCAGAGTTCAGGCCCCACGACCGGACCCCCCAAAAATAAAAATAAATAAAATAAAAAATTTCATTGTCAAGGTAATATACAGAGGGGATACAGTTACATATGTAAGGTAGTGAGTACATTTCTTGTCAAACTTCTTACCCCTTCCCCATTTTTTCTCCCACTTTCCTTCCCCCTCCAACCCCCCAAGTTTACAGTTCATTTTTAACATATTGATTTGTGAATATTGCTCTTAAAAATAGACTTAGCATTTTGTTATGTGTTTTATGAACTTCAAGCAGATTAAGTACCAACCATTGTGTGTTACTACTGTGCATTCTTGTTTTGCTTGTCTTGATCAATACAGGGTCTCTTTATGTAGCACAGGCTGGCTTGGAATTCATAATTCTCTTTGTCTCAGCCTCTCCAGCGCTGGGATTGTGTGTCTGCCACTGAGCCCTGCTCTATGGACAGTGTTCATTGAATGGCCTCTGATTATTGTGATTAACTTCATTCATAAAATTGTTACGATTCCCCATGACTGACAAAAAAATTGTCATGATGTGTGAACTATGAAATATCAGAAGTAAAATATTTCAGAAAAAACCCTAAGGAGCAATCAATAATAATCATGGAAAAATACATTGCTATTTCTTTTTTTGGGTTCAATATTTAAATTGTTATTATAAAGGTGATGTACAGAGGGGTTACGTTTTTCTAAGTCAGGTAATGAGTATGTTCTGTATCTTAACACATTCTTTAAAACTAACTATAGTACTTTATATTCAGTTTAATTATGAGTGCTTCTAGAATATCACTTTAGTCTAGATACGGAAATTTGGATAGACTGTATTTTGCTTTACAATCTTCTGAAGAAAGTGAACATCATTTGTATAAACTCTAGAAGCCCATAGTATATGGTGAGTCCAAATAGAGAAGACATGTTGGAATTCTACTTGCTTGGTGATGACAGAGGTTTGTCTTTTTAGAAACTCTTTTATTATCTTTCAGTAGTTGTACTGAAGGGTTTCAATTCAACCCCTCAGTTTATCTTCATCGATGTCACTCCTTCCATTGTTCTCCTCTGTCTCTCAAAGTTTGTCTTCTTCATTACAAATGCTTGAAGGAGGCATGGATGTGTATGACAAATAGCTTTCCAAAATGGAAAGAAGAAGGAGGTGAGGGAGCCATGGCCATAGCTATCTGTCTTTTACAGCATTTACATGGTATGTCCTGGAATGAGAGGCGTTCAGATAATTGCCAAAGATAAGCCTTTAGTGAAGGGTTACTACCTTTAGTGTAAGGTCAGGGTCAAAGCCAAGTGCTTTGGTATTAGCTGTCTTTGTGGACAGTATACATTGCTGGAGTAATCATTTACTTCTATTAATACTATGCTAACATGGCAGAGAAAATACTTATGGTTATTCCAAACCAAACCTAAGTCTAGCTGACTTCTAAAGTATAGTTAGTGATCTTAATTCAAATCAATCGAAAAAAAGAATCTCTACACTTGGCTTTAATCCTTGGCAGAGATGGGGAGATGGAGAGAGTCCCAGAGTAGAAAGCCCACATGGATGGTGACCAGAATAGACTGTGGGTCAGAGGCTTCTACAGAACACAGCTGGAAGCGCTGCTGTTGGGATACAACTGAGGAAAACCGCCAAGAAACCACAGCCTGGATTGTGGAAATTGTTCGAGAGAATGTTAACAATGTAGAAGTGTAAGTTGTTTGGTGTTCTCCCTGCCCCGCCCCGCAACTCCCTTTCTCCACCCCAGTGGAAGCCAGGACTTCAGCAATGTGGGCTAAGCAATTGTCCAATTGGATTTAGGCGAAATCTGTGTGGAGCAGAGAGATGGGGACGTGAGCCCCGGGTTAGACTGAGCTCCATGGAGGCAAGAGCCCCAACCTGAATTCTCACAATGATGAGGAGGTAGAAGCTGATGTCTTGCAGATACCACAAAGGTGTGGGAGGTGACTTGAGTCGCTCAGGTTATAAGAAGCAGTGTAATTCATAGTACTACTACACTTGACCATGATACACATTGCAGTTGGAAATATCTTCAGTGTACACTTTCATCTACTTGAAATAAGTACTTGGACTAATTTTAGAATGCTCTTATAATCATCTCAGAAAAGATGTGCATCTGCAGTTAGAAATAGTCCAATATTTTTGTACCAGTCTGTGCTATAAACTCTCTTCCTATTCATGAATGTATTTAAGGTATTCATATAATTATTTTCTTCAATTGTGTGTGTATATAAGTCCTAGGCCTTGAACTCAGGTCCTAGATGATATACTTGAGATTTTTTTGTTCAGACTGGAACTCTACCAATTGAGCCACAGCCCCCCTTCTGACTTTTTGGTGGTTAATTGGATATAAGAGTCTCATGGACTTTCCTGCCTGGGTTGGCAATCTTCAGATCTCAGCATCCTGAGTAGCTAGGATTACAGGTGTGAGCCACTCACATTTTTGAAAAGTTTCCCCTCCCTCTCTCCCTCTCCCTCTCCCTCTCCCTCTCCCTCTCCCTCCCTCTCTCTCTCTCTCTCTCCCTCTCTCTCTCTCTCTTTCTCTCCCTTTCTCTGTCTCTGTCTCTCTCTGTCTCTCTCCCTCAGTGTCTCCCTCTCTCCTCCCTCTCCCTCTCCCTCTCCTCCCCCTCTTCCCCTCCTTTTCTCTCATCAGTCCTAGGGCTTGAACTCAGGGCCTGGGCGCTGTCCCTGAGCTGCTTCCCTCAAGGCTAGTGCTGTAGCATTTTGAGCCACAGTACTGCTTCTGGTTGAGTGGTTAATTGGAAATAAAAGTCTCTCTAATTTTCCTGGTCAGGCTAACTTCAAACTGCAGTCCTCAGCTCTCAGCCTCCTGAGTAGCTAGGATTACAGGTGTGAGCCACCCACACCCAGCTCTACAATTATTTTTGAAAAGTTATTTCTTATTAGATATAAAACTATACCTTTTGTCCTTTTCACTGTAGCTCTGAGAAATTAGCATGATCTGTATTCTGCCAGAATAATTTTTCTCCTGTAAGTATTTGAGAATGTAATGCCCTTAGGCAGTTCTGTTGGTGTTCCTATTTTAAGTATGATTTCCCTTTTGTTATTCTGAAAAAAATTGCTTAAGGAAGTGTGAATTGCTTTTAGCATTGATATGCTTTCCACAACTCAATTTGCACAGAATAAGTATCTGAAGCTACTAAAGGTGTTTTATGTCTTAAGTAAAAACCTTTGTAGATACCTAGCAATTGTGTGTGTGTGTGTGTGTGTGTGTGTGTGTGTGTGTGTGTGTGTGCTAGGACTGGGGCTTGAACTCAAGCTGTGCTGTGAGCTCTCCTTTAGCTTTTTAGCTCAAGGCCAGCACTCTACCACTTGAGCAACACATCCACTTCTGTATTTGGGGGGGTTAATTGAAGATAAGAATCTCATGGACTTTTATACCTGGCCTAGCCTCAAACCTTGATCCTCAGATCTCAGCCTCCTGAGAAACTAGGATTACAGGACATGAGCCAGCCACTGGTGCCTGACTTCTAGCATTCACTTTAAGAATTTATATTTGTTTTTCTCAAAATGGAGGAAACATTGCATTATAACAATCTATTTCTTAATTATAAGAATTTCCCAGAGAGCATAATTATTCAAAATTTAATTTCCTTTAATGAACAGAATGATATGTGCAACATATACAAGCATACAATCTATCCACTACACACAGTTGCTCAATGCCAGGATTCATCGACTCAGACTGCACAGGTTTTAATGAACAATTGCATTTCTGCCATGGAGAGGTAAAGGGCATCAGATTGGCACCTGGTTCCCGGGCAGTAGGCAAGCATTCACAACTATCTGCTGATCCAGCAAGGTCTTAAGTTCATGAACCTCACGTCTTACCACTCCAGCCCTAATCAGTTGAGACAGAATTAGCACTAGCTAAATCGTCTGTGTGCTGTGGGAAGGGTTTTGCTGAGGGTAAGAGTCTGAAGACAGAGATTAAAGGGTCCTCATCCCCCTAAGGTGCTGGACATCCAGGATTAGAGCTCTGGGTCAGAGAAATCCACCTGGATGCACACCTAAGCACCACTGCACTCCCTGCTGGGTATTGGTTACGGGGCGCTCTGCATTTTAATCGTCCATCCCCATCCATTCAAGACCATTTCCTCTGAAGCAGCAAAGTGACCGCAGCATTTTCCTATTTGTCTCCATGTCTCCAATAGAAGAGAATACCTCAAAACTGTGAGTGTTGTGATTTAAAGATTCACATGGTTTAGCATCCTCCAAACGCTGGTTTAGAAGGCACAGAGATTGGGAGCTGTAAGTATCTACCTGGCTGACAAAAGGGAAGATCTCAGTCGGTTTCAAAAACTTGTCTTGAAAGAGATTGGCTGTATTTGCTTTAAAATATAATTTGGTTTAGGGCAATGCAACTATTCTGTATGATGCTCCAATGGTGGACACATGGCATTATAGATATATTTTTTCAATACTGGGGTTTGAACCCAATTCTTCACATTTTGTAGGTACATGCTCTACCATTTAAACCATATCCCCAGTCCTTTATGTTCTGGTTAGTTTTAAGTTAGGGTCTCACTATTTCCCTGGACTGGCTTGGACCATCATCCTCCTATCTATAATTCCACCATACCCAACATTTTCTCTTGTGAACGTTTTGCCCAAACTGCTATTTTTCTGATCTTGCTTTCCCACATAGCTAAGGAATAGACAACTACCACCCAGCTATTGGTTGAAGCAGAGCGGAGGCCGGGTTGGGTGGGGGGGGGGGGGGGGGATGGGGACTGGACTGGGGCTAGGTCTGGCTTCAAATTTTGATCCTCTAATTCCTTCTTCCTAAGAAACTAGGATTACAGGTGTGAGCCATTGAAGCCACATTATGCCCTTATACTTTTGTCAAACCTGTAGAATTTATAGCACGAGTCAGCTCTAATATAAACTATGGATTTGGATGACAATGATATCAATATAGTTTCATTGAGTCTAACAAATATATGTTTTTGTCAGGGATGTTGGTTGGGTAGGATTGACTCTGTGTGTGTGTGTGTGTGTGTGTGTATAAAGAGGAGTGTATATGAGAACTCTGCTCCATCCACTCAGTTTTACTGTCAGTGTAACACTGCTCTCAAAGCAGTGGGCACCAGTGGTTCATACCTGCAGTCCCAGCTACTCAGGAGATTGAGATCTGAGGATTGCTGCTCATAGCCAGCCTTGGAAGAAAAATCTGTGAGACTCTTATCTCCAATAAACCACTCAAAAAAATCTAGAAGGGGAGCTGTGCTTCAAGTGGTAGAGCACTAACTTAGAGCAAAAGCTCGGGGATAGCACTCAGGCCCTCAGTCAAACTCCAGTTACGTGCCCTTAAAACCCAAAAACAAAAACACCCTAAAATTTAGGGATATATAAATAGTAACAGAAGGCAATATAAATAGTGACAGAAGGCAATCTTGTTAGAAAATCTGGGCACCAACAGGTATGGTATTAGTAAGTAAATAAGTACTTGTTCACAAGCCCAAAGATCAAAAAGAAACTAGAAAATTGGATGGGAGTCCAGAATGGGATGTCATGGTATCAATGACTCACTGTCCTTTCTGGAGATTTCCATGATGTAGACACATTTCCATAGATATTGAGAATAGTTTGCAACTAGGTGAAACACATTGGAAACATAACAGAAACATATAGATTAGATCCAGTTCTCTGACATTGTATAAAGAAGGATTGTCAGACCTAAGAACCATGGATCAAGAACAGATAAGGAGACTGGAGATGTAGCTCAGTGGTACAACACCTTGTCTAACACAGAGGAGGTCCCCAGTTCAATCCCTAGCACTTACCCTATTCCTCCAAAAGGCATGTGTGGGGCCAGGGATACCATTTTAATAGTAAATTAGATAATTTTTGTTGTTATTGTTTTGTTTCGGTCTTGGGGCTTGAACTCGGGGCCTGGGCACTATCCTTGGGTTTTTATGCTCAAAGCTAGCAGTCTACCACTTGAGCTGCAGCTCCACTTCCAGTTCTTTGGTGGCTAATTGGATATAAGTATCTCAAAACTTACCTGCGAAGTTTGCTTTGAACCTCAGTCCTCAGATCTCAACCTCCTGAGTAGCTAGGATTACAGGTGGGAGCCACCAGCACCCAGCCAAAGCAGGTAAATTTTGATGGTAAATTAAGACCTGTTTCTGATGCATGCTTTCTCATTTGCATGATCATGTTGGGTATTCTATTTGTTTCATTGAAATCAAAACCAATATGAAGAATATCCTGTAGCCAATGATCCCTCTCCAACTTCATGGAACATGTGTCTGTTTCTAACAAACCTGGTGCTTCTTTTTTTTTTTGGGGTCTGGTTGTGGGGCCTGAACTCTGGGCCTGAGTACTGTCCCTCAGCTCTTCAGCTCAAGGCTAATGCTCTACCTCTTGAGCCACAGTGCCACTTCCGGCTTTTTTTTTCTTTTTGCTTATGTGGTGCTGAGGAATCGAACCCAGGGCCTCAGGCATGCAAGGCAAGTGCTTTACCACTGAGCCACCTTCCCAGCCCCAAACCTGGTGCTTCTTAAGAAAGGCTTTTGTGGTTGCCTAGTGGAATGACCTCACAGCACTGGGCACTGTCACTGCTTTCCCTTATACCTCCCTGGCTCCCTTCAGAGTCCACCTGTAACATGGGTCAGGTCCCATCCCAGGCCTCTGCATCTGTGCTTCTTGATCTGAAGCTTTCCCCCCACTCCTCAGGAGCTTGTTGGATCTAGCGTGGCATTACCCAAGGTGATGGGGAAATATGCTCTCAAGCAATGACCAGCTGAAATATATGGCCACCATTTTGGGCAGTTTCTTTCAGGATCCCCAGTAAGGTTAACCTCTGGTTGACTGCAGTGTTTAGCAATATATGAACCCACCCTTTCCTTAATTTTCTCTTGGCCTCCTTTTCCTATTCACTCGCAGTGGCTAACATCCTCCATTTACTTCCCAAATACACTGCTTTCATGTAAGTCCTTGTCTTAAGATCTGCTTTGGGAACCCCGAGGTACCACCTCTGCACCAGGACACTTCCACCAGTGATAGCTGAGGAACAGGTGGTCAAAGCTCTG